>NC_141700.1:8904320-9471820 GCF_964263255.1 Lissotriton vulgaris
ATTCTCTTTCACATTCCAACAAAGATCGAAAATGTTGCTTCACCCACTTTGCATCCTCTTTTTTGAGATGTTGCGGAAGAGAGTACATTTCCGGACGCCCTAGCTTCGCACATGCCGCTCTAACATATGCCAGCCACGGAATAGTATGAGCTTTGTCCAGAGATAAACAATCCTTTAGGATGCAGTGATTCAGGCTGATTTCTTCATTGGTCCAGGTTTTGATCCAGCAAAGTACTGGGGACATTTTTAGAAGATCAGTAACGTACCCCATACCCAGTTCGTTATGCGTTGAGTGAGTGGGGGAGGATTTCGGGAGAGTCAACAGGGCCCGTATGAAGTTATTTTCGGCAATTTGTATTCCTGAGACTGGAACATAGCCCCAAATGTCTGCCCCGTAGGAAGCAATTGCCAAGCATTTGGCTCTATAAATCCTGGTCATTGCTTCCATGGGTTTCGAGCCCAATTTTTTTGAAAAGCTCAGGAGTGCTGTTGTTGATCTAATTACTCCATTTTCTTTAAGTTTCATTTGTGGCTTCCAGGTTCCTCTCTCGTCAAAAGTGACCCCCAGATAGCAAAAAGAGGGCACCCTTGAGATTGGTGAATTGTTGGAGCTGAAAGATCTGATCTTCATATTTTTCTTTCGCGAGCCAACGACCATAACATGGGACTTGACGGTATTGATTTTTAAATCAAGCGCTTCCATGAACTGGCCGAAATGGTCCAAAAGTTTTTGAAGCCCTATGCCAGTCCGTGCTATAAGGACAGCGTCATCCGCGTATAGGAGGACCGGGATAGGTAGGCCCCCCATACGCGGAATATCCAAGGTGGCCGAGGTCAGAAATTTCCCCAAAGCGTTGATGTACAGTGTAAAGAGTAGAGGGGCCAGGATGCACCCTTGTCTGACCCCTCTCCCTGATCTAAACTTTGCTGTGCATCTACCGTCCCTTGATGTCCTAACCGTTGCAAACAAGTTAAAATGAAGGTCATGTAAAAAACTAACCAAAGTAGTGTCCAATCCTGATTTGTGTAAGATGGTCCATAATTTAGAACGATTAACCAAATCAAACGCCGAGGATAAGTCCATAAAACCCAAATAAAGAAACCCCCCCTTCACCACAGTGTATTTACTAATAATTAAATGAAGGTTCAGGCATTGGTCAATTGTCCCTCTGTGTGCTCTGAACCCGTACTGCAGGTCTGAAAGGATCCCGCTCTCTTCCAGCCAATCCTCCATTCTGTGCAAAATGACTCTGCCTAGGATCTTGACGGCAGAGTCCAGCAAGGAGATTGGTCTGTAGCAGGCCGGGTCCGCCCTATTCCCTTTCTTAAATATAGGCACAATTATGGAGGTAGACCAGGAGGATGGGAAGCCTGCTGTCGGGATAGCATTGAAAACATTAGATAGAATTTTGGACCAGAATTGTGGGTACTGCATATAAAGGTCTGCTGGTACCCCATCAGGGCCCGGGGCCTTATGTTTGTTGGTCTCTCTAATCGCCCTTTCCACTTCCATGGTGTCAAAGTCCATGACCAGATTGGTATGATCGTGAGTTTTGTCAGTTGAGACAGGGGGTGTAGACTCATAGATTTTGCCAAAATGGGCTAGCCATCTGTTGTCTTCTATGACACAGTCTAAATCCGATTGCCCATTGTCGGAAAAAAAGGGCTGATTTACAATGGCCCAAAACTTTTTGCTGTCTCTCAGGACTTCCACAGATAGTAGGCTATTCCATGCTTCCTCCTTGATTTGATTTTTACGATTTTGTGTTATGGTTTTATATTCCCTCCTTAACTTGGCCACTAAGGACTTATCTCTGGGTTTTTGTTTGATAGCTTTCATCAGAGCGCTATGAGCCCTCGAACATTCCTTATTAAACCATTTATGGGTCTTTGTATTCCCTTGCCCAACCGACCTTCGTTCCAAGTTCTTACTAATCCTGGAGCAGATGTCTTCGAAGGCTATCAGGACCTTGGGGCCCTCTGCAGTTGGGTCCAAGCATACTGCCATGCTATCCTCCGTCTCTTGGGCAATTACATGAAAGAAATCCTCTGGGACGATCATCTCCCATTTCAGGCGCCTTCCCTGCTCTTTAGATTTCAGATCCTTTATGGCTGCCATGCTTGGTGGACTGCCAGTACGAAAGCAATCTAAATCCAAGGACAAGAGGACAGGATGATGATCCGATGAGATAAGGTCAACTACGCTGTACTCATGTACCTTTGCCAAGACCCCATTTGAAACAAAAATATAATCTATAACTGTATTGGCATCTCTTCCGACAAACGTTGGGGCTCTCGGCTCGCTAATGCCCTGATCGAATTCGAAGAGATTTAGGTTCGCTAGGAGAAACTCTAGGTACTCGCCCTCTGCAGTGTGTTCAAAATGGGGAATGGCTTCGGGTGATATCCCCCCGTATCTATCATTAAAACAACCTCCCTCACAGGGGTGTATGTTAAAATCCCCCAGAATGACCAATTCCGAGGGGGTAGTGCAATCGCTCCTATAGGCTGACAAAAAATTTAACAAAGAAGTTAAATGTTCATTTACAGTGTCAGACTCCTTTGAGTTATAAAAGTTAATCAACAGAACAACCTTTGAGTTAGGGAGAGTCCATTCTACCGCAAGAACATTTGTTAAAACGGTATCTATTTTTTTGAAAATCCCTACTAAATCCAGGGAACACAAGATGAGTAAACCACCCTTTGCTCTTCCTCTTATGCCTGGGATTGCCGGGGTGGAAAAGCTGCAAAAACCATCGAGGGAAAAAGATTGTGTTGTGTCCCACGTTTCTTGAAGCCCTATAATATGATGTTGTTCAATAAAGCTTTGCCATGTTGGGTCCAAAGCCTTCGCATTTAAACCTGCCACGTTCCAGGTAAGGACTTTACAGAGTGCTAAGTCTGTGTTAGGGGCAATCAGTGTACCCGCACCCCGGCTCTCTCTCGTCGTTGTCAGCCCAGTTCCGGGTATAGGGGATAAGTTAGCTGTTATAGGTACCACTATAGAGACATCCTTACAGGGACGTGATAAATTTAGACAAACACCATGTTCCCCTGGCGAACCCTGAGTATGTCAATCCACCCAATCTGTGTTTGAAAGGCACTCAAAACGGTTTGCAATAGGGAAGTACAGGGGATTGGAAGGCCCATTTTGAGGTTGTTGGTAGAAAAAGGGATGGATAAATTGGGGGCCATGCGGAGGACCACCTTGACGTGGTCTACCTCCCCTAGTCCCCACCAAATTCCACCCCCCATCCCAGCCCTCCTCCCTCGCTGGGGGTTGAATGTCCCAAGGGAAATTAGGCCTTTGTCTTGGAATCCTATCGTGAGAGCCTTTAAACCAACTCCAGCGATTATCCGCTTGATTGTGGGGAAGATAAAAATACGAGAGAGGTCTGGCAGTAACCCTGCTCGCCTGATTTCTTGGGGCCCTGTTGTTGCAAATGAAATCTACTGCCTCTGGATTTTCAAAAGTTACCACCACACAGTCCCCCTGCAAATTTTTCTTGTTTCGTCCTACCCAGGGAGCCCTCTCTATCATTAGGATGTCAGCTGATATGTTTGTTGGGAGCGGATAATTGATCGCTAGCCAGTGGCAAACTTTGTTTTTGAGTGCCTGGTATGATTCTTCTTCTGGCGACCGGAGTTCTGTGACTCCGGTAAGGATAACCACATAAGGTGCGGCATCTGGGGGGAGGTGAATATTTCTACGATTCCTAACCTTACCCTTATCCTCTATATCGAGTTTAGGCGCCTGGGATAAACTGTCGCTCGATGTGGGCTGGGGGATGGTATTATTTTTAGATGAGGTCGAATTAGTATCTGATTTTTTAATCTGCTCAACAACAGGGAGTTTGGTTTTAGGTCCTACTTGGTTTAAGGCACTACTGGGTTTCTTAGTCGTCGTGTTGTTAGTCTCTGACGCTTTATTAGGAGCCATTGTGGTCTTTGTGGGTTTAGGTACATTAGTAACCTGAATAGATTTTTTATTTAGGGTAAAGCTGGGAGCGCTTATGTCCTTGTGTATATTTTTTAAGACTGTTTCCAGACAGCGTAATCTTGCCTCTATAGGTTCTAGTAAAGCTTTTAACATATTCCAGATTATTGTGTTATTTGAGGTAGAACCCGGATCCTCCAATGGGGATATTATTATTGAATTACCTGTGGGGCCGCTGAGTTGCAAAATTTCTTCCAGACTTTGGTCAATTACTGTGTCATCTGGGAGACTCAGCAGTAAACCAGGGTTATTAGGAGGTGGGCCTTCTGTGGGAATAGGTAAACTGTCTGAGGGTTTTTCAGCAATACAGGGGTTAGGTAAAGTATTAGCCTTCTTCCCTTTCACAGCCGGTAAGGTCTTAGTTTTGCGTTTTTGTTTAGGGATTGCCCCTTCTATCCGCGCTCTTTCTGTTAAATTGACTGTGGGGTTGCTAACATTTATTTCACTTCTTTGCGTTCCACTCTCAATCAATATGTCTAAGTTCGGTGAAGCTTCCAAATCTTTGGCGAGATTAAGGGCATCCATGTCCTTGTTAGGTCCAGAATGATGTACTAACACCTGTGCTTCTCGCCGGGAATCCATTTTCGGTGTCTGGGCCTCGGCAATGAGGCCAAGGGAAGAACGCTTGGCCATGGCCAAATCTTGAGAAACTCTCCTGTCCATGAGAATTATCCCCTGGTCGATAAGTGCGTGTGTGCGGGTGATGAAATCATCCAGTGTCCCGGTAAGTTTTTTTGCTCCTGCGGCGGCCATGCTTCTTGTTTCACGGCAGGACATAACCCGGGAGTGCCAAATGAAATGGCGGGAGGGAGCTCAGGACGCCTAGCCAAGATCTGTGGCCCAGCCCAGTCTCCTCAGGCCTCTGAGGGCCACAGAGGGCCCGCCCTTTGCCCGGGCTTAGCCCCGGGCGCTCCCGCGCAGCGTTGTTCCCCGCTTTATATGTTATTGTCAGGTGTTGAGTGGGCGGGGCGGTCAGGGAGAGCGGGCCAGGTGACTCGGCCTGAGGATTACCGGGACTCCTGGGAAAGCGAGTCCCGGTTCCTACGCTCGCAGCCCTGTCTCACGCTCACACACCCAGCAGCTACCTGTAGGTCCGGTGATGGCAGTGGCGAAGCGGGACCCGCAAAGCGGGTTCCGCGAGTGGTAGCGGTCCTTCCTTCCTCCTCGAACAGCAAACGGCAAAGTCAGGTGATTTGTGGCGTCCCCACACGCTATGGGAGGCTGAGTCTTTTAAGGTGCTTCAGCTGGGCGGGGCGGTCAGGGAGAGCGGGCCAGGTGACTCGGCCTGAGGATTACCGGGGCTCCTGGGAAAGCGAGTCCCGGTTCCTACGCTCGCAGCCCTGTCTCACGCTCACACACCCAGCAGCTACCTGTAGGTCCGGTGATGGCAGTGGCGAAGCGGGACCCGCAAAGCGGGTTCCGCGAGTGGTAGCGGTCCTTCCTTCCTCCTCGAACAGCAAACGGCAAAGTCAGGTGATTTGTGGCGTCCCCACACGCTATGGGAGGCTGAGTCTTTTAAGGTGCTTCAGCTGGGCGGGGCGGTCAGGGAGAGCGGGCCAGGTGACTCGGCCTGAGGATTACCGGGACTCCTGGGAAAGCGAGTCCCGGTTCCTACGCTCGCAGCCCTGTCTCACGCTCACACACCCAGCAGCTACCTGTAGGTCCGGTGATGGCAGTGGCGAAGCGGGACCCGCGAAGCGGGTTCCGCGAGTGGTAGCGGTCCTTCCTTCCTCCTCGAACAGCAAACGGCAAAGTCAGGTGATTTGTGGCGTCCCCACACGCTATGGGAGGCTGAGTCTTTTAAGGTGCTTCAGCTGGGCGGGGCGGTCAGGGAGAGCGGGCCAGGTGACTCGGCCTGAGGATTACCGGGACTCCTGGGAAAGCGAGTCCCGGTTCCTACGCTCGCAGCCCTGTCTCACGCTCACACACCCAGCAGCTACCTGTAGGTCCGGTGATGGCAGTGGCGAAGCGGGACCCGCGAAGCGGGTTCCGCGAGTGGTAGCGGTCCTTCCTTCCTCCTCGAACAGCAAACGGCAAAGTCAGGTGATTTGTGGCGTCTTTTTGTGAATAAAACACCTTTTTCAGGACAGATTCTGCTGAAAGTGAAGGGACCTGCAGACCGGCTCTTCCTTGCGCTGGACAGACGGACAGAGCACCAGGGCTTCTCCCTCCTCTGCCCGGTATGTCATTTTTATGCATTTTTTGCACTGCTCTTCATGTATTTTGCACGTTGAACCTTTTGCACAGGTCACTTTACCTTTAATGAATGCATATCTGGAAACTGATGAACTGTAATTTTGCACTTTATGTACTTATTGTACTGGGGCCAGAAGGAACGCTCTGAGTGTTTTCCTCTGTTCTTGTAGGCCTAAAATGATGGAAATGGTTAAAATGCAAAATGGACTTTCCTGTTTTTTTCTGTGGGTACATGTTGGACCGAGAAGGTTAGGATATAGAGGGGGGGGGAGGGGGGGTTTATCGCTGTACCTCGCTGCTTTGTTTGTTTGTAAATCGCATAATTAAAAATCTATAAAAAAAAGAAAAAACAAAACCTATGTCACCCTAAGGCAGGCCTCTCAATCATGAATGCAGGTTGCGCCGTTATAAGCGTGAGGATGCCCCTTCATGAGCAGGACACCCCTACAATCCACGGAGTCTACTGGGTTGCAAGTGCATCAGCCATTACGCAATATAGAGTGGCCATGTGTCATTGCGCGATGGCTAACTCTAAACTGGCTGTAACAAACCCTGATGTGTTTGGTATAAAACATGTTGGAATCATACTGCAAACGGTGTGGGAGGTATGATTCCAGGTACTGTAAAGCTAGTCTGGGAGACCCTCAGTGCTCCTGGTACCTGTCTTCTAGACCTGGACTGCGAACTATGGCTGCTGCTGACCAGAGACACGATTCTACCCTCCTGCTGCTGAGCCAAGCTAGAGCAGGGGAAGGCAGGTCAATAGGTTTCCTGTCACACGGAGGTGTGACCACCTCCCAGACAGGACTTAGTGTATTGGGACCGGGTGGGGGTGCTTGCCAGTGCCACTAGACTGCTTTGAAGGGCACATTTGGTGCCATCTTTGCATACTCCAGTTGAAAGCAGTTCAGGGAGCTGTTGTCTCTCGCTCTGGCGCGAAACTGGAAAGAGGACATGGGAGTAGTCTCCCCACTGTCCAGCCCCTCCTCTGGAAGGGACCCCTGAATCGTTCCAACCCTTTCCTCCGGGTACTTATGGGCTTGCCTGTGGATAGTTCCTTAGATTTGTCTTGGGACATGGTTCAGATCCAATATCACTTCAACTTCAACTGTCTGGGTACTTTGGGAACCGAGACTGCAACTGGGAAGACTCCTGCTGCTCCTGGTCTCATTGTCCTGCCAGTCTTCTGAGTCGTCTGTGCCTGTGCTTCATATAGGTTCTTTTACAGGCCTGTGGACATCCAAGACACCAAAGGAATCTCCCTTGAAGTAAAGGAGTCACTTCCCTGCATATGCAGGCACCGCAACAAAGCTGACCGGTCTGCTGTTCCTGCGCTCCTGCGGACTCTAAAAGGTTCAGCAACACAGGCATTGGTTCTGCAACTCCCTCGAGGTCTACACGGTCTTCAGCAATTTTGAAGCCAGTATCCCTCGTCTGAACCGCTGGAGCAGTACCCCTTTGTACTGCGCCTACTTGCCTATGCCAAGGTTTATTGACTCGCTTCACTAGAGATCTTTGGGCTCCAAGAAGCTCCAGCCTCCAGCATCACCTGCAACCAAGAATTTTGCTTGCACCGCATCCTCTGCCCTGTGGGCCTTCATCATTTGGTGAGCTGCTCGAGGTCCTCTTGAGACTCCTATGCTTTCGTCCCAGGGTCCTCTTGAGGGTCTTCTTTGGTTCCAGTGGGCTCCCCCGCTTGCTTGAGCCCTGCTCTGACTTACCTGCTCGTCGTGTGTAACTTGGACCTTGCTGATCCCGACACACTGCACCTTTTTTGCATACCACGATTGTTGCCTTTGTCGAGGCTTGTTGGGGCCCCCGGTGGACACCGTTCTCGGGTCAGCAGCTCTTTGTCTTTATTCTTCTTGGGTCTCTTGAATCTGAAGTTCAGGGGTGCTACCCAAATACTAAATTATGGGGCATTAATGGGAGGTGACAGATGGTAGCCAATGGGCTCCCTACCTTTAGGGTGCCTAAACCCTCTATATAACCACTTCCTAAGGGAAGTGACACAGCCCTGACCGTGATAGGCAAATTCCTTCCATTCCAAGATGGCGGAATTGAAAGGTGGGTTCCAAATTCCCTGCCCCACCTTGGGGATGGTGCTGGCTGAATGTGGCACACCTCCTAATCTAATTACTTTTCTCGCTTGTCCTCCATCAAACATGGAGCAGTACAGGGGTTTGGCCTCCTCCATTAACTGTAGATGCCTGGTTTGCATTTCAAAGTCGATATCGACTTTTGAAGCGCCCCGCCTTGGAACGCCAGCCCTTCCGGGGCGAGGTGTGAAGTGCCTCCACTTGTTCCCGGCTTCTGAGAGCGCAGGTTTTCACCCTACGAGGTGAGAAACATTTCTGGTGGTGGAAGGCTGGCTAAGAGTAGTCAGACAGCACACCAGTGTTTGTTAGGTTTTCATGGGGCATCGCTATGGTTCCTTCTGTGTGCACTTATTAATAAATTCATCACTGGCAATGATGTGGATTCATTAAGATGAGATGTTTGGTAACAAACATCCCTGGGTACAGTGAAGCAATCATGGTGCTGGGGAACTCGTAATGAGTGGTGTCTAGCCCATGTACTCTCTGTTACTTGTCTGTGCACTTATGATATCCAAGAATGGCCTTCAATACTGTTGGGTCCTATCTGCTGAGGCAGATCGGACCACACTTGATGTAGTGCACCCTGCCTTAGTTAGGGCTGTAAGGCCGCTGCAGTAGGGGTGGGTTACCTAGATCTCATGCAGTGTCTGCGGGCATGGCATACAAGGGTGTGAGCCATGCCGACTCTTAACTTTACTCTGCACCAAGATGCATAGCCTGCAACAGCAGTTTGCATATTCTTGATGAGGGGTCCCTAGGGTGGCACCATCTGTGCTGCTGTCATAGGTGAACCTCTTGAGTACCCAGGCTTTAGTACCACTTATTAGGGACTTACAGGGTTTGCTGGAGTTGTGCCAGTCATGGTACATTTTTGGGAGAGAGCTTTGCTAATGGGAACCTCTTTAGCAAGGACCCAATTCACTTTAAGTCGAAATCACATGTTCCAGGCAAAAAGTGGGGGCTAACCATGGCAAAAAGAAGTACTTTCCTACAGCTTCCCAATGCCATGCGGCGTTTGTGACCATGTCCTCATGTTCTTACTCAGTGCACACTCTTCTAGTTTCCAGTGCCATGCTGTTTAGTGGCATGTCATTGTGTTTATAGTCAGTGCACACTGGTCTGGGTCCCAATACAATTTGATGTTTGCAGCAGTGTCTTTGTGTTTACGGTCAGTGCACACTGTTCTGGTTCCCATTGCCATGTGGCGTTTTTGTCTCTGTTCTTGTGTACTCAATCTGGGGACACTTGTCTGGTTCCCAATGCAATGCAGCGTTCGAGGCAGTGTCCTTGTGTTTTCACTCAGTGCACACAGGCCTGGTGGCGTTTTTTACCATGTCCTTGTGTTCTCTCTCGGTGCACACTGATTTGATTCCCAATGTCATGTGGTGCTTATGGCAGTGTTCTCAGTGAACGCTATTCTGGTTCCTAGTGCCATGCTAAGTTTATGGATGTGTACTTTTATTGTCCCTTCGTGCACACTGGGCAGGATCTCAATGCTGTTTGGTGTTTGTGGCTGTGTCCTTGTGTTTTCTCTCCGTGCACACTGGTCTGATTCTCAATGCCAAGTGGTATTTGCGGTCATACCACACCAGTGTGTTCTTACTCTGTGCACACTGGTCTACTTCTCTGAGCAAGGTGTATTTTCCCTGCCAGTTAATTCCAGTGTAGTAATCGGAGATAGGTGTACTCTGTCGAAGGACTAAATCTGAAACCCAAGCATACAAGTTGCTCACCCTGAATAGTGGTCTCTCGGCTGTGGAGTGATCAGTGGAGCAAGATGCATGGACTTGAGCTTGTACAGCCGTTGATGATTCTACTCAAACACAGCCTTCATTGCTTCTGTGTCGGTTGTGAGCACACACTAGCATCTGAGATCAAGTTTTACCTTCGTCTTACAAGGCTGGCAGTCTTCTATGGTGTACTTTGACCAGGGATCTTTTCAGGATTCAGTGTTGGTAGTCTGGATGGGCTCTGCTGTCGTAACAAATGTTTAAGAAATGAGCATCAGTAGTGGTTAGTTTGAAGATTGCTAGTCTGCCGTGTTTGCATTGATTTCTTGTGCTGAAACTGGGTTTTACTCATCAATGCCATTATAGTGGGTTTGCTCCTTTCGATTTAGCGAAGTGACTCTCTTTTTGCTTTGTACAGGCAGTCATCATCAAAACCTTATTCCTAATTTATGGGTTAAGAAAGCTCTTTGTCAAACCATTTCTGGATTACAGAACCCTTTCTTTGTTAAGCTGTTGGGTTTGGTGAAGTTCAAGAGTATTTTCCCAAATATTTGTCACAGATAATTGAAGGGTGTCCTGGATTAAGACAGACTACCACTAACAGACTGCAGCTGATCATCGGAGGAGTAAACTTTTTTTACAATATTTCAATGCTTTTCTGAAAGTCAGATAGTCTGGTGTCAATCTAAGAGATTCTGGTGAAACATTCCTGGCTGACTCAATGACGAGGACTGTCCGCCTTCAGCTTTGCCATAGGTTGTAGGATCTCCAGGCTGGCCCTAGAAGCCTACAGATAGATGAGTCCTCTCAGGTAAAATGTTCCATGAACTATTCTTCTACCAATGTACCTTATCCAAAAAACGAGAGCGTGGTCCCCTCTCTGGGCTCTGACAATATCCATTGCTGCCTTGTTTTGTATTGCCTGGAATTTGGAGATAAGTTTATTGGGGCTTTAGTCTGAGTAGGTCAGTAATGTAGCCCGGATAACTGTTGCCCGAAACTCCACTTTCTTACAGAACTGGGGGAGAGGAGGGAAATGTTGCTCTGCATCTTTATGAAGAAAGGAAAAGCTGCCACCGCTTCATTTGTGCGTGTGGCTCATAAACCTGAGATTAGCCTAAATTATCCCTACATTTTGCACTGTGAAAACTGCCTCGGGAGTCCTTTTTTTTTTTTTTGGTGTCCTCCTATTTCGCACTTGGTGACCAACTAGTAGCATGTGGAGATGAACTTACTGTCACAGATAGACTGGTAGGGGCTCTGAGAAGGGCCATCCAAATTGCCACTCAGGAAGTGATGCCAAACTCCAACTAAGCTACTTTGGAACGACCGTCAGGGACACATGCTGCGTCCATAAACCCATCTTACACCGATATCAACTTTATTGGGACTATTTTGCTGATTGCTAGCCGCCTCCTACACCTGGGACACCGTCAGCGCTTCTGGGAACACTTTGTTGGTGTCAGCGCCGAGAGCTGATTTGAAGCCGCACCCGCTCCGCGGGTGCCGCATCGCTGTCCTGTTGAAAGGTGGACAGTAATTCAAGGACTTTGTGTGGCTGGGGGAAGTTCCTTTCCATCAGGGCGGGAGCGCTGCAGTGACTCGCTCTACCAGGAGTCCCTGCGTAACCTTTACCAGCTGGTCTGCGCCCCCTGATAGCCCCGCCGGCCCTCACATTTACTACAAAGCTGGGCCAGCACACTGCTACGCGGGACGCCGGGCGAAGTCCGGGCAAAGGGCGGGCCGTTTTGTGGCCGTTCGGTGGCTGAAGGAGGCTGGGCTGGGCCCATTCTCTTATACCTCTAAAAGTAAGGTTGCCGTGCATTTTATATAGCGTACCCATGCTATGTGCTTATATATCAATTACTCATAGGAACTGTCTCTTTATTGCCGTACTCTACAAAGATTATTGTACCCCGCTGACACCTATTGGGCTCCCTCCCTTGTTGCCTCTCAGAGTAAATCCATCTGCTGAGTAACGGCGCTGGGGGGTACTTACCTGGGGTTTGCACTGTCACCATTATAGGCTGTTTTTTGGTAGAGTAAAGTAACTAAAAAACCTCATTAGCTCTGCTACATAACCCTAACATCTGTCTGTTCATCTTCCATGGCTGCTACCCCTGAAAAAATTGTGCTGGGTGATGTAGGGGGAAATAGCAAAGGTACCCTGGATAATTTTTATAAAACCTGCCCCCAATATGGAAAGGGAATGCATACTGGCTGAACGTAGGGCAGAGCGTCGCCGCTTTATTGAATCTATTAAAACCAGACCCCCTTTGGTAGCACCACCCCACATTAATCCAGCGGGTGTAGATCTGACCTCAGAAAACGAGGACCCGTTATCTACGCAGGGTATCCCAATGCTTCTGCGAGATACGCCCCCCCTTATCAGCTGCCCTTAATAGTGTGGGTAAAAATAACACATTAATCTCTAGTGACATCAATACGGGCATAGAAGTTATATCCGATACTCCTTGAGTAGTAGTGGGGAATTCCCAAAAAAAAGCTGTGAAGCGGGAGGTCCCCGAAGTCTTTGGACCGCCACCAAATAAGAGACGGAGGAGGGGTGGTGTTCCACAAAGAGGTAAGACTAGCCACTCTGACTTTGGCAAGGGCAGAAAGGCTAGTGTTACACCCGCACCTGCTACAAAGACTACTTTAATTACCGATTCAGGTCAAGAGGTCCTGCACGAAACAATACCTTCTACAAATACCCCTACACTGTCTGCATTTAGACCTGGTTCAATATCTACCAGAAATTGCACGTCCAAGGAACAATCGTCTGCTGTCTCCCTCGACCGCATTGAACATCTACTCAGGTCATTTACATCTCCCATACTAGAGAGGTTGAAGAGGCTGGAGCAACGGCTGTGGGACTTGGAAATGGCCATTACCAGCAAAGCAGGCCTATCGAAAGATACTGCAAAGCCAGTCTCACCCCCGTACCTGCAGCGCCGACCTCTGCCCCTGCTATCCTAAAGGACCTAAATCCATCTAGCAACTCTGTGAGCCGTAATCATCAAGGGGTAAATCTACTTAAAGCAGCTCATGAACCCGGCCCACACACTTCTAAGGAAATCTCGAAGGGTGCTAATACAGCCGCTATTAGAAATAAGCAGGAGGTAAGGGGGAGGAAGTATCCAGATAGAGTAGAAAACCATAGGGGCCGCCAAGTTGAATTACCACCAGACGCGGTCCCCTATGTGGTTGTACTCACGGGTGTCCCCATCTTAGAAGACGGCAGGAGGGAAGGCTTCAGTCAATTAAAAAACAAAACCATGCACTGGCTTAGCCAGCACAGACCGCCCCCATGTAACATCAATGGTGAGATTGTCCACGTGCGGCGACTCTCCTGGCTGGGGAGCCGAGAGAAATACATTGTGGGCGATTTAATAGTCCTAAATTTCAGAGATCCAGGTGCGGTCAGACACATCCTAAATTGGATGCCAAGGACCGCTGGTAGAACCATCGTTCCCTGTGACCTGACCTATTTCTACCCAAGATCCCAGGTGACTCCTACAATGTGCCCAGGGGGGTCCCTTCTGGCCTACTGAATAATCCTCCTATAACATTCAATAATCAATATATGATGCATGCTCCCAACCCTATGATGGCAAAAAATATATTCGGGTGGAACACTGTACCTTACAGGGGACATGGTAATAACTTTAGGGGGTTGGACCACCCGCAAAGAATTAGGGGAATGGACCATTTGTTGCCATTTACCCCCCTTGAAGTCGCTAACAGATTTGAAGCCTTCTCAGGCTTGGATGACTGCGAATGACGGTTGGGGCCCGCCTGCTAATACGTTTCCAATTCACAAGATAAAAGGCAAAAAAGATAATTTGAGTACCCAAAAACATACCCTGCCTCCTGTACATATTATTAGTACTCAGGAACCCTGCCCGGAGATAGTCCATCAGCCTGAAATACAAGTACCTAGGGAAGAAACAACATCACTTCCCCAGTTGGCTAGTTTTCCGGGGATAACTCCCAGTGTTCTATTGGAATTGGCCCCTGTGACACCTACGGATGTAACATGCCCAATTAGTATCGAAATTCCTGGCAGTATAATATCGTGGAATATAGCGGGTCTTGCTCCAAAAATTAATGACGCAGACTGGCGATCAGTAACCATGACCCACTCCATCATAGCTCTCCAGGAAACATGGGCCAGCGAGCAATCCCATTTGTTAGGATATAACACTTTTTTTACTCCGGCAGTTTTTAGCAACATGGGTAGACATAAGGGAGGGTTGTCTATATATTTGTCGATCTATTCAGGTCCTACTGTCCTTGGGAGCCTTTTGGATTGTCCATATTATCAAATACTAAAGGTAACATGGGGATCTCTGAAAAATTTTGCTATAATTAACTTCTATAATAACATCCCGATAGTACATGTGGAAACCACAATCAAGAAATTGTCAGGCACCCTTAAGATGATCGAAGATAGCTGTCCGGGGGATTTGGCTCTTATGTGGGTAGGGGACTTTAATTGTCCCTTATGTCCAAGGAGTCTACAGGGCGTGTGTGGCTGGGAAGATGAAAACTTAGGGGCGTCAAGCCATTTTGCCCATACAAAATTAGGGGACATGCTCAACAACTTATTGGTGGACCATTCTATGGTATTTATTAATGAGGCTTGTTCCGTGCCTAAAACATTTACACCCACCTTTAACGCAAGAGGGGCAAAATCAATTATTGATTTTACCTTTCGCCACGCTATGCCCCGCTAGTCACTGAATGGGAGACACCCATAAGTGGCATTAGTGATCATTACCCTATCTCAGTTGTCTTTAAGCTAAATCTGGATGCGCCGCCCCTCAACATTCAATGCAATTATGACCTTAACCCCATTCTTGGTCAGCGTAAAGGATTTTGCATTAAATGGGAGAAGGTAATTCCAGAGAGTTTCCTAAAAAATCTAGTGACCATTTTCCAAAAGGAAATCAATACGTGCTTGACTCTAAAGGAGGACAAAGAACATGTTTTGGACTCCTTCAATAAAATCTGCTGTTCAATTAAACACCTCTTGACCAGAAACCCGCACAATATAGTCCAGAGAACCCCTGGGTGGTTTGATCCAAACTGCACTAGGGCACTGAAGGAACTTGAACAAGCACTGCATGCTACCCCGTTAGACAGAGCACAGGTACAAATGGCAAGGCGTAACTACCGCGTCGCCCTGGCTAGAAGGAAGAAAGATATAAAAGCTGAAGCTTTGGAAGCCCTCCACGCAACCGCAATACAAAAGGACACTGTTGCCTTTTGGAAGGCTGTGAACGCTCCCTTTTACCAAGATGACCATGGCCCTCGTTTAGATAATGCCATTACGGCTCAGGAGTGGGTGTGTCATTTCCAAGCCCTTTATGGCCCGCCGGTTCTACCTGTACTTTCCCCCGAAACAGTAATAATCACGGAGGTTGTAGATTGTCCGTTCCCCTTAGATATTCAATGTAAACTAGAGGAGGTCTACAAAGCCTTAAGGGAAAGCTCAGCCTCTAAAGCACCAGGACCAGACTTTGTCCCTATTGACGTGTTTAAAACGTATCCAGACCTGTGGGTTCCTCTACTCACAGAGTCCTGAATTGCATGGGCAAAAGAGGTTTTATTCCAACATGGAAGGAGGCAATCTTGGTCCCGATTTACAAAAAGGGGGACAGGAATGATCCTGCCTGCTATCGGCCCATCTCTTTGTTAGATGGCTTTATGAAGATGGCAGGCAGGGTCATTCTTGCTCGCATTCAGGACTGGCTAGAGGGAAAGGAAGTGCTATCACCTTTCCAGTATGGGTTTAGGGGATGGCGGGGGACAATTGAGCAGGGGCTAAATCTCTCCCTAACCATCTCTAAATATATACACGCAAGGAAAACCAACCTATACGTGACATTAGTGGACCTCAGCTCTGCATTTGATTGCGTTTTGCACGACAATCTCTGGTAGACTTTGAGGGACATTGAGTTGGACAATAAAATAATAGATTACATTAGAGAACTCTATGCTGAGGCGGGTGCACGAGTAAGATATGGCCAGAGGGGGGAATGCACTGAGCTCTTTAAGATTAATAGAGGGGTAAGGCAGGGCTGCATATTGACTCCCTTGCTATTTAACCTCTATATTAATGGGGTGGGTTCTTGCTTAACACAACAGTATTACGATTATCCTGTAATCAAAGGCAAACCCATCCCCATTCTACTTCATGCTGATGATGCGGCTATCCTCTCGCAGACAAAGGTGGGTCTTCAGAAAGCCGTACAGACCGTCACTAACTTCATAAAGATCAGAGGGTTACGTGTAAATGTCTCGAAGTTTACCATGTCGCGCGGCCCAAACAAACAAAGATCACCATGTCCAACTACCTTAGATGAAAGGAGGGTGGAGTTAGCCGACATCTTTTGTTATTTGGGGGTTCATTTTGATAGGTTAAGGCACGTGGAAGCCTGCTGTGAATGCAAGGGCCCTGGCATTTAATAGAGCAATTGGTGCTCTTATGAGCTTTGCAAAAAAAATAGGAAACAGGCCAGTCAGGCAGCTCCTCCAAATATTCAAATCGAAATGTGTGGCTATTGGGACCTATGGGGCGGGCATTTAGGGCTGGCAGCAAGTGGAGGCGATACAGCGAATCGAGAATAGGTTCCTACGATTTATAACCGCTACATCGAAGAGCACTCCTATACATGTCTTACATGCCGAAGTTGCTCTCCTTCACATCACGGACATTATAAAACTAGCCTCTGTTTTACTTTGGCATAATGTCTGGACCAACCCTGCCACAGAATTGAATAGATCTATTATAGAGGACTACTTAAGTTGTGATGGGATGAAAAATATTAAATGGCTTAATTACATCAAGAACTTTGTCAGCGAGATTGGTCATCCTGAATATTTTACCGACCCAGCCTCACTGGAACAGCTCTCGCGATCCATGTTCAAAAAGATTTTGTTGGAACATTTGGAATTGCAAAGGTGGAAGGGTGAAAGGAATACAAAAATCTGTCATAAGCCACGACGAAGTGACATCTCAGAGGGGCCCTCAGTTGTATCTTGTAATAGATCATCCCCTACAGCATCGTAGGCTCCTGACCAACTTTCGCCTGGTAACCTTTTATAGACTTGTATAATTTCCGAATTGCAATGACTGGGCGAGAATAAAAAGGCGGTGTCCTTGTGATGACAAATCATTCCAATCAAATATACACTTCACTTTTTTTTGCACTTTATACAGCCATTTTAGACGACAAATCTTAAAACCCCTCCTGTTAACCTGGGGCCTAAGGAAAACAAGAGACGCCTATAATAAACTTAGGTCTTTAGACGATTGTTTTACCATCAGCACAGTGAGCCTCTACTTGAACACAATTTTAAGAGTGAGAAGGACCATGGTCATGGGATAGCTAGAGTTAATTAAGTATTTTAACAACTATGTATTTTAATTGATTGCATTGTTTTATCTTTTTTTAACTTTTTATTAATTTTAAAAATCTATATTTAGTAATTAATTCTGAATGGAAAAGATGGAATTTTAATTGTGATTTTATTTGTATACTTTTATGAATTGCGAATTCAATTCGAATAAAGTCCTTGAACTTGAACTTTATTGGGTATAGTCAAACGTGAGAAAGGTGCCAAGCAGCGTAATCATTGGACCTGGGGGGGGGGGGCCCAAGATCGATCTCGGGAGTCCTTTCTAGGTTAGATGGTGACCAGATGTGGGTGCCGATACTAGATTTCTTACTCAGGACAAGGGTTTTAGTCTTGTTGGCGTTTTTAGACATCCAAAAGGCAGCTGCAGCAAAAAAAGTTGACGTTGTTGTTGGGTTGTTCAAGGGAAACATTATTTTAGGGTCCTCCACGTTTGTCATGAAGGAACACTCAAGGACTGAATCAAGCTGTCAAGTGGGGCCACATAGATATGGAAAAGGGTGGGAGTGCGCCTTGAGGAGATCCCTGGGCGCTGGTTTAAATATGGAATAATGCAATGAGATTTTCACTGTTTGACTCCTGTCTTGCAAGTATGAGTCCCTCCATTCCAACACTGAGTCTGCAATACAAATGAAATGCAGCGTCCGAAGTACGTTGTCGAGAGAGGATGTATCAGATACTGCATTGAAGTCTAAGGAGATAAGGACAGCATTTACCACCAACCTCACCCTCTCCCAGGACCTCATGCAACATACACCTTAGTGCGCCTATAACTAAAGTCAGTGCTGTGCAGAATCCAGAGCAGCTTTTGTACCAAATAGTTCATGATTTGTTAGTTTAATTGCTTTCCCAGAATTTTAATTGGGAATGGAAGTTGTGAAGCCTGACAATAGTTAATCAAAGTGGCTGGAACTGCAGCTTTTATTTTAGGATTTATTCCTTTTTTTTTCCTTTTTTTATCGCTGTGGCTACGTCTGATTACATTGCTGTTTTTAGTGCAAATATATTTTATGTTGCTTTCTTGTTACAAGATGCATGCTCTTTAACCTGGCTTGCTAAACACCACTTTTTAGTATATGCATCTTTTGCTGTAGTACACGAGGAGTGGGCAAGCAAGGGAGGCAGATGAGGAGTGGCTTCGGTTGACGTTCCTTGCTGATTTTAGTGTCAAGGCTAAGGGCACAGAAAGAACCTGCTTTCTCGTCTTGGACACTTCTTCTTTTTTTCGGATACACAGCCTCGTTCATAAATACTGATCCTCGGTTGTGCATTTGTTGTAATGGAGGTTGCCGGCAGCATTCCTTGTGCACCATGCATTGTCTGTTGGGTGGGTTTCGTGTGGTTTTTAGGGCTGGCACATTATTTGATTGTTTCTCTGTATTGTTTTGCTGCTATTGTGCCACCTTGCATGGTCTTTCAACGTGCTCACCTGTCTCCACGTCTTCTCTACACAGGCGCTCTTTGTGCTCTTCATCCTCGCCTACATCCACATCGCCTTCTCTCGGTCCCCCATCAACTGCCTGGAGCATGTGCGTGATAAGTGGCCAAGGGACGGGATCCTGCGAGTGGAAATCCAGCGAAACTCCTCCCGTGCCCCCATCTTCCTGCAGTTCTATGAGGCGGATAGCGCTGTGGAAGGTGCGAAAGAGTCTACCGCAGACGAAGACAATGAAGAAGAGGAGCTCAGCATTGAGATGTTTGAGAACAGCTCCATCAAGGTACCGTTGTTTTCATCTGGCCATGGTTGTGAAAGGTGGACTTCACCTGCACTTGTCTTGTATGGGAGTGAAGAAGTTTGCTCCTAGAATAATTGTTTATATAAACATACTGCTCTAGCTACCCCCTTTTTTCTCGTATGGCATAACTGGTGTTTTATTTATGTCAGCTTGGTCTATTTCTAAGAAACCCATCACGCCTTCTCAGTTAGCTCTGGCATCCTCCATCTTATATACCTCTCCGTACCCATGGCCATCTTTATGCTTGACCATGTTGCTTTGTGTACCTCCTACTTGCTCCATGCCCCGTCTTACTGATTTTCTGCCCCTCACGATCAGTCATGTTTTGTGTTGGACTCCCACTGCTCCTGGTCGTGCCTGCTGTATTTTGCCTTCTTCTGCACATTGACCCCCAGTGTTGTGTGCCCTGTTTGTTTGCTGTGACACCTGTCTCATTTGTTTTGCTTATCAGACCCCATACCCACCCCTTTTCTGTTTCATACATCACTCATGGCTTTGTGCCCCTTGCGGTATCCAATTGTCTTGGGCCCAGTTGCTTAGACACCTTTATTAAATGCCTTTATCAGTCCTGCTGCTGCTGTTGCTCCCTGTCCCCACCCCCCTTCTCTTCCGCGCTATTGGGACCTGCTGCAGATTCTGTCATCTTTCATGCTGAAGTTGATAAGAGCAATGTATTTCATATTCCTGTTTAATCGTCAGTGCAGCCTTTGGCTCAATCATCTGATAAGCATTTATTGTTGCTACTCTATAAACATCTTGACAGTCTTTGGGGGGGTGCTTGCACAATGTCACCCGTGCCCTTGGAGTCGGCCCAGGTTGCATCTGGCTGGGGTATTTTACTCACTGGATCCCCAATGTAAGGATTGCCTTTTGGTGCTAATGAGCTTGACGGTGTGCTGAACTTAGCCGTGAGGCTGTCGAATCCCTATATCCAAATACATAATTTGTGGTGGTCAGGATGGGGGGGTCCCAGGTTTGATGTTGCTTCAGTTGGTGAGTTCTATACAAATCTGCTGGATGTGAGCTAGGCGCTTGAAGACTGGGCTGCATAGGTCTGCTAAGACCTGTTGCCTTTGCGAAACAACTGATCTTGAGACTTGCTAAAGCTGGATGGTTTGAGGGCACCTCGTTTCGCCCTTCAGCCGCTCACACATTGGCAGCCTGTAACGCACATCATCACGGTCACTGAACGAGAGCTGCCACTGAGGCGTGCGTTCTGCTATTGAGTAGGTTTGAAGGGCCTCAGAAATGGGCCTTTTGCTATAGAAACCAAAGTTTTGACATGTCGGATCAGTAATTACAACGAGAGCTCCCAGTTTTATGCTATTTTTTTTGTTGCTATTTCAGTCTGTATTTATCCATATTTATTTTTTGCTAATTTTATCTGTATTAATCCATATTAGTTTTGGGTTTTGTGGAAAAATGAAGCTGAAATTAGTATATTTCCACATTTATTTAACTGATTAATATGCACTCATGCTTCAATGCCTGCCAGGTTTCATTGCTGTGAACACCCGCTGAAGATAAATCAGTGCACTTGTATGAAAATTTCAGTATCAACCTTGTGCATATCTACTTCTGTTAAAGCCTCTTTACTAAAATGCCTTTCTGTTTACCCCCTTATCGATCAATTCACACATCTATTGGCCTCGTAGTCATGGCAGACAGTATTTAGAATTCCTCAAAAACAACCCAATTTCCATTTTTATCCACATTTAAAAATAAATGCAGACAAGAAAATGAGTGTTTTCGGTCTGTACTTATCTGTAAAAATCTGTCAAAACAGAAATAGGGAGCCTTAATTACAACCCATTGTTTCAGCAACCTGTCTCTTATTGTACTGACACCTAATTATTGAGTGAAATGCCCACCATAAAAGCAGAATGGAAATTTAATTCCAGCATTCCCCCTTAACCAATGTGTGATTCGTCAGCCTCTTTTACCTTATTTGCCCAAAATTGGAAATGCTCAATGTGTGGTGAACAAAAGTTCAGCTACGGGCACTTCAGAAGATAGACCTTGAAAGACATATGCAGTGAGAAACTCACAAAATAGACCCTGGAACAAATGTCACACTGGCATAGAGTGCATCACTCCTCCTCCTGCACATAGTAATGAAAACTGTATACACAAAACAAACACTTCTTAGGTTTCTGCAAATTAGACACATTAACATCACATGGTCATCCCACCATGTTTGTTGGCTAATCTTACGATAATGCACTTACCTACTCTGCCCTTGGTTAAAGGGTGTAGTGGTTTATTGTTTTCAGGGAGCGTGCCTAGTTTCAACCAGTATTTACTAGTAGTTTTCCTGCATTTTCTATGTGATGGCTCTGTCCTTTATGGGCAGACTATGAATATATATGAATTTATATGCCAGGGACGAGTCAAGTGCTTCACCTGCTTAAGGAGTCTGACCGATGGTGATCCCTAGGTGAGGGGCAAATACTCGCTGGGAACTTTGTTGTTCTTTGGAGCCAATAGAGATGCAGATGTTCAAAGTGTTATTTCTGTTCCTGCTGTACTTGATATCAGATACATCACTGGCAGTTCCTGATCCTTTCTTTTCTCCCTTCCCACAGTTTGAATTGGACATAGAACCGAAGGTGATCCTGAAGCCGTCGCTATTGGGGAGCATCAAGACTGTGACCCAGGTGGGCCAGAACGAAACCCAGGAGCTCTCCTTTAGTGAGGCCGCCACTAAAGGTACGCAGCCTCTGAGCGAGAGCGTCTCCGAGTTTGAGATGCTCGCCCGAGCAGGTAAAAGCACCTTGTATTGCTGTCCTCTGCACTCAGTGCTCTGCAGTGAGTGGACTCTTGTGGGATAGTGCCACTCCGGTGCATGTGATCTACATTTAGCTTTTTTTTCCAATTATTTATTTTGATCTATTTTTCATTCCTGAATGCACTTGTTTTTTCTCAATGCTCATGAGACCTCAATAGTTTTATCTTTTAAAAGAGTTCTATGTGACAACCCGGTGGCGAGCTATGAATTAGTCTTATTGTCTTGAGTGAACGAGTATGTCTAAAGACTTCTTTAATGACCTGCCCACTATAATTGATTTGGGGGATTTCATTCGCTCCATTAACCCTTTGCCTTCAGGGGGTATAGTTGTCCAACAATCTCCCCATCTCATATAATGAGCCTTTTCAGATTTTTATAGGATACAATACACAGGTGATTAAGAAATAGAACTTGATGTTCAAGGCATGTGTGCTGTAGATACACATGCTTTCCATCCTCCTGCCATCTAGTGTTGGGTCCAGATGTTTGCAAGTTGTTAATCTTCAAAGAAGTCTTCTCCAGTCACCAGGCAAGGCGACTCCTCCTTTCAGAGATACTACGCATAGGCATAGACTCTATTGTTTTCTTCCTGCTATCTGGTTCGGAATTGCATTGCAGTGTTCCGATTCAAAACCGTTAATCTGGGTCCCTTCAGTACGCAATTCACTCTACCCTCGACAGTATTGGTCGATCACTTTTCAACCTTCTGCATGTTGAAAATTCAGAAAACCTTTCATTATTCAGTTGGGAAACTCTAACCGCGACCTTCGGGCCTACCGCGTATTTCTCGATCTACTTCCACTCAAATCCATCATTGGGTGTTCTACCGATGGAACAGACGCAATTTCAATTCTGTCTTTAGTGCCATTCCAAATTCCCATGTACCGACCTTCATAAGGTCTGTAACCTCTGTCTCTTCCCAGAGCATAAAGAAGAGGACTGCAACGCTTTTTGGTCGTTCCAATCCAAAAAGACTCTACGGGGCCGTCGAGTTTGACGAAGAGAGATGCAGAGACAGAGTATTGAGGACACCACCGATATCTCCGGAGAAGATATCGAGAACGAAGAAATGGAAACGTCGGAAGAAGAGGCTTTCTCCATCCAGGACTCTGATTCCGAGTTGGAGATCGAACTAGAGTTCAACGATATTCCTGCTGGACAGGGTGCCATAAGTACCAAACCCCTTTCCCCACTAAACCAGCTTCAACCAAACAAAAGGCTATTGGGCCACCACTGCCATCACGCCTGAATATAAAATCCCGCTCAAACAGGAGGAAGACGTGGCTACGAGTCCGTTATATCACACCTCAAACTCCTCCAACTTCTTCAACAGCACCTACTATACCAGCTTCACACCCTCTACACATCGCACCACCAGGCTCTCCAAATTCAAATCCTCATATAGGAGAAGATGATACCTATCATCAGCCACCGCCTGATCCATGAGATGACTACAATATAGACCTACTCGGAGACACAGGCCGTGATCTATATCCGGTTAAACCTTCCCCTCCTGATAATACTACATATTAGGAGTTAATTGCTAGGGCAGCCGATTACCATGGGGTTACTTTACATAAAGAAGCCCTGGAAGATTTCCTGTTTGAAACCTTAGGAAACACATACAGAACATCTCAATCCTTGCCTACGTTAAAAGGTATGATGAAGCACGCTGTGGATATTTTTAAGGATTCAGTTAGGGCACGTATCCTCACACCTAGGGTGGATAAATAATTTCAACCCCCTCCATCTGACCCTGTTTTTATTAAGGGTCAGTTGCCTTTAGATTGATTAGTAATTTCAAACACCCGTCAAAAGGGCAAATTCACAAACCTCAGGGTGGCACAACCTCCTGTTAAAGGATCAAAACTAATAGATGCCTCGGGTAAGAGAGTTGCTGCTCAATCATTGACGCATAGCCAATAAACAAGGCCTATTGGCTAGGTATGATAGGGCATACTAGGATGAGATGAAAGAATTATTGCAAGATCTCCCAGAACACCACAAGAAAAAGGGGCAGGAAATTGTGCAAGAAGGCAAGCTCATCTCCAATTCATCTATCAGATGTGTTTTAGATCCTGCAGATAGAGGCGTCAATACCAGCATTTTACTAAGGAGACATGCATGGGTCAGAATTTCTGGTTTCAGACCAGAAGTTCACCAAAGGATTCTTAATGCACCTTTTGATAAGGAACACCTATTTGGGCCTCAGAATAATCGCTTGAAAAGATGAAAAGGGCACAGAAGTGTCAAAATCTATGGGAGCATTTCAGTCTCCTTCTTCTAGAGGTTTCTTTCGTCGCTCCTTTTATAGAGGAGGCTCAAAAACTAATACCACAGATGTGGGTGCATCTTTATAAGGAAAAATCAGACTCCATCATCCCCCTCTAGAGGATTCTATAAGGGTGGATGGATATAAAGGAAACAATTTTAAAGGGAGTGGCAGAGTACACCAACACACACCTATCCATCCACTAACAAGCAGTGACTTGCTATCACTTCACCGATTATTTATCACCTGTCAGGGGAAGATTACAACAATTTCTTGCCATTTGGCAATCCGTATCATTAGACAAATGGGTGTTGAACATTATCTAACATGGTTATTGCCTGGAGCTCACACGCAACCATCCCAGTATTCCACCTCTCTTTCACAAATTGTCTTTAGAACACCATCTGCTCAAGCAAGGAGTATATTATCTTCTGATAAAAGAAGCTACAGAACCGTACCTAACAAAAATAAAAAGAATGTGTCCTCATGTAACGCAACTGGTGCTATGTAAAGCGCTCTGATACCAGACACCTTCAGGTCAAGTTTACGCTATACGAAGACAGCAAATCCATGTCTTCCCATATCTAGACGTTTGCCTCATAGAAGCCAACGCACATCCCAAGTGTGTACAACACACACAAACTACCATAAACATTCTGCATCAGTTGGAATTTACAGTCCGTGCACAAAAATCCCATCTTCAACCCAATCAAATACAACCATTTGTAGGAGCTATTCTAAACACTCAAATGGCTCTACCATATCCCAATGCAGCCAGATTTCACAATTTTCAAACACTGCGGTTTCAAAACAACCAGTATCTACCAGTTAGAATTTGCCTGCAGTTACTGTGGATGATGGCGTCATGCTTTGCCATAGTGCCTCATGCAAGACTAAACATGCGGCCTCTACAAGAATGCTTAGCACGTCAATGGAATCAACCACAGGGTCAGCTGACAGATCTAGTTTTGGTAGACGGTTGCATCCATCGCGCTTTGCAGTGGTGGAACACAAAATAATCAAAGGGCGGCTCTTTATCAACCATATTCCACAAGACGTTCTCACAACAGGCACATCTCTTACAGGGTGGGGGGCACATTTATAACATTTAATAGTTCATGGCCTTTGGGGTACCTCACAACAGAACCCTCACACAAACTACCTAGAACTGCAAGCAGTTCAACTATCGTTAAAAGCATTTCTAACTCACCTGATGGGGAAAGTGTGCTAGTCGGTACTGACAATATTACAACAATGTGCTGTGTACAAAAATGGGGGGGGGGACACTCTCTGTAACTGTCACACCTCTCTCAGGCCATTTGGCGTTGGGCAACTCATCACAAGATCCAACTCATGGCAGAACATCTTCCAAGAACCAATATCTTTGTGGACCTCGTCAACAGAATGAGGCAACAAGTACACAAATGGGAATTTTACCCGAAAGTATTTATTCTGTACTTCCAAAAATGGGGATTTCCACAAATAGACCTTTTTGCAACAGCAGAGAACTCAAAATGCCCAGGCTTCGCCTCCAGGTTCCCCACACCCTGTATCCACAGTCAATTCCCTATGAATCAATTAGTCGGGGATATTTGCTTATGCTTTTCCGTCTCTCCCTCTCCTTCCGTTTCTAGTTCGGAAACTCAGACATCTCACACTCTGATTCTGGTGGCTCCCACATGGGCTTGTCAACCATGCTTCACCACACTATTAGAACTCTCGATAGTTCCACATCAGAAGCTTCACATAACTTCAAATTTGCTCACACAGAACCACTGAGAAATCAGACATCCAAACCCCAAGGAATTCAACCTAGAACTTTGGCTTCTGAAGTCTTTGGAGTTTGGATACTTAAACCTACCACCTGGCTGTATGACAATTCTTAAGGAAGCTAGAAGGCCCACCACTAGTGCAGGTTGTAATAATACCACAATTGATCTGCTAGATGCACCGATGCAAAATATTATTTGCTATCTTTTGCATCTGTAGCTGCATATCTGCAAAACAGACAACATGTATCCTTATTCAAAGTTGCAGTAATAAAAGCTTTTATGGAAGGCCTTAAAAGGGTAATACCACCTAGGGTACCACCTGCACCTGTCTGGAACCTTAACATTGTTCTCGCAAGGCTTATGGGTCCACCTTTTGAGCCGTCATGGAAGGTTGCCTTTCTCATTACTATCACTGCACTAAGACGTGTTGATGAGCGGCAGCCATTAACCTTGGAACAACCTTTCTTTCAGCTTCATAAAGATAGTGGTTCTTCGAACAAACCCAAAATTCCTTCCCAAAAGTAGTTTCTGCGTTTGGTATTAACCAATCAGTTGCGTTACCCGTGTTCTTCCCTCAAATAGAGCTCTACATACACTTGATGTCAAAAGATCACTATTATATTAGGCTCGGAGGGAATTAATGTCCCCTGGTACGAGACTAGACTAATGAGTATATCAATAGGTCGACATGTTTCTCGCTATTTGTCCTCTGACTAGCGATTCTTCAGCACCAAAATGAACAAAAAGTTTGTGGTTCATTAAAACTATCTACAAAGTGCCTTTACCTTGCTATAGAACATTATTTCAAATAGTGTAGAGGGTCAAAAGTACCTGTGTTGTGCTGTGTTTGCCTATCTTGGTGGGAGTGAGCTACAACAGCAGCACCCGGCAGGTAGAGCTACGGGTTCAACCTCTTAGTTTTCAGGTTGTATTCTCCCGTGCCTCCGCGGGTGGACCTACCCCTTCTCCGCCGGGAACACAAAACCCTCGCCCCATTTAGGAACAGCCTGGTACCTCTTGTGTTTCTTGAATTGAGTGTTACCCTGTAAGCATCTGTTCTTGGGATGTAGAGCTTTAGATTCACATGCCCCCTCCCTCGTCCCCGGATACCTGTGGTTGTTGCCGTTCTTATTATTCACATTACATACGCATGGACATCTCTATACTACATTTACTTTCTCCATTCTCACCCTCTTGCGGGAAAACAATCCAACAATGGTGTCGATGCCTATGCGTCTTCGAAGAAAAACAAAGTGCAAACATCCAGACCCAACACTAGATGGCAGGAGTATGCAAATCAGCTCTACATGCCAAGAACAGATCCTTACAGGGTATGTAACATCCTTTTCAAATCTGGAATAGAGGTGAATTGTAAAGATAAAGATGTGGTTAGGTGAGCCAGCATGCTTGGTCACTTTTTTTCACTGACTTCCAGACAGTTTGAGGTGCCTGTTATTCTTTTATGAGCTGTAAGTATGGTAAGAGCTCTTTAAAGTAGAATTCATGCCATTTTCTTCAGATATAGCTTGTGCTCTTGATCAGCTTTTCACAATGTGCATTACCTTTCTTTTTGGATTGTGCGCATCTTACGTCCTTTACTAGAACAGTTAAAGGCCATCCTGGTAATTCTGTTGTGCTAGTTTGTGTGTTTTGAGGCCTAAGAGTGCTTCACATTCAGATACCCGTTGCTACTCTTCCTATTTCTTTCACCTTTGTAGAAAAGGAAAGGCCAGTGGTGTCGTAGATGTTCACGGGCTGACACCGTGCTCCGTTTCTAGACTTGCGTCAAGGATGGGCGTTAACACGGTGGGAGATCCAGGGGAGCCTGTTTTCACATTTCAGTGTGACCGGGCTGCTGGTGTATTATGATCTTAGTTTGGTAATCTCAATTCATGGAAGGTTTGACTTGAAAGGGAATCTCCCAGCTATGACCTTCAGGCCTGGATCAACTGGTGCGAGTCAAGAGTCCCCATCACGAGGCAGATTATGGTGAGCAAGGCCTGTGATCTTTGAAGGTGTTTGACCCTCTCCTCTTTTATGACCTGCTCACTCCTTTCATTGTATATGATTTCTGGCTTCGATCCAGGTGCCAAACTGTGTTGTTGAAAAGCCTGATTTGTTGTGCTGCATACGACAAGGGACTTTTGGGGCTTCACTAAGAATGCCCAAGACCCACAGAAGCACACCCTGGTGGTTAATGTGTCTTGTCTCCAATCTTGTTAAAAACCCTCTCTCTGGTCATCTCTTCCCCACTCAAACCTTTCAAGGAAATCAAGACCACAACCTTAAGAAGACTGGCGGTAGATCATTCTCCATGTGACTGTGCATCCTAGCGTTTCAGGATCTCGCCAACAGGATGGGAGTCTGCTGTGACACTAGTTTCAGTAAAACGTTTCTGGGTACAATTAAGCTGGTTTCTGCAGATTTCCATCTGGCTGCATTTCCAACAAATCAAGGTCCTAAAAAATTCCAGGTTCTTGGCTTGACTTAAGATCTTCGTAACCAAAGACAATTTGTGCTTCTGGATTTGAGTCAGTTGTACTGAACCATGTTTGAGTCATCCAGACAGATATTGTTATGTTTTAGATGACCCCAGGAAGCCACTAATTGGGAAAATCCCACACTAGGCAAATTTGTAAATGTTTACCCAAAGGTCTCTTCACAGTGGCATAATGATGTTTACTTCCACACAGCACTATTGCAGCCCAGAACTTGGTAGACACTACACCCTCTTGGTGCTGAGGGTGTAGTGTCTATGTCGAAAAGCCAGGTCTTGAGCTTCTTTCCAAAGTCCGCCAGGGAGGTGCTGCTCCGAAGTGGAGGGGTAGGTCATTCCAGGTGTTGGCAGTGATGTAGGAGAAGGAGCAGCCCCCGCTGCGATGGATGCGGGTGATGTGTGCTAGGGCAAGTAAGTTGGACTGCAGGTGTCTTGCATGTAGGTGGAAGTTCAGTCGATGGTTGATGTAGGATGGTCCTTAATCGTCCAGAGCTTGGTAGGCATGCATGAGGATCTTGAACTGGCATCTCATCTGGATGGCAATCCAGTGGCGGTTTCTGAGGTTAGAGGTGATGGGTTCCATTTGGAATGGTCCAGGAGGAGTGGCTGCGGTGTTCTTAACGGTCTGGTGTCTTTTGAGGAGCTGGCTGGAAATTCCAGCGTAGAGCGGTGCCATAGTCGAGGCGGCTGGTGATGAGGGTCTGTGTGACTGTCTTTCTGGTGTGTTAGCGTGATCCATCTGAAAATGCTGCGGAGCATGCAGGTGTTTGGAAGCAGGAGGAGGCAACTGCATTGATTTGTCGTTTCATGGTCAGTTGGCTGTTGAGGATTTTGCCAAGGTTGCGTGCATGGTCTATCGGTGTTCGTCCGTGGTCTGCTGGCCACCAGCTGTGGTCCCATGCAGAGGTTTTCTTCTCGAAGATAAGTACTTCAGTTTTTTTGAAGTTAAGTTTGAGGCAGCTGTTTCTCATCCAATTGGCTACGTTGGTCATGGCATTACCAAAGTTGTTGTTGGAGGGGTCCTCGGTGAGCAAGGGGATTCGTTGAGTGTCATCTACATAGGAGATTATGTTGAGTCCCTGGAATCTGACGATATCTGCAAGGGGTGGGGTGGGGGGGGGGAGGTGCTCATGTAGACGTGGATCAGGCTGGGGCTCAGGGATGATGGTAGGGGGTGCGCCACATATAATGTCTTTCTGTTTGGAGGTGAAGGAAGACATTCTGATGTGTGTGTCTTGAAAGGAAAGAGGCGATCCACTTGAGGATTTTAGTTTGACTTTAACCCACCAATTCAAGAATAGTTTGATCTCAAGGGAACAGATTATGCTGAATTCTGCGGGACAGTTTGGGGTGTCTTATATTCCATCCTAAGGTGAGCATTACTGCCACAGTCTTTTGTTATTCCCTTCTTGAAATACAATTCCTTTTTGCCATTCCTCTGTCTTCATTTGCATTGTATCCTTCAAGTGCTTGTGTTTTTTTCTTTTTTATAATTTCTGTGGTCTTAACCCCCTTTTCGACCCCCCCCCCCCCGCCCAACAACCACTCAAGAAATATTTCCAAGTTCGAGGCATGTGGGCTGCTGAATTCAAATCTGTGCATAGATCGCCGCCTAGTGTTGGGTCCGGATGATTGCACATTGTTGTCCTGGAAGAGTCTTCGAAGTATCACGAGATAGGTGGCTCCTCCCCTGGACTACAGTGCGCATGGGCATCGCCTCCATCCCCAGATTGTTTTTTTCCGCCATTGGGTTCGGATGTGTTTCGGTTCCCTCTGTCGGAACAGATAGTTGTTCTACTTCTACTCGAGACCAAAAGGTCTTTAGGCTGAGCGTCGGTATAGTTGCGTACAGGTTTCTTGTCTGACTCTCAGCTCCGATCTCTTGCTGCCCTTCCACGTGCTTTCGGCGCGGACGGGCCTACACTACACTTCTGCTATGGAGCGAACACCGTTTAAGAAGTGCCCGGTTTGTAACTCCAAATATTCACACCTCGACGTGCACCCTGTGTGCAATACATGCTTGTCACCGGATCACGACGAAGACAGCTGCATGGCGTGTTCGAAATTCCGGTGCAAGAAGACTCTGAAGATTCGCCGGGCCAATAGGCTCCAGGCTAATTTATCGGCTACTGCGGCGCCCCCACCAGACGACATATTCCAGGAATCTGTCGAAGGCGAAGACGATGTGCAAGGTTCGGACTCTAGTCCCGCGTCCGAGGAGGAGACCTACGACGCGGGTGAGGAGAACTTTGACGAAGTCGCCGACGAGGTAGGGGACGGCGATCTGGCTTTTGCCACTGTGGGGGATAGCTCAGAGGAGGAGCATCCCCAATCAGACTCAGGGGTTATTCCCCTTCATACGGCCCAGGTCGAGGGATCGCCTTCGGGCCTTACCCAAGATCTACTAATGAGTCCTACGTCCCCGCCTCCGGGCCCGGTCATGGACATTTATGAGAAGCCACTAACGTTGAAGAAAACGAAAGTGAAGCCGTCTGGCCACGCACCCTCGGATGCGAAACCGAAAGTGAAAGTTACGCTGGCGCAGAAGGTTCTGGAGGCGTCAACTTCCAAGAAATTCAAGATGGCCGACTTGAAGAGCCACGCCAAGATGGCCGACCCGAAACACTCGGGGTCGGCGCCGAAGGCGAAGTCGTCCGACGCGGCTGCGTCGGCTCCGAAAGGGGTCGTGGACCCGAAGACGGCTCCGAAGAAGCGTCAGGGCGACGACGCGCATAGGCATGGGGCGTCGGCCTCGAAGAAAGTGCCTGCAGGCGATCAGGCTCTCGATGCCGAGAGGTCGCTCGAGCCGGTCAAGCCCTCTCCGGCCTTGACGAAGAAGGTAGCGGAATCCCTGCAGCGGATACGGAAAGACAGTGTGGTTCCCGCTCAGGACACTGTAACGCCTAAGCTCACGCCTAAGCCTGCGAAGGAGCAAACGCCTATCCGTTTTACCCTACCACCCAAGTCGGCGCCGAAGCCCTTCGCGCCGAAACAGGGCGGAACCTCGAAGGAGGTATTGACACCGAAGGCTGCCTTGGTGGTGTCGAAGCTTCGGCTCCAGCCGCTTGCTGAAGAGGAACGTCGTGAGGTAACCATCGACGCCAACACCGGGAAACTGTCTCTCCTTAAGAGGAAAATCACTACGGAGCCGGCGTTGGAACATTTTAAGATCCCTCTCAAAAACAAAAGGGACTCTGCGGACTCTTCGGCTCTGGTGGAACCTGTGTCCCCACAAGCCCTGGGACACTCGCCGATGCATTCCGCCGCAGGCGATGTGGACGAGGAAGACGCCGAGTACAACTATCCGGCGTACTCGGATCCGGAGGAGGAGCACGAACCTTGGTCCGCCGGAGGCGACCCAGAGGACCCGCAGTCGGGCCAAGACGCGCAACTTTTTGCGGCCAAAACGTCCCCGACGGAGGACTCGGCGGCCTTTAACGCTCTGATCGAGAGAGCTGCGGCTAACCACGACGTCGAGCTGCACTCGGACCCCGTGGATGTGAACTTCTTATTTGACACTTTCTCAGTAGCTGAAAAGTCTGTCAAGACGCTGCCGATGCTTAAAGGGGTGCTTAAACATGCAACGGAGGTCTTCAAGGAGCCCACTCGGGCGCGTGTGGTCAACCCTCGCATCGACAGGAAATATAAGGCAGCGCCCTCGGATCCAACATATATCAAGGGACACTTGCCATTGGACTCATTGGTTGTTTCCAACGCTCGGAAGAGGGCGAACTCACAAACTACTGGTGACGCTCCTCCCCCAGACAAAGAGTCCAAGATCTTTGAGGCCTCAGGCAAACGGATTGCTGCACAGGCAGCTAATATCTGGAGAATATCTAACACACAAGCCCTACTTGCACGCTATGATAGGGCTCATTATGACACCTTAGAGGCAATACTGCAACACTTACCTGACCAGTATAAGGAGGCAGGAGAAATGCTGATTCAGGAAGGAAAGCTCATTACAAATGCATCCATTAAATGTGCACTGGATGTGGCAGAAACAGCCTCCAGGGCGATCAATACCAGTGTGTTGCTTAGACGGCATGCCTGGCTTAGAATTTCAGGGTTCAAACCCGACATCCAAACTACAATACTGAATCAAACAGTTAATCCTGACCACCTGTTTGGCCCTGAGGTGGATGCCACACTGGAAAAAATGAAAAAAGATACGGAAACTGCCAAGTCTATGGGGGCCCTACAAAGTCAGCAGTTTCGGGGTGGTTCCTTTCGCCGCTCCACCTCCAGAGGCACCTCAAGGGGTCAGGCATCGCAGTCCACCCAGTATTACAAAAGTAACGCCCAAACCTCGTACAACAACAAGGGTAGAGGTGGTTACAGAGGCAATAACGTCAAGGGCAGGGGACGTGGAAACAACAGCTCCAGGTCCGCCACCGCCAACAAGCAGTGACGCCTTGTCACTGCCCCCCGACCATACAACACCGGTCGGGGGGAGACTCCAGCAGTTCCTGCCAGCGTGGAAATCCATCACCACGGACAGGTGGGTCAAGTCTCTTATCCAGTACGGGTACTGTCTGGAACTTACTTCCATTCCACCAAACATACCCCCAAGGAGCCGTCCTATGTCCGGCGAGCACTTGACCTTGTTGCAGCAAGAAGTTCTAGTCATGCTGCAAAAAGGGGCGATAGAGCTCGTTCCATTGCAAGAGCGGGGAACAGGGGTTTACTCCCTGTATTTTCTGATCCCCAAAAAGGACGGATCCCTCAGGCCCATCCTGGACCTCAGGCCCCTAAACTGGTACATCCTCTCGGAGCACTTCCATATGCTCACGTTACAGCAAGTGCTTCCCCTGCTTCAGCAAGGGGACTTCCTGGCTACGCTGGATCTGAAAGATGCCTATTTTCATATCCCCCTGCATCCTTCCCACAGGAAGTATCTCAGATTCACGATTCTGGACCAGCATTACCAGTTCAGGGTTCTGCCGTTCGGGGTCACCACGGCGCCGAGGGTGTTTACAAAGTGCCTAGCGACTGTGGCGGCGCATCTCCGTCGCCAAAACGTCCACGTCTACCCCTACTTGGACGACTGGCTCATTCAAGCAAAGACAGAACAGCAGTGCGTCGACCACGTGTCACGCACCATTCATCTCCTGCACGATCTGGGATTCTCTCTGAACTACCCAAAGTCCCATCTCCAGCCCGCCCACGTGCGACAGTATCTGGGCGCGACAATCAACACTCTGGCGGCCACTGCGCAGCCAAGTTCAGTGAGAATCGCCAGTATCCAGACGCTGATCCAACGATTCAGACCTCAGCACTCACTTCCAGCGAAGGTGTTCATGCAGTTGATAGGCATGATGGCCTCCTGCATCTCCATTGTCCCACACGCGAGACTACATATGCGTCCGCTTCAGGAGTGCCTAGCACGTCAGTGGACTCAGGCTCATGGGCAACTAACAGACCTAGTGTTGGTGAGCGGTCGGGCATACAACTCTCTGCATTGGTGGAATCCACAAAACCTTTGCAAGGGCCGACCATTCCAAGAGCCTGTGCCACAGATTATCCTGACAACGGACGCCTCTCTCCAGGGATGGGGAGCGCATGTACTCCAGTACACAGTGCAGGGACTCTGGACACTACAGCAAAGGAAGATGCACATCAATGTGTTGGAACTGATGGCAATCTTCATGGCCTTAAAGGCGTTCAAAGTACATCTGTGCAACAAAGTCGTGTTGATCCGGACGGACAACATGACGGCCATGTACTACATTCAGAAGCAGGGAGGCACACACTCTCCGCAGCTGTCTCATCTGGCTCAGAGCATGTGGAAGTGGGCCATTCAGAGGAACATCTTCCTCATGGCGGAGCATCTCCCGGGCAAAGACAACCAGATGGCGGACCTGCTCAGCAGGCACAGTCATCAAATGCACGAGTGGGAGATACATCCATCAGTACTCCGACCGTACTTCCAAAGGTGGGGTCATCCAGAGATAGACCTGTTCGCCACAAAGGAGAACGCAAAATGCCAAAGCTTCGCCGCCAGATTCCCACACCCGCAATCACAGGGCAATGCGATGTGGATGAACTGGTCAGGCAGATTTGCGTACGCTTTTCCCCCAGCACCTCTGATACCGCTGGTGGCACGCAAGCTCCGGCAGCACTCGATGACTCTCATCCTGGTTGCTCCGACGTGGGCTCGCCAACCATGGTACACCACGTTTCTAGAACTGTCCGTGGTACCGCATCAAAGGCTTCATCTCACTCCCAGCCTTCTGACGCAGAGCCATGGCGACATTCAGCACCCAGATCCGCAACAGCTCAACCTGGCGATCTGGCTCCTGAAGTCCTAGAGTTTGGCTACCTCAATCTTCCTCCCGATTGCATGGACATCATTCGGGAAGCAAGGAAGCCCACTACGAGAGCTTGTTATGCGGCTAAATGGAAGAGGTTTGTCATCTACTGTGTTAACCACGATATTGACCCGCTGGATGCTTCCATTCAAAACATCATTTGTTACCTGTTGCATCTGTATCAATGCAATCTGGCGTACTCTTCCATCCGCATTCACCTGTCTGCTATGGCAGCATACCTCCAGAATTGGCAACACCTGTCACTCTTTAAGGTCCCTGCTATCAAGGCCTTTCTGGAAGGACTCAAAAGAGTCATTCCACCAAGGACCCCACCAGCTCCAGAATGGAACCTCAATGTGGTTCTTACAAGGCTGATGGGTCCTCCCTTCGAGCCACTGCACTCTTGTGAGCTTCAGTTTTTGACTTGGAAGGTTGCGTTCTTAGTAGCAATTACATCGCTACGGAGGGTTAGCGAGCTGCAGGCGCTCACCATCCAAGAACCTTTCTTCCAAGTACATGCTAACAGGGTGGTGCTCTGCACTAACCCTAAATTCTTACCCAAGGTAGTGTCTCAATTCCACATAAACCAGACAATTGAGTTGCCGGTGTTTTTCCAAAACCCAGAAACGCTGGCGGAGCGGATGCTCCACACCCTTGATGTTAAGAGAGCCTTGATGTACTATGTAGACAGGACAAAAGATTTTCGCAAAACCAAGCAGCTTTTTGTTGCTTTTGCCACACATCACAAGGGGAACGCTATCTCCAAAGCTGGGATCGCTCGGTGGATAGTGAAATGCATTCAGATCTGTTACGCTAAAGCTAAGCGCACTCTCACTATCCCACCAAGGGCCCACTCCACCAGGAAGTTGGGGGCCTCTATGGCTTTCCTAGGTAACATTCCCTTAGAAGATATCTGTAGAGCAGCCACATGGTCTACCACACATACTTTCACTAAACACTACTGTGTAGACGTGCATTCCAAACAGCAGGCAGCTGTTGGTCAGGCTGTTCTCAAAACACTTTTTCAGACTGCTGCAGCTGGCACGGGCGGCCGCCGCTAATGGAGGGGTCTGCTATGTATTCTATGCACAGATATGAATTCAGCAGCCCACATGCCTCGAACTGCAAATGCTACTTACCAGCATGCATCTGTTCTTGGCATGTAGGGCTGCTGACATTCATATCGCCCACCCTCCTCCCCGGCGCCTGTAGCAGCTGCAGTATTTCATTCATATGTATATATGTATATGCTCATAGCATGGTCATCACTCACATACTTCACTCCATCTCTGCCAATGGCTAAAAACAATCTGGGGATGGAGGCGATGCCCATGCGCACTGTAGTCCAGGGGAGGAGCCACCTATCTCGTGATACTTCGAAGACTCTTCCAGGACAACAATGTGCAATCATCCGGACCCAACACTAGGCGGCGATCTATGCACAGATATGAATGTCAGCAGCCTTGCATGCCAAGAACAGATGCATACTGGTAAGTAGCATTTGCATTCTAATCTTAAGCTTTAGCAGTGTGTTCTTATGTTGTACCGTTAGGCGTACTTGGATAGAATATTTCAGAGTAGGAGCTTTTAGTTTCTGATGGCTAACACCCTGCTCCGACCTCAACTAATTTGGACCATGCCTGGGATGAAGTGTCCCAAGTGAGGAGTGTTCCCATGTGGTTCTTAATGGTCAAAAGCTATAATTCTGAGTTCCAAATGTAGCATTTCTGTACTTTTCCTTAAGCAAACTTTGGCCACACATCTCAAACGGCGAGATGAAACGTCACCACATTTCAGTGGCTCAGAAGTCTATCTGAGAATCACATATTATATTTTTTTGTTAGATTTTTTGGTTTGATGAAATTCAATCCAGCTATCCCTACGGTATAATACAAAATGTGAATCTGCTATGCAAGTTATGGTTTTTCTTGAAATCTCCAGATAAAAACAGAATCCTTCTACAACACTAGATTTTTTATTCAATTAGAAAAAAAAGCATATGTGCTCATTTGGTGCTGGCACAGTGGACACTGCCACCCCCGTGCCTGCGAGCAAGGGATCGAAGGTGACTAAAAAGTATCAAAAGAATCATTCCAAACTGAGCCCCCCCAGACCTGAAGAGAGCAGTAGTGGTTGCAGGATGCTTGAACTAACACTGTCAGTAGCCATTACTCTCCGCTGCATTCCAATCCTCATTCTACTATACATCAAGACACCTACAGCAGCCAGCAATATGTAAATCCGTCTTAACCCTGCTCCAATAGGAACCCTTCTCCCCAGCTCTGCTCTGAACAGCAACCCCAGACACGTTTCGCCCTATTTGAGGCTGGTCAGTAAGGATTCAGCTAAGTTGCAGTGGCACACATAATCACCATGTGGCCGCGCCCCAAACCGGGCTGGCACTCACCAATTGCCCTTAACTGCTAGTTTTTCAAGTAAACCCCGGCTCAGTTGCCCTCCAGTGCATTCTAGCCAATGTGCTCTATCTTTGCAAAGTTGCTGTTCTTTTAATGGAGCAAAACTTGAAAATTGTTAATTTCAATTTTTCTTAGCCCCTGACACGTTTAGTTTTTCCTGATCTCCCTGCTGTCCTACGGGCTACCAGTCTTTGGTTGAAGCTTTCTTTCCTTTCGGTTCCCATCATTTGAGAATAGTTTATTTTGTTTGTTTTCTTAGTTCACTTGCCTCCGTGGTTATGCTCTGTTGCCCTCTTGTAGCCTCTTCCATATTCGAGCACACAGCTTTCCTTGTGTTTTGGTTTCTTCCTGCATTTTGGACCAATGTGGAATGCCTCTGTAGAAACATACGCTTGTGCGTAAGTGGGCTTTATCTGTACTTTGAATAACGTTGGCAGCATTGGGACTCCTCAAATCAGAGCTTAGATTGTGTTCCATGCACTTTGATTTTCTTGAGACCTAATGCAGTTTCATTTCTCTCTAATTTGGTGCAGTGTGGCCGCAGGAGGAGTACATTGTGGAGTATTCACTGGAGTACGGATTCCTTCGGCTGTCCCAGAGCACAAGACAACGCCTCAACATACCAGTCATGGTGGTAACTCTCGGTAGGTGTTAGGAGGATCATCTATAGAGTGAATATATGAGGGCCCCATTGTAAGCAGTGTTTGATTTCCATGCAGTAAATCAGTCCTTCATCTGAATACTGGTACAGGGCCTAGTCTTCTAGAGCTGTGCCCCTCTTCCCCTGCCACACCGCAAGGAAGCTGTGTTTTTTACACTGGCAGTAAAATGACATTGTGTTGATGACTGGGATAGGTTCTCCTGTTTATTTTCTCTGTATTCTAGCCACTTGACCACATATCTAGATTTATTTATTTATTTATTTTGAAAGTTTTATATAGCGCGAACAAGATCTTCGCAGATATCAGAGCGCTTTACATAGGTGAATAGCAGAATATACACAGATACATCTATAGTGTTAAAGTACAGTGAAATGATATCATAAACAATCAAGTAGTCAATTTCAAAGTCATACAAAAAAGCAAAGGGTTCGAACAAGTAGTACAGATGAGCACTGAGTCTTTGAAGTTGATCCCCAGTAGTGGTTCAAGTGCATTTAGCCATGAGGATCGCTTTTACTTCTTTCTTGAAAAGAATGGTAGATGGGATGAGTCTGATTTCAGGGGGGAGTGAGTTCCAAATCCTGGGAGCCATTCCTGAGAAAGAGCGTTTGTAGGTTTTTTCTTTGCGGAATCTTTTAGGCTTTAGCAAAAGATTGTTTGTGCCTCTAGTGTTTCTGGATCCTCCAGAAATCGTCAGCTTCTGAGCGAGGTATCTAGGTGAGCTAAGGTGGACAGCCTTGTGCGTCAAACAAGCAATTTTCAGGTGTATCCTGGCTTCAAAAGGCAGCCAGTTCAGGGATTTGAAGTCAGGGGAGATGTGTGAGTGTTTTTTTGATCCAGTGATAAGTCTCGCTGCGGCGTTTAGAGAGGCTCTTATGGGTGCCGTAGTAGCTAGGGGGAGACCGCAGAGGGCGGTGCTGCCGTATTCTATTCGAGGTATGACAAGTGATTGTACCGCAGTTTGGAAATCTTTGGCTGGAAGGAAGGGTTTAAGTTTCCTAAGGGTGTTGGTTTGGAAGTTTGCTCCCTTAGTTGCTTTGATGTGTTCCTGCATGCTGAGATTGGTGTTGAGTGTTATGCCCAAGGATTTCGCTGAGTCCACGATGGTGGGTTGAACATTGAGTGCCGTTAGGTGTTTAAGCCACATTTGTGCGGTAGTGATCTTCGCGGGAGGTGAGATCAAAAGGAACTCTGTTTTGAGGGCATTAAGTTTGAGATGATTAGCGGCCAACCAGGATTGGGTGCTACTGATCGTTGAATTCAAGAGCGTGATGTCATTGGGTGATTGAAGTTTGAGATAAAGTTGGGTGTCATCAGCATACATGTGGAAGTGCACATTGGATTCTTGTAGCAAGGAGGTGAGAGGTTCCATAACTAGGTTGAACAGAGTTGGGGATAGGGAGGATCCTTGTGGTACGCCTAGCGATACAGGTCTTGGCGCGGACATCAAGTTGTTACTCTTGAATTTCTGCGACCTGTTATGCAGAAAGGACGTGAACCATTTGAGCACAGTTCCAGATAGGCCCATTCTTGTGTTTAATAGGTCGAGTAAATTCTCAAGTTTGACGGTGTCAAATGCGGAGGAGAGATCAAGGAGGATTAGGAGGCAGGTATCGTTATGATCTAGGATTTGGAGGGCGTCATCGATTATGTGAGTCATAGCAGTTTCAGTACTGTGATTTGGTCTGAAGCCTGATTGATGAGAGTTGAGAAGATCAAACTGAGTAATGTGTTTAGACAATTGTATTTGTACGCATTTTTCCAGCAGTTTGGCAAGAGTCGGAATGTTGGTGATGGGGCGGTAGTTGTTGAGGTCTGAGGGGTCGGCTGTAGGTTTCTTTAGCAAGGGTGTGACTTGTCCAACTTTGAGGGAGTCGGGAATGGACCCTTGTTGAAGTGAGCTGTTAATGATTTTAGTCCAGAGTGGAAGGAGCGACGGGGTAAGGATTCAGAGGTGTTCTGCTGTTGTAGCAGCTGTGGAGCTGAGCTTTATCTGTGAGCAGCTTGTTGGGCTACCTTGTGTTTTTTCTGAGGGAAAGTTATGGGAGTACGGTTTGTATCTCCCCTTTGGTCTCTCAGGGATGTTGTGTACTCCCTGAGAGACTGGATGGTTTGAGGAAAGCCTGAGAGACTGGATGGTTTGAGGAAAGCCTGAGTGACTGGATGGTTTGAAGACAGGCCCCAAGAGACTGGATGGGTTAAGGACGGGCCCCTGAAAGCCTGGATGGGTGGAGGATGGGCCCCTGAGAGCCCGGATGGGTGGAGGATGGGCCCCTGAGAGCCCGGATGGGTGGAGGATGGGCCCTGAGAGCCCGGATGGGTGGAGGATGGGCCCTGAGAGCCCGGATGGGTTGAGGATGGGCCCTGAGAGCCCGGATGGGTTGAGGAAGGGGCCCTGAGCGCCCGGATGGGTTAAGGGTGGGCCCTGAGAGCCCGGATGGGTTGAGGATGTGCCTGGATGGGTTAAAAACGGGCCCTGAGAGCCCGGATGGATTGAGGACGGGCCCTGAGAGCCCGGATGGATTGGGGACGGGCCCTGAGGGCCCGGATGGGTTGAGGACGGGCCCTGAGAGCCCGGATGGGTTGAGGACGGGCCCTGAGAGCCCGGATGGGTTGAGGACGGGCCCTGAGAGCCCGGATGGGTTGAGGACGGGCCCTGAGAGCCCGGATGGGTTGAGGGTGGGCCCTGAGAGCCCAAATGGGTTGAGGATGTGCCAGGGTGGGCCCTGAGAGCCCAAATGGGTTGAGGATGTGCCTGGATGGGTTGAGAACGGGCCCTGAGAGCCCGGATGGATTGAGGACGGGCCCTGAGAGCCCGGATGGGTTGAGGACGGGCCCTGAGAACCCGGATGGGTTGAGAACGGACCCTGAGAGCCTGGCTGGGCTGAGGATGGGCCCCGAGAGCCCGGATAGGCTGAGAGGGGCTGATGACGGCCCTGAATGCCCGGATGGGCTGAGGACGGCCCCTGGGAGCCCGGAGGGATTAAGGACGGGCCCTGAGAGCCTGACTGGCTGAGGATGAGCCCATGTGAGGATCATGGAACACCTTTATGTAGTTTTTTTCCATGTGATTTGCATCAGAGAATGCCTTTTGTCCAAAAAACTCGTTTACACAGCTCTGTAAGATGGAAACCTAACAGAGGCTTAATTTTTCATGAATGTTCCAATAACTCCTAGAACTGCTTGGCAGCATTCACAGAGGAAAAAAGCATGCTTTCACCCGAGACCATGAAGGTAACATGCAGCCCGCTAAGCTTACATTAGGCAGATTACATGAGGGTATCCTAGTGCCCTCGACAGTGATGTTTGGGGAATGACAAATCTGTGCCATGTTTATTTTGCCGATGTACATTTTGCTACCTTCACTGCAGCGCTTAATTAAACTGTGCTGCTGCAGTTGTAGGTGGGGAAATGCCCACGGTCAAGGTGGACAGGGCAGCTAGGGCCCCTGGGGTTGGAGGGGAGGGTATAGGTGCACCACCCGTTAAATGGTCTCGGCATTATTAAAGGTAGAGCTATTGGCATTGCTCGTGACTTTTTTTTTCTTTTTTTTTTAAATCATACATAAATGGCATTGTCATTTACATTGCCAATAGCTTAATCGTTAAATCAATGGCATTGTCATTTACAATACCAATAGCTTAATAGCTCGCAAATGCATGACCTATTGCATTTACACCCACACAGGGCCACCCACACAAAGCCACCCACACACACATACAGAGCCACACACACAGAGCCCCCCCCACACACACACACACAGAGCCCCCCCACACACAGAGCCCCCCCCACACACACACACAGAGCCCCCCCCACACACACAGAGCCCCCCACACACACACACACAGAGCCCCACACACACAGAGCCCCACACACACACAGAGCCCCCCCCCACACACACAGAGCCCCCCCCACACACACAGAGCCCCCCCCCACACACACACAGAGCCCCCCCACACACACACACAGAGCCCCCCCGCCCCACACACACAGAGCCCCCCCACACACACACACACACATAGCCCCCCACACACAGGGCACCACACACACAGAGCCCCCCACACACACAGAGCCCACCACACACACACACACAGAGCCCCCCCCCCCACACAGAGCCCCCCCCCCACACAGAGCCCCCCCCCACACAGAGCCCCCCCCACACACACAGAGCCCCCCACACACACACACAGAGCCCCTCGCACACACACACAGAGCCCCTCGCACACACACACAGAGCCCCTCGCACACACATACAGAGCCCCTCAAACACACACATACCGAGCCCCCCACACATACAGAGCCCCCCACACACACAGAGCCCCCCACACACACAGAGCCCCCCACACACACAGAGCCCCCCACACACACAGAGCCCCCCACACACACAGAGCCCCCCACACACACAGAGCCCCCCACACACAGAGCCCCCCCCCACACACAGAGCCCCCCCACACACACAGAGAGCCCCCCACACACACAGAGAGCCCCCCACACACACAGAGAGCCCCCCCACACACAGAGAGCCCCCCCCACACACAGAGAGCCCCCCCACACACAGAGAGCCCCCCCACACACAGAGAGCCCCCACACACACACAGAGCCCCCCCACACACACAGAGCCCCCCCCACACACCCAGAGCCACACACACACCCAGAGCCACACACACCCAGAGCCACACACACCCAGAGCCACACACACCCAGAGCCACACACACCCAGAGCCACACACACCCAGAGCCACACACACCCAGAGCCACACACACCCAGAGCCACACACACCCAGAGCCACACACACCCAGAGCCACACACACCCAGAGCCACACACACCCAGAGCCACACACACCCAGAGCCACACACACCCAGAGCCACACACACAACCAGAGCCACACACCCCCAGAGCCACACACCACACCCCCAGAGCCACACACACCACACCCCCAGAGCCACACACACCACACCCCCAGAGCCACACACACCACACCCCCAGAGCCACACACACCACACCCCCAGAGCCACACACACACACACCCCCAGAGCCACACACACACACACCCCCAGAGCCACACACACACACCCCCAGAGCCACACACACACACACCCAGAGCCACACACACACACACCCAGAGCCACACACACACACACCCAGAGCCACACACACACACACCCAGAGCCACACACACACACACCCAGAGCCACACACACACACACACACAGAGCCACACACACACACACCCAGAGCCACACACACACACACCCAGAGCCACACACACACACACCCAGAGCCACACACAGACACACACCTAGAGCCACACACACCCAGAGCCACACACACACACACAGACACACACCTAGAGCCACACACACACAGACACACACCTAGAGCCACACAGACACACACCTAGAGCCACACACGGAAGTGGTAAAGGTGAACCAGTGTTTATCATCCAAGAGTTTTAGAATGTGCCTTATATCACCTTGCATGTGCTTCAATCCCCAGTTTTATCCACACAGCATTCAGGCAAGTGCTCACAAGGGCCAGTAGATGTCTGCTGTGGAGCGGCGCCACAAGACTCCTGTGGGGAGGCTGGCCACAATGTCTATTGTAGAACATATTGATTCAAGAGGGTGAATGGAGTCTTGAAATGAGTGTGCTAGCGGCCAAAGGATCACTCAAAAAAAAAGAAGGAACATTTTTAACTCACTTCTGAATCCCTCATGATTCTTGTGTAACCATGAGGATAGATCAATATTGTTCCACTGTGGAGGGCTTTCTGCCTTTTTTCCTTCTGTGGAATCTTCATGTGAAACCGATGACCTCGACTGGAGTGTAATTGCAAGTACTGTTGAACCTAATGGATACCTATTTATGTAAGGTACAAAGGGCTTTGATTTGTATTCACTATTCAACCAGGAGACGATAAGAGTGCTTCCAATGCGGACAAGAATCTCTTTTGAAATTCAGTTATAGCCTACAACATCCATGTCCTCTGGAAAGTTTAGGGTGTTAGTGGGGGCAATGGCTCCTTAACCCCTTCCATGCTCCTGACGAGCTCAGCTGGAGCTGTGCTCATGACGATCTGAGCTCGTCATGAATAAAGCCAAATTGCAATTTCCAGCACAGGAGGGGAATTGCCTTAGCAGCCATAGTGTTAAACAGCGTAGTTTAAGGCAAATGACATGTGAAAAAATGCAATGCACATATATTCAAAGTCAATTCACTTCACTGGCGCTCTACAGAAGTTACCCTTCTGTATGGACATTTACAAGTCCTCATTGTTGTGCACCAACTTGTAAAAACACTCACACAGAAGGACCTCTGCCTCCCTACATGGCACATGGACTGCATTACCCGCACTCCTTATAGGGGGCAGGCCCTCATTAAAGGATAAAGCTCTTTTATTGGCATGAGTGCAATAAATACACATCAGAGGAAGGTCCCTAAGCTGCCGATATCTTGACCAATGCGGACTCCGAACGAAAGTGCTCTGAAAACGCATCCTTAACGTGTGAGGAGGCCCACCCCATTGAGTATTTTTTGCGTCACAGGGCGGGGTTATATAAACCAATCACATACTCCGCCTTCCATTACTGTGATATCGTGTATAATCCACCTATCATACAAAACAGCATCTAAATGAGCAAATCGGAAACTGCTAGATGGTATTGCTGGAAGCATGCTTACATTTTGCCTCTGCTGGACTTGCTTTGTCAGGCATGTGGATGATGTGTTCATGCATGCACAGGTTAAACACTTACCTTGGCCACAGTCTCATTCTGGACTGCGTCACAGGGCCTTGTATTTGCTTCTAGCAGGATTCACTTAAAATAGTCTTTTAGTGGAAAGCAAGAATTGGGATTTCCAAGGTGACTTGAGTTGGCACTTGTGAGCCCACTGTAGTTTACCGACAATGCCATCTAGCATTTCTAACTCTGGTTACGGTTCGGCGTCTTTCGCTGCGTTTGCTCTCCAGTGCAAGCAGCTTGTTCAGTTCAACTGCTCATTACATAACGGCACCGTAATAAGATACGTGACTCACAGAGAATGCCACTACAGCCTATACTAGTATTTGGCAGCGAGTAGGCCATGTGATCACTCTTCCTTATTACAGACACAGAATGTCTCCCAGGTGGACTGCGCCAAGGAAAGGCTAGCACATCATCATCATGGTGTTCTGGCAGCCATCCTAAGGTGCAGAACAGGGTGGAATGCAATATCTTTCCAGACAGAGAATTATTTAAAGGATTTGTTGGTGAAAACAGATTTTATAAAAATGGAGTGCACAAACCATATACTTTGAACTTTATTAAATGAGTAACTAAACGTCTGCGGCTTTCATACCGGTTGCAGGCAAGTGGGGTTTGAAAGGTAGATATTCCTCTCAGAAGAACTGTCTATTTAGGTGAACATATATTTCTGCTCGCTATGGGACAATATCTTCAAGTTAAATTGTGCCAGCTTCTTGGCATGGGACTATCGCCTTGGAAAGGCGCACCACCATACTCAATTCATTTATGCGCATGCAATGCAAAGCTTGTGCATCAGTGCAATTTGAAATTGAAAAAACACCATATAAAACAGACAGATCCTGATGGTCTTACACAGACAATTTAGAATAGGTTTACTAATTTGAGTACTTTCACAACCGGCATATTTTGAAACCGGGGAGGGGGGGCAACTTCAGCTCGGAGAACAATGCTATATCTCAAATGCCTGTTAATAAGTCCTCTATTTAACATGTGATCTGCCTTACTCCCAAGAAATATGCCGTACACAGGTTTCCTGCCAGTGTTTAAGGTGCCACAGACCGTCTGAGCAGTAAAGTTCAAGGCTTGTACTTTTTTTTTTTAACAGGGCCAACGTGAGCTGTACATTTTTGTGCACTAAGCACTATGGCTAAAAAATGTTCTCTCTTAAACTGTTCCGCCTGTTAAGTACGTGACAATATCTTGGCACGTGCAATAAACGTTCCTTAGACGCGCTTGATCTCTGCATGTCACTGGAAAAGCATGAAGCTTCACATAAGATACTGGCCTGCAAAATGCCAAAGATAAAATGCATGGTAAGGAATTACATTCTGAATCTGAGTACATACTGTCTGGGGGGCAAAAATATCTCCCTCACAAGTGCATCTTTGTGACAAAGTGTATTAATGACCGGACTTGAAAAAAGGGTAAACAATTAATTCAGTGGATTGCACAGTGGAAGAAGGCGGATTATTAAGGATAGTTATAAGGATTTACACGTTCCAGAGAGCAAACTGACCCCGCCCTGCCCAGCAGAACGGTTCACTGCTGTCCCCAATGAGGACACCCACAATGTATGCTGAATAAAAGCTCTACAGTGCTGCTGTCCGTGGGCTCACTCCACCGAGCTTCTAAGGGCCAGGTTCTCAAGCCCCTGTGACGGAAGGCAGTGGGCTTCAGCTTCATTCTCTCAGCAGTGCCCGAGGTCACTCCCCACTGGGGCGGCAGTGTGAGAAGATGGTCTGGGGAAGAGTCATGGACGTTGAGGAGAAAAACGGGAACAGTATATTCTGCATCAAATTCAACACACCAAAGACCCTCTACAGCCTAGGAGGGATTCCAGCCACAAATCAGCCAGCGTGGAAAACAGACCCACTCCTACCCGAGAGGCGCAATGATGAAATGCAGAGGTCTGCGAGGCCAGCTGTGAGTGCACTCCCTGGCCCCACACACCGCAGCCCCCACCTGAGCTCACCTTCCGCTGCTGCTTCTCCCAGGCGGGGTCCAGCAGGAGGTCCTGGTCGTCCTCCGGGTGCATGTAGTCGATGGTCTGGGTGTCGTAGTGGTCCATGGTGGCTTCCGTCCCTGAGCCCCGGCCTGGAGTGCTTTGTGTGGGTCTCAGCCTCCCCCTTCAGCTGCTATTGCCCCCCCCCCTCACCCCCACCAGGGCAACTCACTAGGCAGCCAGAGCTACAGAGGACACGGACAGACACGAACAGCGGGAGGGGGCGGGAACGAGGACAGCGGGAGCCACTAACAGTGGGAGGGGAGGAGAACCAGGACAGCGAGAGCCACGAACAGCGGGAGGTGGCGGGAACAAGGACAGCGGGAGCAGCGAACAGCGGGAGGGGGCGGGAACGAGGACAGCGGGAGCAGGCGACCTACCTCATCTTTAACGAACAGCAAAATGGCGGCTGCAAAGCTCGAAACATTTTCGGATTCGGGGGTGTGTTCGTGCTGTTCTAAAAAGGGGCGTGGCTAAAAAGTGAAAAGAATAGCACGAACACGCCCCCGAATCCGAAAAAGACAGAGCTTCTTTGGGGGGGACGGCTATCTCCTCCAATGGCTGGCCTTCGTTTAGGAAGCCAGCCAATGGAGGAGAGACGAAAAGAGAGGCGGGATAAAGCAGACACTCTAAGAAACAATAATTTTCCGGACTTCCGGCTTGGCCTACGGCCAAGCCTACGGTCCCTCGACCTAAAAACGGCAATCACCGCAGGGCAAAAAACACTGGCATCGAGGGAGTGTCAGTGTTAGTCCTGCAGTTAAATGTCAGCAAATTTTTTGGTGGTGCCTCTTTGATGAAGAAAATCAGTCTGTGTGTCGATGCATGGACGTCATTCTCTGTCTAGATAGTAAACAAGTAGACGCTAACGATCTCTGAATCTTCATCCATTATCTTGACATTTGTCTTGAGTGAATTTCAGAACGTCGTTTGTTACTTTGCTCCTTTGACCTACCTCTGTTTTTTAGCAGTCGGTCGTACATCTTAAAATCCAGATCTTTCCAGCCTTCTCTTCTTTCTCTCTTCCTCACCGCTCTAAAACTTGTACCTTCCCTGTCTTTCGAAGTTTTTTTTTTTTGTATGTTTTATTGCCATTTAAGGATAACATTTCACTGTATGCAGTTTAAAGATAAATAAAAGTACAATAGCCTGCTACCACTGCACAAGTAGCAATGGCACAATTTGAGTGCGGGATCACTTTACTCCCTCATGTACACCCTCCCATTCTTTAGCCGAAAGAGGGCCACCAAGGATCTCACGTCAGCTGTCGTGCAGCGTCAAGGCGCTCAGAGGGAAATCCTCTCACAGAGCTCTATAAACATGCCTGACCAGTTTCTGACCTCTGGCCATATTCAGCATAGTTCCCAGAGTCTGAAATTCCTGAGGGGCATCAGCGAAGGACGGTTATATCCAGTGAACCATTGCTGCAATCTTAGTAAATCGCAAGAACTGACCGGTCCTTAAGGCAAACGAGTCTATGGCATCGGCTCAAGTGATAAATCTATCATCTGCTTATTGCACGTTGTCTGTCTACAGATCTCGTCCGAGCAATGAGCGCAAGCGGGTGCATGGTCCAGATGCACATCTCTGGGGCAAATGAAGCCCTTCGAAGGACCCAACAACCACCTTCACCCAAGCCCGCCTGACCACAAACGGCATGGACTCCGGAACCCCTGTGCATAGCATCAATAGCTCTGGCAAAGGAACCCTTTTGCATGTACCACTCAACAATCTTCGTTCCCGGTTCTGCCCTTCGCCAAACCAATGCACGGCATGTTGTAATTGAGCCACTAGGTAATAAAGATCCAGAAATTGTAACTAAAGCACCCTCATCTGCCTGGGAAGTTTTACAGTCGCTAACCTAACCCTCTTCTCCAGTATTGAATCTTTCATTTACATGCTTGTATCTTCCCTGTCGTGGTGGTGACAGTCTCATGGTATTTAAAACAAGCAGCACGTTAATAGTCATAGAAAGGCAATTGACATTATTGACCAATTTACATTGTTTTTATAGTCCCAAACTTCAGCCAATCAGAGACCAGACACTGAAGAAACTCTTCCCCCTGCAGAGCCGCCATACCTGTGTGAGGGAGTCTCCCTGAGTTCTGCTTTGTTGTTTCAGTTTGTCAACTTTCAACCTTTGCCTTCTCTCAGGAAGGGAACATTCTACTGCTACAGCCTTTTAGGTACTGTTTTTCTTCAGTATTTGGGCATCATGTCAGAGGGTTCCAAGAAAAGACTTTTCCGGCCCTGCAGGTCTTGGGAAAAATAAACACTATTCTCAGACGATCGCCATATGGTTAGTCTTTACTGTTTACATCCTCAACACAAGCCCAAGGAATGTAAGCGCTGTAGAACCTTTTCTGCTAAAACCTTAACAGACAGGGAAGCCAGGTTACTCCCATGGCTCCAGAAGAATAAATCCAGGTCAAAATCTGGTTCTGATGATGAGGATTAGGCTCCAAGTCGTTCTCACCCTAGCGCAAGTGCACAAATGAGGGCTGTACCTCCTGTGATTAGGACCCAAAATGACTCGGTTACAGAAAAAACCTATAGGTCTAAAAAATCAGTCACAACAGACTCATACTCTGCTTCCTCTCAAAAGAAAAATTCGACCTCTTTTGTGCCTGTCACTCCTCTTAAGGAGTTGCTGTCTCTGAAAATCAGATTGCCGATGGACCCGTCCACGAGAACATAGTCGACTGTACGCTCCATTCCAGTCATGATGTTTCTAGTGGCTTCAACAATGTTGACGCCGCTTTGTCAACCAAAGTGGTGATGATGAGCACCTTGTTGGCAGCCATCTTGTCAACTGGGACTTTAAAGTCCCCAGCGTAGTTGCCAGCATTGGTGGCCATTTCCATTAGGAAGATTACACCCACTTAGTCGTTTGAACTGTTGTTGACAAGCCCGTCGACAAAGCAGGAAAGGTCTACGCTCTTGTCACCAAGTCAAGTCTCCTCGTTGCTGCCATCTCGACTCCATGACACAAGAATCCGGTAACAAATTACTTTTTGGTACCGCTTACAGCTTGTCACAACTACCAATGAAGTGCCATGAGACGGACAAGGAGGAAGACCCTAACGTAGACACTTCCCCCTACTTGTAAGGGGATTACTCTTTCGCTGCTCGCCAATAGGCTTAGTCCCACCGTTATGACTCGTTCCAAGAACACTATCCTTATGAGGAGCCTTATGAGGAACACCAGGGCTGCAGCATTGATACCATCTCTGTGCATATTTCTTTGGCCACTGACTTGAGGCACATGCTTAGCAATTACAGTAAGTGTTTCCCAGAACCAAATACGACATTACCACTCACTCTGTGTCACAAAGAACCACTCTTCGCTACACCCTTACCTAAAACTCCGGTACTTGTTCGCATGCAAGAGTACAGAGCGGTACCACCGCCTGTCCTCATCAGAGATGGCTACATAGATAGCTACTCTGATTACCAACCTGAGGTGGGAGAGTATTTTCAGGATCCAACTGCATCAGGTCAAGAATGAGATGACATTTTGTCCCTTCATCATCTTGACCAGCAAGTTCTCCTCCTGAGGACATTAGAGGTTTTCACAAACAGCAGGAACGTGGCTCAAAAAGGTTTGAACTGCCTCTCGCAGTAAAGCAGACGGACTCCTTTTTAGGTTTTGCCTGGCGAAAGCTGCGCTTTCTGCGCAGCTTTTTCGCGCAGGCGAAAACCTGATGATCACAGTAGTGTGGCTTGGTTCGGCCCTCGTCGTTGATTGGCTGGCTCCGTAAACGGAGCCTTGCCATTGGACGAGGGGCCTGTCCGTCAATGCCGGACCAGACACGGGGGCGTTCCCGACATTCTTTGGCTTTTGCCGACGTCACGCGACGCCGGGAACGCCCCCGTGTCTGGTCCGGCATTGCCGGCACTTCTGCGTCTCTCCTAACCCCGTGACTGGCCGGCCGGCCAATCCTAGCGTGGCCGGCCGGAAGTGCCCGCTCCCCGCAACAAGAAGGAAGACGGCAAGCAGTATGGCGGCGCCCGCGGGGCTCCCGTGGCCTGGAGGGAACCCCGGGAGATGCGCTCTGCAGGCTCGCTCTGCGCAGCCCATGCTGCCGCTTTAAACGCATCCTACCCTGCTAGGGCTGCCTCCGCCTTCTGCCCCACTCCTGCTGCTGACAGCGAGCTGGCTGCACAGACCGGCGGCGAGTGCATGGAGGCTGGGAGCATCTCTGGCGAGGAGGGGTTCCTGCAAGAGGAGCCAGGGCCCGGGAATCACTGAGGGGTCTCGCACCTGGCGAGGGGCGGGGCCACACCTGGCGAGGGAGTGGACCCTGACCTTTATCTGGGGATGGAAACCCACCGGGGAAAGTCCTCACACTAAAGATGCTCTGCACTGGGGGGAGGGTCGATGCCTGGGGAGGCTAGACAGAAAGGGGTCGACAGATATTTTGTTCTGGGATGCTGAGTTTGCTGAACCCCCCGATCAGGTACAACTTCCACCATGATGGGAAAGCATCATCTGAGGGTAGACATCCCCCCCCATACGGAAAGAAACTTGTGAACAGCTCTGTTTCACCAAATGACGGGGTCCTTCCGAAAGCGCCCGGGGCAGGATGTGTGGCAGCTGATGGACGAAGCAGCAATCCTGCTCAGGCTGCCCCGAGCAACAGAGCTGATGGGCAGAGCCGCGGCACCCCCTGGTAGGCACCCTGCCTGCCCGCATTGCAACACATGAACAGGGCTACAGCGCTCGACATCCGGCGACCAGCTAAGACGGTCCTGAGAACGGACTGCGAAACACATGAACAGGGCTACAGCGCTCTACATCCGATGACCCGCTAACACGGTCCTGAGAACGGACTGCGAAATCTGAGGCGAAGCTTCATCACCGAGGTCAGAACCGCTGAGGTCTCTCATGCACGTCAGATTGTGAACACACGTCAGATTGTGAACACAGCAGTAGCACCCCACCTAAACACCGGCTCCGTGCTTCCTGCGACAACTGTCCCTGACCTGGGTTTCCCAGATAGTTCGTTTTTTTTCGTGTCTTATACCGGATATACGTTCTTTCGATAGGTGTCCTGTAGGTGGCCATAAGGCGGGGGGATATAACGGGACACCCCGTCACCCCGAGAAGAGACCAGCCGTGGAAAGGTGCATCTCGGCCGGGACAGGACATGTGACCAGGGATGCGTGCAGAAGCGGGCATCTCCGGGGCTGAGGCGCAAAAGGCGATGTCAGGATCACAAGCTGAGCGAGAGGCAGCAGTGGATGAGCCAGGAGTCCACAATACGGAGCAGAAGGCCGTCACCCTTCACCCTGAGGACTGACCTGCGGGAAACATCCTTCATCTCACTGGTAAGTAACCGTTTTGTTTTCGATTCCTTTTATGTGGATGCCTGCATTGCACCCCCATTCACCTCCCTATCCGTTTCCAATATACATAGTTTTTCTGCTTTCTTTCATTATCCTGTTATGTTTTTCTTACTATATTAGGACTATTTCTCTTTGCTCTGTTTCTCTTGTGCTCCCAACATACCTTTCTTGCTCTTACTCTCTCTTTTTTGCCGATTCCCGAGCACTCATTGAGCTTTTTCTCTTACTCGTGTTAGTATTCTGGTACCCCTGCTGTTTCTCTTACTCTCTCACTACTGTTTCTTTCTATACCTCTCCTAAATGCTTTCCTTATCCTCACACTCTTACTCCGTGAACTGGCCCTTGCCCCTGCTGTTTCTCATAAACTCTTTCCTCCCTGTGTTTCTCTCAACACCACGGTTTTGGTTACTCTCCTGCTGCTGTTTCTCTTCTTCATCCAGATGTTTTCCTTATTCTCTCATTTGTATTACTTCTTTAAGGGGAATCTTATGTCCTGCTGCTTTTCGTACTATGTCACTCTCCCAATGTTTCTCTTAAACCTGCTGTTTCTCTTACTCACATTGCAGTTTCTTCTCTCTACCCAGATGTTTACCTTATTCTTTCATTTGCCTTAGTCAAAGGTGATCTTACCCCCTGCTGTTTCTCGAACTCTATCACTCTCCCAGGGTTTATCTTAACCTTGCTGTTTCTCTTACTCGCATTGCTGTTACTCTCCCATAGCTAGACGTTTACCTTAGTCTTTCATTTGCCTTGCTCGAAGGTGATTTAGCTCACTGCTGTTTCTCGTACTTTATCACTTTCCCAGTGTTTCTCTTAACCCTACTGTTTCTCTTACTCACATACACTGCCGTTTCTCCTCCCATCCCAGATGTTTGGCTTATCCTTTCTAAATCGAAGATGATCTTACCCCCTTTCTTGTTTCTCTTACTCGTCCCGATCTCTTTTATTTGCCTTACTAATGCTTACCAGTGGTTTCTCCTACTCTCTCGCTCGCCTCGTGTTTCTCTAAGCCCTCCTGTTTCTCTTCCCCAGCCACAAGGTTTGCTTATTCTCTCATTTGCTTTGCTCGAAGGTGGTCGTGCCCCGCACCCTGCTGTTATCCTTATTCTCCTACTGCTGTTTCTCTTCATCATCCAGATGTTTTGCTTACTCTTAGCCTTACACTTTGAAGGTGATCTTACCGCCTGTGGTTTCTTGCATTCTTTTCCTCTCCCCATGTTTCTCGTAAACATGCTGTTTCTATTCCTCCCTGTTCTTTTACTTACTTTCTAATGTGCATTACGAGCACCCCTGTGAAGCCCCAGAGCACCCCTGTGAAGACCCAGAGCACCCCTGTGAAGCCCAAGAGCACTCCGGTGAAGACCAAGTCGCCTGTAGCGGCCAAGTCCCGGCTGCCATTGGCGAAGTCTCGGCCACCCCCCAAGGTCCGCAGTTTTGTCCCTGGAGATGTTCTTCCCCAAATTGTCCCTACATTTACACCCCCCGCCCCCCACTATATTTACTTGCTCATGAGTCATAATATTCCTAGATTTTGCCGACGCTTGTGCCCTCGCGGCTGAGCAGGCTCTGAATTGGCTCACACTCTCTCCGTTACTATTGCATACGTGCCAATATACCCGAGTCAGGTGGGTGTCTACCAATTTCTAACCCCCCCAAAAAATACGTTATTTTGACTGTGTGTGTGTGTGTGTGTGTGTGGGGGGGGGGGGGGGCTCTGTGTGGGTGTGTGTGGGGGGCTTTGTGTGGCTGGGCTCTGTGTGGGTGTGTGTGTGGGGGGGGGGCTCTCTGTGGGTGTTGGTGTGTGTCATTTGCGAGAGATAAAGCTAGTGGCATTGTAAATGACAATGCCATTTATTTATGTTAAAAAAAAAACATAAATAAAAATAATGTCAAGAGCAATGCCAATCGCTCTAACTTTAACAAAGGCAAAACCATTGCATTGTAAATGCTTGTTGTATGATTTCAAGGGCTCTGCCAGAAAATCTGTCTGCTCTATTTCCACTGTCAACCAGATTTGGGACGAGGGCCTTAAGATTATGAAGAACCCAGCATCGGTCAATTCTGTCATCCCCGACTGGATTAAAAATACAAGCCTTTGGATACTTCACCGGCTTGTTTAATGGGTCATCCTAGACCGGATTCCATGTTCATGCAGGCTGTCCAACCACGCACCAGAAACTCTTCTGCACCCTGTTCAGCTCCACTGTATAAGGAGGGCAGGATGCTCGAGAACATCGGAAAGCGTTTCGCAGCAATGGCAGCTATTTACCATTCTTGGTCGCTATGACTGCCAAATGGGGTCAGATCCATATGCCTAATGCAGTTCACACTGGATGACAGAAAGGAGGCGAAAGACATCTTGCAGGAGGGAGCTAGAGCGTCCTCTGAAATCAGACACTGCCATTGACCTCTCCTCCACCGCATTTAGGCAGATGGCGAGTGCGGCAGTATTTCCCAGCAGGGCTGGCTGAAAGCGTCCTCTTTCTGCCCGGAGGTCCAATCCAAGATTCTGGAAATGCTCTTTAATGGGGAGAATTTGTTTGGGAAACGTGGACGATGCTGTGCAGTCCATCAAAGCAGATATGAGTACTGCACAGTTCGAGGCATGTGGGCTGCTGAATTCATATCTGTGCATAGATCGCCGCCTAATGTTGGGTCCAGATGATCGCACATTGTTGTCCTGGAAGAGTCTTCGAAGTATCACGAGATAGGTGGCTCCACCCCTGGACTACAATGCGCATGGGCATCGACTCCATCCCCAGATTGTTTTTTTCCCCCATTGGGTTCGTAAGCATATTGGTTCACTCAAGTTCGGAATCGATATAAAACTTTCTTTTGGCCAAAAGGCCTTTAGTTTATCGTCGGTGTTGTCTTGCGATCGGTGCCCAGTTCTAGCTCAGCTCAGTTCCCGAGTCGGACATCCAGAGGAGCCGCGTGCTTTTCGGCACTGAAGGCCCGGTCGACGCCAGAGGCCTTATCGACGAACCATCATGGAACGGAGCCCGTTCAAAAGATGTCCCGTGTGCAACTCTAAATATCCTCACATCGATGTCCACCCGGTGTGCAACAAGTGCCTGTCGCCGGATCACGATGAAGCCAGCTGTATGGCTTGTTCCCGTTTCCGATCCAAGAAGACGATTCGACTTCGGCGTGCTGCGCGCAAGGAAGCCCAGCAGACGGCACCTGACCCGGTGAACATCTTCGATGCAGAGGATGATGGAGCAGAGCGGGAGGTTCGAGAGAACCTGTCGGATCCCGCAACGGAGGTCGACTCCAGCTACGACTCTGATATTGAGATGCTCGATGCGGAAGACGTCTTCGACGAGGTAGGAGACGACGATGGGGCCTTTGGGGCTATGGAAGATAGCTCAAGCGAGGAGCTGGGGCCAAGACACTTCATAAGGCTCAGGTCGAGGGATCGCCACATGGCCTTACCCAAGATCTTCCACTGAGTTCTACAGCCCCGCCTTCGGGCTTGGCTTCGGACATTTCTAAGGAGCCGCAAGTTGCAAAATCGAAACCGAAAGAGAAAGCTTTGGTGTCTACGCAACTCAAAGCACTTGAGGCATAATCGAAACCGAAAGTGCGTATTGCTTTGGTCGGCTCGAAGTCCTCGGAACTGTCGGCACCGACAAAGCACAAAAGTGTCATCGACCCGAAGAGGCCGCTAAAGGGCGTCGAGCCAAAGACTGGCACGCCGAAGGCACAGGTCAAGGAAAAATCGGCACCGAAGACAGTCGACACCGACAAAGGACTCGGTGCTTAGAAGGTTCTCGAGCCTACGCGTCGACCGGACAAGGCTAAAAGTGGTACAACCCTCGAGTCCACGCCTGGCGGTGCCTCGAAGGATTCCGTCGAGTCAACGCAGCCGTCCGCCTCCTTCTCGAAGCCGGTGGCGGAATCACTGAAGCGCATTAAGGACAAGGCTTCGGCTGTCGGATCAAAGGATCCTCCACCATCAAAGCCTGCCGATAAGCCTCAAAAGACGTTGGCGCCCATCCACTTCACGCTGCCGCCGAAAGTGGTACCGAAGGCCTTCATCCCTAAGATGGCCGTCGAAGCGCCCAAGAAGGTTTCCACGGGGCCGAAGCCCACAACTGGGGTCCCGGCCACAAAGCATCGACAACCCTCGCTTGAAGAGCAACAGGAACAGTTTATCGATGCCGATACGGGCAGACTTTCTGTTTATAAACGAAAGATCGCCCCGGAACACCCGATGGAGTCGTATAGAATCCCATTGAAAAAGAAGGATTCTACTACAACACCTGTTCTTGTAGAACCTATATCTCCACGTAGCCAAGATGTCTCGCCCACTTATTGGGATGTAGAAACAGGGGAAGGTGACAATGAGGAGTACAACTATCCTGTGGACACTGATCCAGAAGATATTAATGAACCCTGGGCAGATGCTGCTGACCCAGGGGATCCACACACTGCCCCAGACACTCGTGTATACTGTAAAAACATCGCCTACTGAGGATTCAGCGGCGTTTAATGCACTTATTGAAAGGGCAGCCAAGAATCATGATGTCCAGCTCCATGCTGACCCTATTGAAGTGGACTTTCTGTTTGACACCTTTTCCACCTCAGAGAGGACTGTCAAGACTCTGCCTATGCTGAAGGGTGTCTTGAAACATGCTGGGGAGATATTTAAAGAGCCTACAAGGGCCAGGGTGATAAACTCCAGGATTGAGAAAAAGTAGAAACCGGTGCCTGGGGACCCTACCTACATTAAGGGACAGTTGCCGTTGGACTCTCTTGTTGTTTCTAATGCCCGGAAGGGGGCTCCTTCCCCTGATAAAGAATCTAAGGTGCTAGAGGCATCAGGGAAAAGGGTGGCGGCTCAAGCGGCCAATATCTGGCGCATTTCAAACACTCAGGCACTCTTGGCCTGGTATGACAGGGCCCATTACGATACACTGGAGACCCTGTTACAGCACCTGCCAGATGAATATAAGGAGGCAGCTGAGATGCTCATACAGGAAGGGAAGCTCATATCAAATGCTTCTATCAAATGTGCACTGGACACAGCAGACACCGCGGCCAGAGCCGTTAACACTAGTGTCATGTTGAGGCGACATACCTGGCTCAGAATGCCCGGGTTCAAGCCAGAGATACAGACCACCATTCTAAATCAGCCAGTAAACCCTGATCATTTATTTGGCCCAGAGATGGACACCACCTTGGAGAAAATCAAGAAGAACACTGAGACTGCAAAGTCTATGGGGGCTCTCCAGTCGCAACAGTTCAGGGGTGGTTCTTTTCGTCGCACAGGCAATAGAGGTGTTTCCAGAGGCCAGCTGTCCCAGCAAACACAGTACAATAAAGGTGGTGCGCAAACCACATACACCAAACAGAGTAGAGGTGGCTATCGTGGAAACAGCGCCAAGGGCAGAGGTCGTGGAAACAACAGCTCCAGGTCCTCCGCCACTAACAAACAGTGACACCTTGCCACTGCCCCCCGACCATACAACACCGGTCGGGGGGAGACTCCAACAGTTCCTGCCAGTCTGGAAGTCCATCACCACAGACAGGTGGGTCACAAAGCTTATCCAGTACAGTTATTGTCTGGAGTTAACATCCACTCCACCCAACATACCCCCAAGACACCGTCCTATGTCCACAGAGCATTTGCACTTATTGCAGCAGGAGGTACTCGTCATGCTGCAAAAAGGAGCAATCGAGCTCGTGCCTGTGGAAGAAAGAGGCACAGGAGTTTACTCACTGTACTTCTTGATCCCAAAAAAGGACGGGTCCCTCGTGCATACAACTCTCTGCATTGGTGGAATCCACAAAACCTTTGCAAGGGCCGACCGTTCCAAGAGCCTGTGCCACAGATTATTCTGACGACGGACGCATCTCTCCAAGGTTGGGGAGCTCATGTACTCCACTACACTGTGCAGGGACTATGGACAACGCAGCAAAAGAAGATGCACATCACCCTTCTAGAGCTGATGGCTATCTTCTTGGCGATGAAAGCATTTAAGGTACATCTGTGCAACAAGGTCGTGTTGATCCGGACAAACATGACGGCCATGTACTACATACAGAAACAGGGAGGAACACACTCTCCGCAGTTGTCTCATCTGGCTCAGAGCATGTGGAAGTGGGCCATTCAGAGGAACATCTTCCTCATGGCGGAACACCTCCCAGGCAAGGACAATCAGATGGCGGACCTGCTCAGCAGGTACAGCCACCAAATACACGAGTGGGAGATACATCCATCACTACTCCACCTGTACTTCCAGCAGTGGGGTCATCCAGAGATAGACCTGTTCGCCACAAAGGAAAACGCCAAATGCCAAAGCTTTGCCGCCAGGTTCCCACACCCACAGTCGCAGGGCAATGCGATATGGATGAACTGGTCAGGCATATTTGCGTACACTTTTCCACCAGCACCTCTAGCCACTGGTGGCACGCAAGCTGAAGCAACACTCGATGCCGCTAATCCTGGTTGCTCCGACGTGGGCATGCCAACCATGGTACACCACGTTTCTGGAACTATCAGTGGTACCGCATCAAAGGCTGCACCTCACACCCAGGCTTTTGACGCAGAGCCATGGCGACATTCAGCACCCAGATCCACAACAGCTCAACCTGGCGATCTGGCTCCTGAGGTCTTAGAATTTGGCTACCTCAATGTGCCTCCAGACTGTATGGATATCATACGGGAGGCAAGAAAGCCCACCACCAGAGCATGCTATGCGGCGAAATGGAAGCGGTTTGTCATTTACTGTGCAGACCACAACATCAACCCGCTGGACGCCTCTACTCACAACGTCATTTGTTATCTGTTACATCTATAAAAATGCAATCTGGCCTATGCTTCCATTGGCATACATTTGTCCGCAATAGCAGCTTACTTGCAGAACAGGCAGCATCTCTTGCTTTTCAGAGTGCCCGCCATTAAAGCCTTTTTGGAAGGACTCAAACGAGTCATTCCTCCCCGGACCCCGCCGGCTCCTGAATGGAACCTGAATGTGGTCCTCACCAGACTGATGGGTCCACCTTTTGAGCCTCTACGTTCCTGCGAGATTCAGTTCTTGACGTGGAAAGTGGCTTTCCTGATAGCAATCACTTCACTGCGACGCGTTAGTGAACTCCAGGCACTAACTATCCAGGAGCCATTCATACAGATTCACTCCAACAGGGTGGTACTCCGTACTAACCCTAAGTTTCTGCCTTAAGTGGTTTCACAGTTCCATATCAAACAGACTATTGAACTGCCCGTGTTCTTCCAAAATCCTGAGTCAGTGGCGGAGAGGATGCTCCACACACTAGACGTCAAAAGAGCCTTAATGTACTACATTGATAGACCAAAGATTTTCGAAAAACGAAACAACTGTTTGTTGCCTTTTCGCCACAACACAAAGGCAACCCCATTTCCAAAGCAGGTATAGCCAGGTGGATCGTTAAGTGCATTCAAATTTGCTATGAAAAGGCCAAGCGCACTTTAACGGACCCCCACGAGCCCACTCCACGCGGAAGTTGGGGGCCTCTATGGCTTTCCTTGGAAATATTCCTTTAGAAGACATATGTAGAGCAGCCACATGGTCTACCACACACACATTTACGAAACACTACTGTGTAGATGTGCACTCCAAACAGCAGGCAGCTGTAGGGCAGGCTGTTCAAAAAACACTTTTTCAAACTGCTGCAGTTGGCACAGGCGGCCGCCGCTAATGGAGGGACTGCTATGTATTCTATGCACAGATATGAATTCAGCAGCCCACATGCCTCGAACCGAATATGCTACTTACCAGTATGCATCTGTTCTTGGCATGTAGGGCTGCTGACATTCATATCTCCCGCCCTCCTCCCCGGCGCCTGTAGCGGCTGCAGCACTCCTATTTACACTTAGCATGGTCATCACTCACGGTGTTACACTCCATCTTTATTTATTTATTTATTTATGCAATTTTTAAAGCGCTGCAATTACCCAGGGGTGTCTCGGCGCTGTGAGCTATGTTTGATACAACTAATGTAGAATCTCGGAAGCGTTTCTTTATGTACTTTATGAAATAATCAAGTTATTGGGAGAACAACCATGTCTTTAGTTGCTTTCTAAAGATAATCAGAATAGGACTGGTTTTTATGGTAAGGGGAAGAGAATTCCATAATTTTGCTGCCGCGATGGTGAAGCATCTGTCACCCCAGTTAACTCTCCTCGTTCTGGGTATGTGAAGCAGGTGAGCAGTATTAGAGCGAAGCGTTCTGGGGGTTGTGAGAGGTTTGAATGAGTTCCTAAGAAATTTAGGTCCAACGTTGTTAATTGCCTTATAGACAATACAAAGGGACTTAAATTTTGTACGACTTCTAATCGGAAGCCAATGTAGTTGTTTCAGATGTCCAGAAACAGAACTGAATTTTGAAATGCCCAGTAAAACTCTAGCTGAGGCATTCTGTATCATTTGGAGTTTGGAGATGACCTTTTCTTGTGCATTGAGGAGGAGGGCATTACAATAGTCAGTGCGTGAGAACACCAGTGTTGAAATTAGTGTTTTTCCTGCTGTTATAGGAAGATAAGGAAGGAGTTTCTTGATTTTCCGTAGGGTGTTAAATGATGATGAGACTACCGAGTTCACATGATGGTGAAAAACAACTCCTAAGTTTCTAACTTTGCTGACTGGTTCAGGTGGAGTGCCCATTTCCTCCGGCCACCATAGGGGGGACCACAAAGGCTGAATCTTGCCAAACAGCATTACTTCCGTCTTTGTTGAATTCAGTTTTAGACAGTTGGAAGACATCCAACTGCTAATGGCCCTCATGCCATCTTTGAAATTTGCTGGTATTGTAGGACCGTCTCTATGTACAGATAATACCAACCGGGTATCATCGGCATATGTTGTTAAATTGATGTTGTAGGCTTTTATTACCCTCGCAAAGTCCGAAACATAGATATTAAAAAGGGTCGGACTTAGCGAGGAACCCTGTGGAACTCCACAAGGAAGAGTGAAGGTGGGAGAGGTATATGTGCCTAATTTAACTGCCTGTTTACGGTCAGCCAGAAAGGATGTAATGAGATCCCTGGCTTTGTGTTTAATACCGATGGCCTCGACACGGTCGATCAAAGTAAAATGATCGACCGTGTCGAATGCCGCCGATAGGTCCAGCAAAATCAACACAGCCTGTCCGCCGTTGTCCATCGTTGTTCTTATTTCATCTGCAGGGCAGTTTCTGTCCCGTGACCTTGTCGGAAGCCGAACTGGGTGTCATCTAAAAGGTCATGATTATGAATGAATTCGGACAGCTGTTTATTCATGACGGATTCAAAGATTTTAGCTGGGAACGGCAAGGATGCTATGGGACGGTAGCTGGAAGGTAGTGAAGGGTCTAATGATGGTTTTTTGAGAAGTGGTTTAATTATAGTATTTTTCCATATTGTTGGGTATGAACCTGTTGAGAACATAGCGTTACAGATGTGTGTCAAAGGTAAGGTAATGATGTCTGGGATAGTATTGAGTATAGAAGGGTGACAGGGGTCCAATGGGGAGCCAGATTTAATTGACGAGATTAATTTATGAGTATATTGCGGATGTATCTTAGTAAATTCCATAAAAGCTGGTGAATTCAGATTTGTTTGTGTGTTTGATGATTGAATGGTATTGGAATTTGGAGTGAAGTCCTCGAATATAGACGTAACCTTTTCAGCGAAAAAGTCCGCCAATGCATTACAGAGGGTTTGAGATGTTTCAGTGGGCGGGTTTGAAGGTTCTGCAAGATGGTTTACTACTTCAGTTTTTTCGTGATACATTTGGCCTGGTCTATTTGGGAGGTGTAGTAGATGTTTTTTTCTATAGATATTCTCTGCTTATAGTTATAAAGTGCAGCTTTATATGCTGTTTTATCTGCTGAATTATAATGTTTGCGCCAATGGCGTTCTAAGTTACGGCAATGTTGTCGTTGCAATCTTAGTTGTTCAGAGAACCAAGGAGCCGAAGGGATTTTCCTGTTGTATTTAAATGTTCTACTTTGAACTAGTGTTGTGAATGCTCCTTCCAGAATTGAAGTATATCTGATGGCTGCAGTATTTGGATCTGTTTCAGTGTCTATACCCATGAATGCATCAGTGAGAGTCTGTGTAAGATGAGTATGGTCAAGGTTTCTCCAATCTCTGGTGGTTTTGTTAAGGGTTTGGTGATGTATTTTTACATGCCGAGGTTTTGGTTTTGATATCAAATAAAATTGCAGAGTGATCAGACCATGTTAGAGGTAGTATTTTATTTATGATGATGTGTGGATTATTGGTAAAGATACCATCAAGCGTATGTCCTGCTTTGTGTGTGGGAGTCGTGATCAGTTGTCTAAGTTCCACAGGAAGTAAATCGTTGATGAGCTGGAAGGTGTCTCTATTGGTTAGGGATTCTAGATGGAGATTGAAATCTCCTAGTAAAGTGAAATATTTATTTTCAACAGCTAGCTCACTCAGTTGATGAAGTTGTGACAGAAATGCAGTGCGGGAGCCTGGGGGTCGATACAGTAGAGTGCCAGTGAGTGACTGGTTGGCAGCAAGCGTAACTGTGAAGGCAAATGCCTCACAGTGCATATGCTTTAAATCAACAGCTTTGACTCGGAGGCTGTTGCGGTATATTATTGCAATCCCTCCACCTTTTTTAGTTGATATGCGATCCTGCCTGTAGACACAGCAATCTTCTGGCATGGCAGCTTTGAAATCTGGTCCTGATGCATCATCTCCCCACGTTTCCGTTAGGAACAGGAGGTCGATAGCATACGTGTTAATTAACTCTAATATATCTATTTTATGGCAAGGAAGCGAGCGGACGTTCACAAGCGCCGCCCATATTAATTTCTGGGGTGTAGTTGTTTCCCGAGTTTTTTTGTGTGCAAAGTGTACATATAAACGGGCCTCCAATCGGATCAGCATATGAGCATATCGGAGGATCGTGAGCCTTGCATAGGGTTTTATTTAAGGAAGTGAGTTCACTGGAGGTATAGACAAGCCTAGATGACTCAGAAGATGCAGGGGGGTTGGCCCTGGGCTGTGTCCGGTCGCGGACGGGCGCAGACGGGCTTGGCTTTGGCGCGGCTTCGGCGCGCCCGCTGCGCCATCCCGCTGCGCCGTCTGGCCATGACACACATTATATGGGGTGAGGAGGGTGGGAGTCCGGCGCGACTAGAGCGCTCACCCAGCCACTCCCAAGATGGCGCCCACCGCCGCCAGACGCCTGTTAGAAATCGTCTGAAATCGGTAGGAAAGAGTGAATTTGTAGCGTGTGAAGGGTGTTAGAGTTCCTGTATATAAATTTCCCCAATTATCCTAGTGTAAAAAGCCCCCCGAATACAATTTATCGAGCGATCTAAAATGCTTCCTAAAGAGGTCAAAATGCCTTTAGAATAAGTGCAATCAGTATTCTCACAAAGTAATCACAAACGGCAAGCTCGCAGCCCTAGTAGCAATCACCAGGGAGAGCTTCTGAGGCCGCAATGGCTAAAAACAATCTGAGGATGGAGAAGATGCCCATGCGCACAGTAGTCCAGGGGAGGAGCCACCGATCTCGTGATACTTCGAAGACTCTTCCAGGACAACAATGTGCGATCATCCGAACCCAACACTAGGCGGCGATCTATGCACAAGATATGAATGTCAGCAGCCCTACATGCCAAGAACAGATGCATACTGGTAAGTAGCATATTCATTCCCTGGTGACGCTCCAGCAGTGATGTTTACAGTCCTTTCATGGAATTAAAGGAGGAGGAGGGCTCCTTTCAGTCACACCGATATCTGCCTATTCACAGCAGGGATAACGACCCCAATACACTGGGCATCAATCTTACAGGGCATCCACAACTTGTGCGCATACACGAAAACCAACGGGAAGACTTACCCCTAACCCCTCACCCCCACCCCCAGGCTGGGGAAAAATCCCAAGACCCCCTAGAAGACTATGACACTATTCAGGCTCTTGTCACCTCGCCACCCCAGGCCAGGACCAATCAGTGGGAAGAGTATCTCTTCAGACAAATGAATGTTGGATATAATCCATCATGGTCACACCCGAAATGTGTTCAAAAGCATCCCAAACATCCCCCTCCCAAGAGAGCGCATCAACCCCTCCCTCTCTTATAACAGGAGATACCTTGGCTTCTCTCAAAGGGAGCTATCGAGGAAGTTATCTTGTAGAGCGCAGCAAGAGTTTCTATTCAGACTTCTTCCTCATCAAGAAAGAGTCTTGGAAATGGAGATCGTTGTGGCTCTCCAGCAGCTCAACGAGTATATAAAGTAACAAACTTTCAGAATGCTTTCTCTGCAAGGAATCCTGTTGCTTATCAGTATGGGGGATTTTATGACGCCTCTCGATCTTAGATTCATATTTCCACATTCTCATTCATGTGAAACATTGTTGATTCCTTAGGTGCGAGGTGGCAGGATGCCACTACCAATTCAAGGTTCTCCCATTTGACCTGCGATTGGCTCCCAGGGCACCAGTGGTGCCTTCTTACGAAGATCCGGGCACCAAGTATTCCCCTACCTGTATGACTGGTTGGTCAAGGGTCCCACATTCCTCTCTGCAAAAAGATCCAACTTGGCCTGTTTACAGCTCTTTCAGTCTCAATTGCACACATTTAATGTAGCGCTACCCAGGGAGTTGAAAGCTTGTTCTATATCAAGCATGCCAGAGCATAGTGGTCATCCGCCAATACTGGACTGTGTAAAACCAGCGACAGCCTCCGCAGGTTACAGATGGTGTTCCGACGTGGAATGAAGCCACATTGGTCCTCATGCACCAACTGCAACAAGTGCTCCAACAATCTAGATGGCAACATTTTATTTAGGACTTTGACATCCACACTTAGCACCGAAAGGGGGTGATGGCAAGTCACCTCTTCAACATCTTTATCTGGCTTGTGCAACATTGCAATGAGTGCCTCCCGCATAGTCTGCGCAACAGACCATTCCCATAGGACTCATCCTAGGCGATCCGCAGGAGCACCAGCTCGACTTTGGTACAAGACAGCCTGTAGGTCATCGCCACCTGGGGCCTTCGCAGTCTTCAAAGCCGGAATCGCTACCACTATGGTGTCCTTGGTTAAAGGTGCATCCAGTCTGTCCCAATCTGCACCAGAGAGGGAGTCCATAAGTAAGTCAGTAAGGAAGGCATCCCTCACCAATGGCAGGGACTCAGTTGGTGCTGCATATACCTTTTTGGAGATTCGCAGAAAAGACCTCTGGGATACCCTGTTGAGTGAATATCTCCTGCCGACACCCACCATGGGTGTGTAATGCGTTTCGCTGTGGAGAAGCATGACAAGCTTCATGCTAGCTTTATCTCTCTCCTTATGGAGGCACTATCTATAGCTAGACGGACAAACTTTTCTAAGCGATCCCATGTTTCCCGCAAATCCCACCTACCTACCATCCTTCCACTCAGCTAGCTGCTGTGGGTCTGCAACTATACTCTCATCCAAAACCCCAAGTTTCTTCTCCAGGGGTCATCTAGTTACCTAGATAGCTGCTGCCACACACCATAGGTTACTTTTATACACATCTATTCCAAAGAGGAGCCAAGAGGGAAAAAGGGAATCAAGGTTGCCCCCACTTATAAACTGACAATATCACAAAAACCTTGTCCCCGGGGCGTTCAATATCAAAACTCTTATAAATGCAATGGAGAGACAAATGGTCAATGTCCAATGCTAAACCACCAATTTTTGACATTTTTTTGGGGTTGCTGTTTCTAATGTATGTCGCCCAAAATTCTCAACATAAAAATAGGAGAAATTCCTAGTAAACTTCAACAAGACAGTCACAACAGAGCACTGGACAATGTCTGCATCAGTCATGTACACAAGACATCCGCCCACACTTACTACGTGTGAAAAAAATGTGTGGAGAAAAGAATGACACCTCACGGGCACACCACCCTCGGGGCAACTGGCAGGTGTTCACCAGATTGTGCCCCTTTTCTCATCATAGGTAGTCATTCAATTCAATAAAAGAAAACGAAAGTGTCCAAAACAAACCAAAAAAATGTGTAAAGTGCAAAGAAGCAATGAACATACACTCCCCTATGTGACAAAAAATGCTTAAAATCAACAGGCACACCTTTCACACAACTTTATTTTGAAAGTAGGTGTGTTCTGTTGAACTAAAAGGGCTGGTAGCTAACTCTGCATACCATTATCTACAGCCAACATGTTTCACTGCCACTGAAACTTCCGGCAGATTCATCAGGACTAGACACTTTGTCACCGCACCAATGTTGGACACCTTGTACTCTGGGACTGTCGAATTGAAAGAATGCAGAAATTAAAAACACATCAGGGACACCCCTCCGGACACTCTTAGTCTATCCAACGATTGTTTATAAAAATGCATTACCCTCTTCCAGCAAATTGTTCTCGTACCAGCTGCAGAGGAAGCTGTATGCTGGCTCCTCATGTGAGCCACAACATAAACTGAATGGCTTTGTTGGATTAACTTGCTGCCTGCTAAGTTGCTGAAGGGACTGCCACTCTGCCAAGTTACTCTGTATGCTGGGCTGCCTACTCCCCCCTGAGTGCTCCTTGGTTGTTATCCAGGAACTTGGTGGCTCTCTCCCTGTTTCTACTGTAATTGTATTCACGCAAAAAAGGGGAACAAGGGGACCATACTCACAGCGGAACCAGGGCAATGTGTTTATCCAAAGAACAATCGTTCCTGTGGCATAACAATTTGTACAATATACGATATTAAACAGCTTAAATAAGCAATATTAACTTGTAACAGATAAGGGTTTGGCAAGGAAAGAAGCACACGTATGCAAATTTTATAAGAAAGACTTCTTATATTTCAACTCATGAAGGTATCCATATTTACAACAGCAACACATATGGAAAAAGTTGTATGTACAAGGAAGTGCAGTGTGTCCCAAGTGATTTTGTGAACAAAAACAGAACAAACACAAATAATGGGTGATCTGTACAATTTTGCGTTATGGATATTTACAGAGGGAATGACCAAGCATTATAATACAGTAATTGCTATCAGTGACTATCTACAATCATAGATCACTGTGCTTAAAGGGTTCTTTCCCTATGGCGTCGACGGCGTTTCGACCTGCTTGATGGAGGTCTCGTCAGGACTAATTGTATTCACAGCATGTATTTTTGGAAGCAGCGTGTTTTCAACTTGTTCTTCATCCGCGCGTGCTGAGCGCTACTGGGTATTGATTGTAGCGCCTGAAAGCACTCCACTTCCCTCAGTGAAAACATCGCTCTCAGGACCTGCACACTTCCCGGATTCCCTGGGGTAAAATCAGGCGCCCACTCGGGTAATCCCGGCGTCTTTGCAGCAGCGCGTGGTATCAGTGTGGCAACAGGGAGAAGCCTCGTGGCACCTGCCTTCCCGGAACCTGCCTCCAACGGAAGCCTGGATCCAATCGCCGTGGGCCCCGTTTCCAAAGTCCTGGTAGACATCAGCACCTCCTCTCGCCGAATATTTACTGAACAGCGGAGTCCCGTGGGTACGACCCGTCTTGACCAGCAAGAGAGCCCAGGGAGGCAGGCTCCTGCTGCCGAGAGAGGCACAGTTTTAACACAACAATATCCACATCCCACAACTGCGACTCCCAGAGAACCACCCCACCCACAGGCAGCGAGTCCAAATAACTGCGGCCTACAGAGAGCACTACCCCCCCCAACCCCCGTTATCATAACCAAGAACCAGGCCACCAGAACCCTGCAACGCCAACTGTAGTGCTTGAATATGAGCTGCAAAGACAAATATACATTAAAGCATGTCAAAAGCAGAGAGAACAGAGATCAGCATTACCAGCAGTTCAAATGTGCATGATGGCCCAATTCAGTACTGTTTTTCAGATAATCATGGTGCCCCATGTGGGTCCAAAACTGTTAACGGCTATCCGGTGCACACTTGGAGACTTCTACCGTTCCGTCAGGTCACACCAGTATCCTGCATAGGAACTCCCGCGCTCAAAGACACAAATTCAAAGTCACTATAGGCAGCATTGTCCCATCCGAGGACGGTCAAAGGAAGAAAAAGACAGGGCCTTCAGACGACATGCAGCTCAAGGCAAGCTGCAGCAAAGCACTTTGTCGGGAGAACAATTCTAGGAACACGGGCTCCAGCCCTCATGAGCAACAGGTCATCTGGGTAGCGCCTACGAAATGATTATGTGCTCGTCACTGTCGAGGTCGCAGGGCCGCCTCAGAAGACTCTAATGGCATAGCCATAACCAGCCTCCCAACTCGCCACTAGTTCGTCAATGGCCCCACCCGAGGAGCGCACCCTGCTCTTCAATTCAGGGAGGATCCAGTGTCACCAGAGTCTCCCAGTGCAGGAGCACTCTTTGTTCCCACAGCCAGTAGTCTTCCCAAGTAGGCCTACCGTGCAGAAGGGAGCGATCTGTCTCCCCAAGTCCGCCTCGTGGCCGCCTCGGCCCCCTCAGCTCCTACAAAGCAGTGTCACTCTGCACACTGCGCGAGGAGAGAGCTCTTGTTGTCCCCTGCGCTCTCCTTGCGTGCACTCTGCGAAGCAGATCACGCCTACGAGGCCCCGTTCCCGGCCCGTGGCTTAATCTGCACTTATTAGATCACCAGGCACAGGGGCTCTAGCTCGCAAACAAGCATTTGCAATGCAATAGGTCTCGCATTTGCGAGAGTTTGAGCTATTGGCATTGTAAATGACAATGCCTTTTATTTATGCGTTTGAACACATACTAGCTGTATATAAACAAGCACTTTGTACTTAGTCCTTGCTTATGAGAAGCAAGGCTGGCAGGCGCTTTTATTGCCAGTCTTGCTTTTCGAAAGCAGGGACTATACGTACAAAGTGCGTGTTTATGCACTGCTTGCACGTTTTCAGAACAAGTGAATAAAAGGCATTGTCATTTACAATGCCAATAGCTCCAACTCTCGCAAATCCGAGACCTATTGCATTGGAAATGCTTGTTTTGCAGGCAATGACGACCATGACAACCAATTCTAAGGCTTCCCCCAGAGCAAAGCAAGACTTAATGTGTGTAAGACAACTTGAGACTCTTGAACACGTGGTCCTGAAGTGTACAACTTAGAGCATAGACACAACTTAGTACATCGCTATTAGTGGATATTCAATCTGAGAACGACATGCACTTAACCGTTCTTTAAGGGATTGGTTGTGCTTGCTTGACCTACAGATTAGAGAATTAAAGTCTCTGTTAAATTGTGCCTCTTAACTTTCCCCCCTGATCAGGTAGTTTTGCAGCCTGTCTCTCTTTGCAGTCGAGGTTTCTTTCCAAGGTAATTTAATGTTGGGGAAAAAATGTGAATCTGGGCCTATGTAATGTAACTAGTGCTTTGGATTGAGGTGACGCTACATAAAATTGTAAAAGGAAAACATGCCACCCAGAAAACAATTTGTCCCAATTCATTCTGCACTGGGCTGAGCGCTGATAAGAGTGAAGGCGAGCATTTGTGTCTAAAATCACAGGGCTGATACACTTCAGAGGAGTAAAGCGCAGAGTGCGTGCTGGACCGGGGTGAAGCTCTGTTACTGAAAACAGAAACACACAAAACAACTTCGCCGGGCCCAGGCCGGTTTCCATAGCAACTGCTCACCTCTATATGACATGGGCCCAGACCATGCATCAATATGCGAGCGTCTGTCACCCAGTTAAGAAGCGAATTAGTACCAATTCAGTTTGATAGCAGTAAACCACTTTCATATGTTGCTATTTGAGGAATTAAATTCATTTATTGGTGCCCTCGTCTGACCCTGCGCCCGGATGGTGCCAGGCAACTGACCTGCCTGTAGACTGTCACAGGAGTGCTGTGCTTATCCGACCCGTGCTGTTCAGGACTCAGACATTGTGGCATCACCACGGACACACATATCCTGTCGTGCCGTCTGGAGTGGAGGGCCTCTCTGTCCCACGTGCACCTGGGCCGATGCGAGAGGCCCCGGCACACATCTCCTCAGCTGCCAAGGAAATCATCAGGATGTGAAATGCCTTCTCTCCTGACTGACTTCAGCGCCCCCTGCTCAACGGTAGCAGAACGGAGAATCCCTGTGCCTCAGATCACACAGGGAGAGGTGCGGGGGCCGTCAGTGTTGGGCAGGATGTGAGGTCCTTGCGCCAGCCGCACCGGCCGCCACTTAACGCACACATTTAATCTGAGAGGGCAGGCCCCGGGGTCCTGATCATTTGAAGTGGGCAGGGGTGAGTCTTGATGAACACTGCCAGTGACACGGTGGGAGGGGCATTGGCAGCAGTAAGAAGCAGAAGAGGTCAATGACCTGGGGCTTCAGGGGACTGCAAAACTGAATGTGCTTCTGTGTCTTTTGTATGCGAACACTCGCATTATTTTCACCCAGCTAAATAGTCCTCGACTTCCTCAAATCGAAACAATAGATCGCTAAATTGGTCTTTCTAGAATTCAAGCTGAAGCGCTGAAGAGCACAGCAGAGGTCAGTGGGGAGTGTGAAAGGTGCGGAGTTTCTTTCAATACTGCCAGTGGTCTGTTTTACGGTAACTCCCTTGATTTACCGTCAGTAAAGAGATGGAAGTTGATGTCACATGATGTGTGTGGTTAGCGCCAGCACTCTGCTGCCTGCAGAGTCAGCAAACAAACTGTCTCCGCGGGGGAGGGAAAGTGAAAGAATGCGATGTGCGCGTTGTAGGCACGCCGTGAGCGTGCACATCGGCGTGTCCTGCGGTCTTCGCCGCTGTCCTTGAGGAGTGCTTCACGGCCCTGGGAGGGGGCCGGCAAAGCAACAAAAAACAACAAGTAAGGCTGTGTCTGGGGAGAGAGAGGGGAGGTGCTGGAGCTGGGGAGCAGATGGCCGTGAAAGTTTATGGCCCAAAAGCGCGTGCCTGTGGCCAAGTGAAATCGAAGAAAACCGCACCAAAAAAAACCTTGGTTTGACGAGTATTTTGAGCACTTGAATTCTCTCCATTTTCCATTCCTTCGGAATGTAAAAGGCGAGACCTAAAAACCCTTTGGCACGCGGGGCAGGAATTAGGGGTGTAGAGCAGGCATGCAGGGGTGATGTATGGCTTTCGTAGCCACAGGTTAGTGGCGGATAATGAGGAAGACTGGCTGGGGCTCCCAAGAGTGTGATTACACGGCCATCTTAGACATGTTCTTGCAGATGTTTCATTCAGAGACTGAATGAGGGAAGGGCAAACACAATACGCAGACCATGTGGATGCCAGTTAAGCAGCGTCCTGCCACATCAGAAGTGTGGCTCAGGGGTTAGAGGCGGCAGACCCGGAAGCTGAGATCGGCCCTGGACCAGGGTTCAATTCCCTGCCTCGGCGGGTCTTGGGCTAAAAAAATTCCACAGACTCGATAATTCTCGCTCCGGTGCCTTCTCGACTCACGGGTTCACACTCTGCGACTCTGGGCAATAGCTTGCTTAATCTCCACAACGGCCCATCGCGGCGGGATGCCTGGCTTTCACCTTGTGGATACCCTGCCGGGGTTATCTCACAGGGGAATACCAGGACGGGTTCCCTAAGCAAGCGCCGGGAAACCCACTGCGGGTAGCTGTGCGCTATATAAGCTCAAATACATTTACATCAAGCGCACTTTGAGAAGAGCAGAGGAATTTATACTAGAAATTCAGCCATAATATGCGTAAAAGAAAACTTTCAATCAAAAGCAGGTGATAAAAACGTTGTGATGCTAATTAAAAATATTTCTGACAGGAAAATGGTACAGTTTTAGGGCAAAAAGCCTTAGAGGTTCCCCAAGATCCTGGTCTCGTGTACCAGAAAAAAGAACTGAGCCGGAAAGGCAACTGGTACAGTGCATTGTGAGAATGGTTGTCTCCCTGGTTCTTAAAGGGACAGGTGCCCTCTTTTCATCTTCTATCTTTGCCTAAAGTAAGCCTAGCAGGTGACATTTTGCCTTCATGTTCTATTGAAAGCATACTTTTTCTTTCTGCAGTTGATATTGCCTTTATTGCATTCTGTTGTTCCTTCCAGCGTTTTACTGCTGTTTATTAGGTAGTTTGGGCAGTAATCAAGTTAAATATGAGAGCGCATGTTTAAAACAGGCTGCTGTCTGATGACCCCCACGCCTTTGAGTTGCCATTTGAGATAGAATAGTTAGGAGGCTGAGGAGTGATTGTAGAACAGTGATGGAGTCTGAGGGCCGATCCTAGGACCGTGAAGACTGTTTGTAGGACCGAGAGGACTGATTTAGGCTTGGTCGCTCACGTTTTTTTTTTTTAATGAATCTTAAACCCTTCTTGCCCAGGTGTGATGTCCCTCTTTTGTGCGTTCTTCTAGTGAACGCCTGAATGTATAGCTCTACCACCCTATTATACAGTATGGGGAATATCTCTTCACTTTATCTTCTGCTTCACTCCTACTTTGTCGCCCACTCAGTAACCGCCCGCCCATCCATCTCTTCACTCCTTGATCCAGAATGTTGAATAGCTCCCCTGTGAGATCTTTGCCTGATGCTTGGACTGTTTTTCTCAACTGCCCTGCCATCTCCTCCCCTCATTTGTGTTGGTTCTCAGACTGTTCATGTGCCACCTGCTTAGTGTGCCCAGCTAAGCTGAATGCTTTCATGTGTGTTGTTTGGTGCTGCACCTTCCCAGTACATCACAGATGCTTGTATTGTTCCCATGTGTACCATTTCTTTCTAGTGCTCTCACCATTTCTGTTACATCCAACCCCTCACTCACTGCATTCTTTGTCTGATGATCCCACCTTCTTCATCTGCTCTTATAAGTGCCATCTTTAGTGATTTATTGTGCGCGAATTCTTTGGCTTTCAACCAGCTCCGACCTGTTTCTGCTCCCACCCTGCACAGTATTTCCAGTCTATCGCCTCACTCCTTCCCACAGCTGTTGTCTTTCCTCTGAGTTATCATTTCTGATCCCACGTGCCCTGCCTTGACTTCCTCAATAAGCTCCACTTCTCCTCTTTCCCTAGCAGAGATGCTTAGCCTGCTCTGGAATTTAGCATTTGTTGTGCTCCCACCTGATCCGCCCTGTCTGTCCTTCCCCATCTTGCACCAGCTGCTATCTGTTCCCCAATAGTGCTTTGTTCTTTCTTTTAGTTGAATTTGCTTCCACTTCGATGTTTCTGCTATTAACTTCCAAGTACTTTTTTTTCTGATTGATAGCGGTGTAATCCATCCCCCAAAATGTTTTGTTCCCAATTGTACCTGCAGTAGCAGGACGTTCTGCTAAGAAGCCTACATTGATCAAGCGACAGTGCTGAATTCAGAGAACAGCTCTTAGCTAGTTTGCTGAACACAAGGGAGTTGCTGTCGCTCTGCAAGAGAGGCGCAACTGGCTCTTGAAATAATAAACGTCTGTTGATAGCAATATTTGTCTGTGATACTACCTGAGCCGCACATGCAGATTTCCTCTTCAATCGGAAACATTTACATTTCACTCTTGTTCCCTTTGTAAATACGAAACATTCAATTGTAGGCCATAGTGTAGGTTTCTGTATAAAGAGGGGTTCCCTGACCATTCCTGCCCCTTGGGCTTCAAATCAGGAGAGGAATAAGGGTGTGTGCTGGTATTCCATAAACTGCCAGAGGGGCAGCCTGTATCTTGTATGCGAGTCAGACACTGAAAGCCTTAATAGAACCACCCAATTGCGCTGTGATAATGTTGGCGATGGGTGGGGTTGATGTCCCTGAGGCGGGTAAGACCGAACATCTGACTTAATATTTCCTCATTGTGATGCATTGTGTGATTCAAACTAAACCGTTGAGTAGCATACAAGTCCAGTGGAGGTATTCGGTGTGGAACCCTAATTTGGGGAACGGGGGAAGGGGGTTGAGATTGTTGGACATAAAAGATTGGGGGATTGGGGAGAAGCAAATTTTTGAGGCAATAGACTGCATGGTCCTTATTTTTCAGCTGGGACTTAGCACTTTGGGGTTATGTGAGGCTTTGACCTCCTTGGTGTCTCTTCTACGTTTAGTCACGTCGTCTCATCCTCCTAGTGCCATTTCTTCCACTTTTGGTCATGATGTCTCATCCTCCTAGTGACCCTTCTACCTTCAGTCATGTTGTCTCCTCCTAGTGCCCCGTCGTCTCATCCTCCTAGTGCCATTTCTTCCACTTTTGGTCATGATGTCTCATCCTCCTAGTGACCCTTCTACCTTCAGTCATGTTGTCTCCTCCTAGTGCCCCTTCTACCTTCAGTCATGTTGTCTCCTCCTAGTGCCCCTTCTACCTTCAGTCATGTTGTCTCCTCCTAGTGTCCCTTCTACCTCAGTCATGTTGTCTCCTCCTAGTGCCCCTTCTACCTTCAGTCATGTTGTCTCCTCCTAGTGCCCCTTCTACCTTCAGTCATGTTGTCTCCTCCTAGTGTCCCTTCTACCTCAGTCATGTTGTCTCCTCCTAGTGCCCCTTCTACCTTCAGTCATGTTGTCTCCTCCTAGTGTCCCTTCTACCTCAGTCATGTTGTCTCCTCCTAGTGCCCCTTCTACCTTCAGTCATGTTGTCTCCTCCTAGTGCCCTTTCTACCTCAGTCATGTTGTCTCCTCCTAGTGCCCCTTCTACCTTCAGTCATGTTGTCTCCTCCTAGTGTCCCTTCTACCTCAGTCATGTTGTCTCCTCCTAGTGCCCCTTCTACCTTCAGTCATGTTGTCTCCTCCTAGTGCCCCTTCTACCTTCAGTCATGTTGTCTCCTCCTAGTGCCCCTTCTACCTCAGTCATGTTATCTCCTCCTAGTGCCCCTTCTACCTTCAGTCATGTTGTCTCCTCCTAGTGCCCCTTCTACCTTCAGTCATGTTGTCTCCTCCTAGTGCCCATTCTACCTCAGTCATGTTGTCTCCTCCTAGTGCCCCTTCTACCTTCAGTCATGTTGTCTCCTCCTAGTGCCCCTTCTACCTTCAGTCATGTTATCTCCTCCTAGTGCCCCTTCTACCTTCAGTCATGTTGTCTCCTCCTAGTGCCCCTTCTACCTTCAGTCATGTTGTCTCCTCCTAGTGTCCCTTCTACCTCAGTCATGTTGTCTCCTCCTAGTGCCCCTTCTACCTTCAGTCATGTTGTCTCCTCCTAGTGCCCCTTCTACCTTCAGTCATGTTGTCTCCTCCTAGTGCCCTTTCTACCTCAGTCATGTTGTCTCCTCCTAGTGCCCCTTCTACCTTCAGTCATGTTGTCTCCTCCTAGTGTCCCTTCTACCTCAGTCATGTTGTCTCCTCCTAGTGCCCCTTCTACCTTCAGTCATGTTGTCTCCTCCTAGTGCCCCTTCTACCTTCAGTCATGTTGTCTCCTCCTAGTGCCCCTTCTACCTTCAGTCATGTTGTCTCCTCCTAGTGCCCCTTCTACCTTCAGTCATGTTGTCTCCTCCTAGTGCCCCTTCTACCTTCAGTCATGTTGTCTCCTCCTAGTGTCCCTTCTACCTCAGTCATGTTGTCTCCTCCTAGTGCCCCTTCTACCTTCAGTCATGTTGTCTCCTCCTAGTGCCCCTTCTACCTCAGTCATGTTGTCTCCTCCTAGTGCTCCTTCTACCTTCAGTCATGTTGTCTCCTCCTAGTGCCCCTTCTACCTTCAGTCATGTTGTCTCCTCCTAGTGCCCCTTCTACCTTCAGTCATGTTGTCTCCTCCTAGTGCCCCTTCTACCTTCAGTCATGTTATCTCCTCCTAGTGCCCCTTCTACCTTCAGTCATGTTATCTCCTCCTAGTGCCCCTTCTACCTTCAGTCATGTTGTCTCCTCCTAGTGCCCCTTCTACCTCAGTCATGTTGTCTCCTCCTAGTGCCCCTTCTACCTCAGTCATGTTGTCTCCTCCTAGTGTCCCTTCTACCTTCAGTCATGTTATCTCCTCCTAGTGCCCCTTCTACCTTCAGTCATGTTGTCTCCTCCTAGTGCCCCTTCTACCTCAGTCATGTTATCTCCTCCTAGTGCCCCTTCTACCTCAGTCATGTTGTCTCCTCCTAGTGTCCCTTCTACCTTCAGTCATGTTATCTCCTCCTAGTGCCCCTTCTACCTTCAGTCATGTTGTCTCCTCCTAGTGCCCCTTCTACCTCAGTCATGTTATCTCCTCCTAGTGCCCCTTCTACCTCAGTCATGTTGTCTCCTCCTAGTGTCCCTTCTACCTTCAGTCATGTTGTCTCCTCCTAGTGCCCCTTCTACCTCAGTCATGTTATCTCCTCCTAGTGCCCCTTCTACCTTCAGTCATGTTGTCTCCTCCTAGTGCCCCTTCTACCTTCAGTCATGTTGTCTCCTCCTAGTGTCCCTTCTACCTCAGTCATGTTGTCTCCTCCTAGTGCCCCTTCTACCTTCAGTCATGTTGTCTCCTCCTAGTGCCCCTTCTACCTTCAGTCATGTTATCTCCTCCTAGTGCCCCTTCTACCTTCAGTCATGTTGTCTCCTCCTAGTGCCCCTTCTACCTTCAGTCATGTTGTCTCCTCCTAGTGTCCCTTCTACCTCAGTCATGTTGTCTCCTCCTAGTGCCCCTTCTACCTTCAGTCATGTTGTCTCCTCCTAGTGCCCCTTCTACCTTCAGTCATGTTATCTCCTCCTAGTGCCCCTTCTACCTTCAGTCATGTTGTCTCCTCCTAGTGCCCCTTCTACCTTCAGTCATGTTGTCTCCTCCTAGTGTCCCTTCTACCTCAGTCATGTTGTCTCCTCCTAGTGCCCCTTCTACCTTCAGTCATGTTGTCTCCTCCTAGTGCCCCTTCTACCTTCAGTCATGTTGTCTCCTCCTAGTGGCCCTTCTACCTTCAGTCATGTTGTCTCCTGCTCCTAGTGTCTCTTCTTCTACCTTCAGTCATGTTGTCTCCTCCTCCTAGTCTCTTCTTCTACCTTCATTCATGTCGTCTCATCCTACTAGTGCCCTACTACCTTCATTCATGTCGTCTCCTCCTCCTAGTGTCTCTTCTTCCTTCCTTCCTTCATTCATGTCGTCTCATCCTACTAGTGCCCTACTACCTTCATTCATGTCGTCTCCTCCTCCTAGTGTCTCTTCTTCCTTCCTTCCTTCATTCATGTCGTCTCATCCTCCTAGTGCCCCTTCTACCTTCAGGCATGTCGTCTCCTTCTCCTAGTGCCCCTTCTACCTTCAATCATGTCGTCTCCTCCTAGTGCCCCTTCTACCTAGTCATGTCGTCTCCACCTCCTAGTGCCCCTTCTACCTTCAGTCATGTTGCCTCATCCTCCTAGTGTCTCTTCGTCTACCTTCAGTCATGTTGTCTCCTCCTCCTAGTCTCTTCTTCTACCTTTAGTCATGTTGTCTCCTCCTAGTCTCTTCTTCTACCTTCATGTTGTCTCATCCTCCTAGTGTCTCTTCTTCTACCTTCATTCATGTTCTCTCCTCCTCCTAGTCTCTTCTTCTACCTTCATTCATGTCATCTCCTCCTCCTAGTGTCTCTTCTTCCTTCATTCATGTTGTCTCCTCCTCATAGTGACTAGAAGGAGGAGACAACATGAATGAAGGAAGAAGAGCTACTAGGAGGAGGAGAAGACATGAATGAAGGTAGAAGAAGAGACTAGGACCTAGTCTCTTCTTCTACCTTCATTCATGTCGTCTCATCCTCCTAGTGCCCCTTCTACCTTCAGTCATGTTGTCTCTTCCTCCTAATGCCCCTCCTCCCTTCAGTCATGTCGTCTTAGCCTCCTAGTCCCCCCTTCTTACACTTTCACACCCTCCTATACATTCTGTCATGTCGTCTCATCCTCCTCATGCACTTTATACCTTTGGTCATTTTGTCTCATCATCCTAGTTCCCCTTCTACCACCTTTGCAATCTTCTCTTCTCTTCATTCTCGTTTGCTCCGCACATTCCGTGCCTTCAGCCGTTGCTGTACTCATTATCTCCATTTTCTCTTCAGACCCCACCAGAGATCAATGCTTTGGGGATCGGTTCAGCCGCCTGCTGTTGGACGAGTTTCTAGGCTACGATGACATCCTGATGTCTAGTGTCAAAGCACTGGCCGAGAACGAGGAGAACAAAGGTAATTGGGTGTCAAAGATAATGGCACACAAAATGACTTGTAACTCCGAAAAGAGGTGAAAGCCTTGTTTTGTCGCTTCTATTCAACTTTTTATGAAAGTGGCTATACTTTTGGCTTTCCTGACAAGATGTTTGTGTGATGCTTTGTCTCGGAGCATGGCGAGACTTAACTGTGGTTTGTTGCTCAATTACAGGGTTCCTGCGTAATGTGGTTTCTGGGGAACATTACCGTTTTGTCAGCATGTGGATGGCAAGGACGTCCTATCTGGCTGCCTTTGTTATCATGGTCATCTTTGTAAGTATGATGTGGCTGGTGGGGGAGGGGAATCTTCTTCAATGAGGCTAGTTATAACTACTTATGGGAAGTATGTTGCTGCCACATTCTTCCTCCCCTGTTATGAATAGGTGTGACCGAAGCAAGTCAACCGGTCTATTTTAAAATAGGCTCAGGGAGATCAAATAGTGTATTTTAAAGTTTATTTTCACTTGTGGTTGCTATAAAAAAAATACTTATTACCATTCAGGTATCTGCTTTAAATACCTATTTCAAAATGCAGTTCTATTGTTCCAAACATTAAAGTATCCGTTTTTTTAGGTCTCGCGACCTATCAATGCGCATGCGCATTGAGCGGAGCGAGAATTCAAGTGCTCAAAATGCTTGTGAAACCACGGGTTTTTTGGTGCGGTTTTCTTCGAGTTCACTTGAATCACGTGACCAAACAAGCACGCGCATCAGCCTCCCTCCCTCCCTCCTAATTGCTTTTTTTCACGGCCGCCACCACATCAAAGGGCTTCTCCCAGCGTGTGCTCTGCGGCTTCTCCTCCCCTAATTATTCATGGCTGGCCGGTGGCCGGCCGTACTTTCAGTTTCCCGCAGTCCCCCACTAAGGCATACTTTTATAAAAAAACATCGTAACATGTAATAGAGTGCACCCAGCCCAACCAGCCTTTCACAGATAGCAATACATATTTGATTAAATCGTGTGTATTGTTGCTACAAACGCAGTCGCTTTCACTTTCACATGCTGCGCTTGTTTACATTTCTGTTGCTTTCCTCCCACCCCCCACCCGCTGTTCATGTTCACAATGCTCCCACCCACCTCCCTTCATTCTCCACATTCCCTTTCTGTGTTTCTCCTTTTACAAAGACGCATTTGTAGGAGACTGCCCTGTGTGGATGTTTAAAGCTAGGCTGTCATTATTCCCCTACTAAGGCAAATTTTTATAAGCAGGAACGTAACGTTATGTTATATGGATAGATACACTGCGGCATCGCGTTCTGCTGTAGTTTTCTGTGGGAAATCAAATGTGCACTACCCTTCCTGTTGCCTCTGCTCTGCCCAAGTATATTTCACGGACAAGCTTGCACTGCTGATGTTCCGGATGTACTTGTTCTATCTGCTTATATGACCCTAGTGTGCACCTCGTCTACCCCTCCCGAGACATGCTCCCCACCCAAGTGTGTGTTCCCCTCCCATGCACGTGTCGCACTCACATGCACCCCTTCTACCCCTCCCATGCGCGTGTTCCTCCTCACCTGCGTGTGTTCCCCCTCCTTATTCCCTTTCCGTGCCCATTTTCCCACTCCCCATGCACCCCGTCTATTAGTTCGAAAAACATTTAAAAAAAAAGACCAATAACTGCTGCCCAAGCCATTCGTTTAGCTTTAGGGTCCTAAAATAGTCGGAAATGTCACACATGCAGGAGTGCACTTGTGCTCTTCATGACTGGCACAAGTGAACTATTGACATATTTCACGTGCAGGGAAAACATCAATCTATGATCCGTTGGCCTCACAGAAGGAACACAGGCACTCTGCCCCCTTTGCGTGTGTAACACCAGCCTTTTTATTCATTTGACTATCCAAGTGGCCCCAAGTCTAGTCAAATGAGGATTCTTTTTCACTTTGTATGTCCCTGATTTTGCACGAATCGAAACATTACAGCGTAAATACACTGAACATAATCTTCACAAAAGTTATTTACAAAAGTTTAAGCTATTGCCATCATAAATTGCAATAACTTTTATTTAAGTATTAATTATTTAAAAAAATTAAAAGCCATTGTTATTTGTAATATCAATACATCTAAGGCACGTAAATACAACACATATTGCATTACAAATGCTATAGGTGTCACATTTGCGAAAGTTAAAACTATTGGCATTGTAAATGACAAAGCTATTAATTTCGCTATTTTCAAAACCAACACATAAATTAAAAAAATTGTCATTTACAATACCAATAGCTCAAACTTTCCTATTGCGAGACCTATTGGCCACGCCAGTGCTTGTTTAAATTATACTTGATTTCCCGTAACACAAGCTTCTCATATTCTTTGGAAAAGCTTAATTTACGTCCTGAACTAGCACCTTTTCATTTTTCAATAAACGTATGGTTTATGATATCCATAAATTGTACACATACAGACGTGGAAATTATTTTTAGGCCTCTCAGGATTATGGTTATTGATCAAAGTACCAACACAATAGGAGCAGGCAAGATACATGCCTGAGGGGTCCACGCATACCTCAAGTAACAGCCACACTAATGGCAATGCACAGCTGTCCATGGTTTATCCTCTGGTGGGCACTAAGGAAAGCTGGAGGAGCAGATGTGTTTGGCCCATTAATATGTCTGTCTTCCTCCCAGGTGTGGCAAGTGAAACACACCTAAGAATAGGCAGTCTGCAGCAAGATGTGGTGTTTGTTCTGAGCTGTTCCTCCTTGAGTGGCAGAAAGTAACCCATTGAAAGAAGAACTGGGCAACTAGCCACAGTAAATGCTCTAATGGCGGCACCCCAGGGTGCCCGAGAAGCAGCTCACGGAATCTGGGCAGTGCACAACTAAACATAGTATGAACTCTGAGCAGTCCACCCACATGCCACTTAAAAGCAACCCATAGAAATGTGCATTATAAAGGCAGCAATAGTATGTGCCCATTATATGAGCAGTTATTTACCCATAGTGTTAACCAAGGTGTGCCACGAGCAACCTGTAGCATTATATTCCCAGCTATTCCCACACCTCCAGGAGCAAGGGGCAATCCACTGAAGAGAGGCCTCATGTCTCTGAGCCTTTTAGGACCTCCCAGGAGCAGCGATAGCACAATCCATCGTTCTGTTGTGACATTACTGCATGGTTCATGCAAAGCTCGACAGTGGAAGGGAACAGGGTGGGGGTCTGGCCATAACATGGCAAGATGGGGAAGATGACCCTAACTTTGATGCTCTGCAAGGGAAAGCAGGCATGTCCCAGGTAGCGAAAGAGGTAGACTCCAGGGGGAACCACCAAGAAACCCTTTAGTTGGCTCTGGCATGCTTCCATGGCCGCTTCTATCCACCAGACACAGTGGCGTCTTACAATGAAGTCTTATGAAACATAAACAGAACTTCTGTGTGGTTGGTTTAAGTCCAAGTAAAGTCTGCTAAATTGCTTTTCTGGTCAGCTTGAAAGAAGGGGGGTACCAGCCTGCCTGCAGTGTGGCGTAGACTGGAACCCCCCCCCCAAGAGTGATAAGATGACTGTTGTGAGGGCAGGACAAGAATTTGAGCATGCCCAGGAGCCAGTGCAATTCTCTTCAAGTAGCAGAAATGATGCTAGGAATGGTGAGGTTCTCCTTCACTGAAAAGTGAGCTGGGATAGTCTCTGCGCCACTCAATGAGAGCCTCTCTCTCATGCACAGTTATAGAGGGACCCGAAGCTGTGAGAGACTTTCGCTCATGCACAATTATAGAGGGACCCGAAGCTGTGAGAGCCTCTCTCTCATGCATTATTCTAGAGGGACCCGAAGACGGAGCCTTCACATTCTCCTGTGGTTTCCGTTTCTCTTAGCTAGAGTAGTTTGTTGTGAATCCTGAAAAGTTTGAACCATGGTTTTAGAGCTCAAGGTTTCAGTGAGATTCCTTCCTTCATTCTTGACAAGTTACCAGGGGCTACTGGTGTCTCAATGACTCCTGCAAATGCTTCTGAACAGACCTGAGTGACCAAAGCCTTGCCGTAGACTAACGTTGATCATAGCCTTTAATGGTAAACTTATTTTAGCACAAGGGAGTTAAACATGCACCCAGAGGGTGCTAGCATTATTTGTTCTTCTAGGTGTTATGTTTGTGTGCTGTTTTCCTTTTGTAGTTATTTAAGTCTCTTTCTCTGTGTAAAGTGCAGACTGGGAAACAGCATTATAGTTCTCTACTAAGTACTCCCTATTGAGAGTCTCTGAGCGCCCCTGAATCAAAGCTCTTCTGCTCACCTCTGCCACCCTGATAGTCTTGCCTCAAGACAGTGTCATTATTATTCACTTCAAAGCACCCCAAGTATTGGACCCAAGGGCACTAGTGGTCAACCACAGTAACTGATGCCTGCCCTGAGTCCCCCAAAAAGAGGCCTTCCAATGCATGCAGAAGGGTTACATGACTATTATGAATGAATATTGTGGAGTGAGATGCAGAACTTCTGGATTGTTGCTTCTCTTTGCAGACTCTGTCCGTCTCCATGCTGCTGCGCTACTCCCACCATCAGATCTTTGTCTTCATCGGTGAGTCCCTGTCTCGCATTTGTCTTCAGGACCAAGTGCTATGGTTTGGGGTTTCTGGTGATTTGCTTTTATGTAATAAGCACTTTCTTGTTCCTCTCTGCAGTGGATCTGTTGCAGATGCTGGAAATGAATATGACCATCGCGTTCCCTGCTGCTCCTCTGCTCACTGTCATCCTGGCTCTCGTGGGTAAGCAGTTAATAGCTCTTGAAGGTGTGTAAAATGTGGCCCAGTAGCACTTTAGAGGGTGCCAACGGTCTTGATTGCAAGTGTGTGAGACAGGGCACTGCAGCACTTTGGAGGGTGCCATGGGCATAGTTTCTTTTATGCTTCTCCGGTGAGGAGGCAGAAAAATACCTGTCCGGGCAAGTGCTAAAACGGCAAGTCATATGTCGGGTGATGGTCTGTCGAGACCCCTTCAGGTGATGGTCTGTTTAGACCTTGTCACACTGATGGTCTGTTGAACTATTGAAGCCCCATCTGGGAGCGACCTTTTGAAGCCCTATCTGGGGGTGACCGTTTGAAGCCCTATCTGGGGGTGACCTTTTGAAGCCCTGTCTGAGGGCGACCTTTTGAAGCCCTGTCTGAGGGCGACCTTTTGAAGCCCTGCCTGGGGGCGACCTTTTGAAGCCCTGCCTGGGGGCGACCTTTTGAAGCCCTGCCTGGGGGCGACCTTTTGAAGCCCTGCCTGGGGGCGACCTTTTGAAGCCCTGCCTGGGGGCGACCTTTTGAAGCCCTGCCTGGGGGCGACCTTTTGAAGCCCTGCCTGGGGGCGACCTTTTGAAGCCCTGCCTGGGGGCGACCTTTTGAAGCCCTGCCTGGGGGCGACCTTTTGAAGCCCTGCCTGGGGGCGACCTTTTGAAGCCCTGCCTGGGGGCGACCTTTTGAAGCCCTATCTGGGGGGCGACATTTGGAAGCCCTATCTGGGGGTGACCTTTTGAAGCCCTATCTGGGGGCGACCTTTTGAAGCCCTGCCTGGGGGCGACCTTTTGAAGCCCTGCCTGGGGGCGACCTTTTGAAGCCCTGCCTGGGGGCGACCTTTTGAAGCCCTGCCTGGGGGCGACCTTTTGAAGCCCTATCTGGGGGGCGACCTTTTGAAGCCCTATCTGGGGGGCGACATTTTGAAGCCCTATCTGGGGGTGACCTTTTGAAGCCCTATCTGGGGGCGACCTTTTGAAGCCCTATCTTGGGGGCGACCTTTTGAATGAAATCGTTTTTTATTGGCAATGTACTTGACAAATAAAGAACAGTGCATTAGCGCCTACAACCCAGTGGGCCGGCGAATTTACAAACCAGCATTAGCGGGCAGAGAAATGGACCACATAGCAATCCTACTCAACGTAACACAGCATGTCGCCTACAACCCGTCTCGTGCCGGCTGCATCAAATAGCTTAAAAGGATTAATGAACATAACAGCATATGAATAAACCAGTGCTAGGTCCAGAAGCTTATTTCCGAACTCTACGCCTTTTTCCTGCCTGGATCGAAGGGCGCTCGATTTGCTGGAAAGAAGAGATGGGAAATAGAGATTGGCCGCACCTTGACAGATAAGGAGTGGGAGGACATCTTTTATAGGACACACCATTTCACACACTCCATGGAGATGACCTTTTGAAGCCCTGTCCTTTTGATGGTCTGTCGAAGCCCTGTCCTACTTATGGTCTGTCAAAGCCCTGTCCTTTCGAAGCCCCCTCCTGCTGATGGTCTGTCGAAGTCCTGTCCTGTCCTTCTGATGGTCTGTCGAAGCCCTGTCTTGCCCTGCGGATGGTCTGTCAAAGCCCCCTCCTGCCGACGGTCAGTCGAAGCCCCCCTTCTTCTGACGGTCTGTCAAAGCCCCCCATCTGCCGGCGGTCTGTCAAAGCCCCCCATCTGCCGACGGTCTGTCGAAGCCCCCCATCTGCCGACGGTCTGTCGAAGCCCCCCTTCTGCCGATGGTCTGTCGAAGCCCCCCTTCTGCCGATGGTCTGTCGAAGCCCCCCTTCTGCCGATGGTCTGTCGAAGCCCCCTCCTGCTGACAGGTCTGTTGAAGTCCTAATAAGCACTGAACTCTTTGTGCGTTGACCCTGAGCAGATAGTCTTTTTAGCATTCCTACCAACAGTCCTCCCTGTTAGAGTTATGCTGTTGCCCTTCTTGAGGGTCAGTGTTGGCCTCTTGGCCATTGAAGACGCCTACTCTGTTATCTGTACTCCAGACAGACAAAGGTTCCCTGCTGCTTTCAGGTTGGACCTGGGAGGAGATTGTTTTGCTGTCAGGAGGAGCCATATGTGGAATGATCATTGAAACCCCTCTACTGCCTTATTCTTACCTCAGGTTCCGTCCGGGCGTCACTGGCCGTGCCCTACTTGCTAGGATTAGGACAGTCTGGGAACCGTCTCCTACACTGTGGACTTTACTCTGTATTTAAGTAGATGGATAATAATCGCGTAACAATTGCCATACGGGATGTTTTATTTAAAAGGGTTAGTTAAATTTGACCCTTCTCAAATACGCCTGTGACTACAACAAAAAAAGCAAGCATGCATAATATTGCTGCTTTGGTGCAGACTAGATGTTTAATGTCTAAGCGGGTATCTGTTCCCCCAGTGCAGATGTCAGTCACAGATGCCTGCTGGATTACATAGCCATCAGGCTCAGATTTTGTTTACTGGCCATTTACATATCCTGTACCTGGCCAGTAGTGGCAGGGTCATGTTTTATACAGCACCAAGAAACAAGAGACCTTGCTGCAGATGTTTTTTTTACCATCTTCACACACCGCGTCCAGAGTTGGACATGGGTTCATGGTTGTCGGTGGCGAATTGGGTCTGATGAGTGTTTAACTCCTTCCTAAAATCCTGGAGGAAAGGGGTGATTGGAATTTGATTTAAGGAGAAATCATTCTACTATGTTGGAGTGGAATGATAGTGCTGCATGTTTCGTAGTTCTTTTCACTGTTATGCACCTCTAGATTGGCGGGGTGTAGAGCGGAGTCTTTGAGTGTGGGTTATCCTGTCCTGTAAGAGGTCTCCTTGATGCTGACACCCTTGAAGAGAATGAAGCTTTTTAAATTGGAGTGGGGGTGTAGAGACGAGCTACCAATGAATTTCTTGCAGGATTAGGACCGTTTCAGTGGACCATGATAAGCTGACTGGCTTGTAGAGCGTGATCTACAAGGAGTCTCGGCTTGGTACCATGGAACTAAAAATAACTCATGGAATACGGGAAGGAAAGGTTTTCATTCAACTAGAAATACAGTAACTTTGCACAATTTGGTTCAGAGGTCAAGAAGATCTCAAAAAGTCTTCACAGCCGTCTTTGGATCACTGAGTGCAGCGAGCTGAGGACAATCTCAGTTGTTGGGTTGACTGTCTGGTAAACAGCAGATTACACTTCTGATTGCGATTAAGGCATGCTGCGCCTCTTGCGCGAGGCATGCTGCGCCTCTTGCGCGAGGCATGCTGCGCCTCTTGCGCGAGGCATGCTGCGCCTCTTGCGCGAGGCATGCTGCGCCTCTTGCGCGAGGCATGCTGCGCCTCTTGCGCGAGGCATGCTGCGCTCTCTTGACAAAACTTTGGTTTTGTGTTGTATGTTAATGTTTTAATTAATCATCAGTCAAAGCTGATACTTTGTTACAGGGTTGTCTGTGACCTATAAATGGACTATGATTAGTGTGTTCTTTAGAACTTTGTGTTATCCTTTAAAGTTTGATGCTGATTTATGACTGTATTGCATTCTGGGACAGCTGAGTCCACATGGCTAGGAGGGCATGTAAATGTCCACACATTGATAGCTTGGTCTCTCAGACGAGAATACCTAATCCTTTCAAGACTGCGGGAGATGCCTGTGCTCAAGGTGTGTGGTAAGGAGGGCCTTTTGTATTGTGAGATCCTTCAGGTGATTGCATTTGTACTAGCGTTCTTCAAGTTGCTTAATTTTTATTTCTAGGTTGCATGTTGGCTGTTGGTGGTCAATGAAACTAACTCAATGAATATCATATTTCTTATTGGAACCGATTGTTTTTCGGAACGTGGTATCTATGGTCGGGCGGGGGGTGTCCAGAGGTGCGCCCCGGCTGGGTGGATGCTTTCAAGGGCCAGGTGGTTTTCTGATTTATGGCAGAGCTGTGAGTAGCTTGTTGTGTATTTTTGGTGAGGGATTTTGTAATTAACTCATTGAAGATTAGGGGTGGGGGCTGATGTGGATGTGAGGGATGCTTTCATGGATCCTCTAAACCGTCCATTATGTGCCAAGTAGAATTTGTCACAGAGAGGTGTCTTTCCTCATTCAACCATTGACGGAGGATTCCTCTGCTGAAACATGCATGGAAAACTTAAAAAGGGTGGCTAAAGTGTGATGCAAACCGATCTGCGTGTCCTCATTAAGATTGTCACCAAGAGCTGGGTAGTCGAGTACATGCTGAGAGTGGCCTGCTCTCGGGGACAGAGTATTTCCGATGGGATGCAGGGTCATGTAGATGTTCACCACGAGCTGGGTAGTCGAGTACATGCTGAGAATGGCCTGCTCTCGGGGACAGAGTATTTCAGATGGGATGCAGGGTCATGTAGATGTTCACCAAGAGCTGGGTAGTCGAGTACATGCTGAGAATGGCCTGCTCTCGGGGACAGAGTATTTCCGATGGGATGCAGGGTCATGTAGATGTTCACCAAGAGCTGGGTAGTCGAGTACATGCTGAGAATGGCCTGCTCTCGGGGACAGAGTATTTCCGATGGGATGCAGGGTCATGTAGATGTTCACCAAGAGCTGGGTAGTCGAGTACATGCTGAGAATGGCCTGCTCTCGGGGACAGAGTATTTCAGATGGGATGCAGGGTCATGTAGATGTTCACCAAGAGCTGGGTAGTCGAGTACATGCTGAGAATGGCCTGCTCTCGGGGACAGAGTATTTCCGATGGGATGCAGGGTCATGTAGATGTTCACCAAGAGCTGGGTAGTCGAGTACATGCTGAGAATGGCCTGCTCTCGGGGACAGAGTATTTCCGATGGGATGCAGGGTCATGTAGATGTTCACCAAGAGCTGGGTAGTCGAGTACATGCTGAGAATGGCCTGGTCTCAGGCACAGAGTATTTCCGATGGGATGCAGGGTCATGTAGATGGTCACCAAGAGCTGGGTAGTCGAGTACATGCTGAGAATGGCCTGCTCTCGGGGACAGAGTATTTCCGATGGGATGCAGGGTCATGTAGATGGCCACCAAGAGCTGGGTAGTCGAGTACATGCTGAGAATGGCCTGCTCTCAGGGACAGAGTATTTCAGATGGGATGCAGGGGTCATGTTGATGGTCACCAAGAGCTGGGTAGTCGAGTACATGCTGAGAATGGCCTGGTCTCAGGGAGATAGTATTTCAGATGGGATGCAGGGTCATGTAGATGGTCACCAATAGCTGGGTAGTCGAGTACATGCTGAGAATGGCCTGGTCTCAGGGAGAGAGTATTTCAGATGGGATGCAGGGTCATGTAGATGGTCACCAAGAGTTGGGTAGTCGAGTACATGCTGAGAATGGCCTGGTCTCAGGGAGAGAGCATTTCCGATGGGATGCAGGGTCATGTAGATGGTCACCAAGAGCTGGGTAGTCGAGTACATGCTGAGAATGGCCTGGTCTCAGGGAGAGAGTATTTCAAATGGGATGCAAGATGTTTCCTCTTAGCATAACTTGATATGGCTGCTGAACATAAGCATTTGATTCTACAAAAGAGAATAGGGCCGAAGTGCACATTCTTACTGTGTGCAACAAAGGGCTGATAAGTCACTTATTACAGTTCTTTTCGTAGTCTTAAAGATTTTACATTAGGCAATCATCTGGGTAAAGTGTTAAAAATGTACCACTGTTACAGGAAATTAGCCATCCTCTAGATTCAGCTGCTCTTTGATTTTCGCTAATGGCGATCCATCCTGAGATACGTGCGTCTCTGATTTACAAACCTGTTTGAAGTGCGCTTCGTATCAGGGCGCCTTTCTGGCACAACGCCCAGTGTTCGAGGCATGTGGGCTGCTGAATTCATATCTGTGCATAGATCGCCGCCTAGTGTTGGGTCCGGATGATTGCACATTGTTGTCCTGGAAGAGTCTTCGAAGTATCACGAGATAGGTGACTCCTCCCCTGGACTACAGTGCGCATGGGCATCCCCTCTATCCTCAGATTGTTTTTTTCCGCCATTGGGTTCGGATGTTACTATCTTAGCTCAAGTTAGGAAAACTTTCTACAAAGCCAAAAGGCTTTCGACAGTGTCGGTATAGTTTCGTTCGGTACCGATAGCTTTGCTTCGAGAGGACATTGAGGAATCAGACGTTTTTTTTCCACACTCGACCCGATCTTCGATCTACGATGGAAAGAAGCCCATTCAAGAGGTGTCCACTTTGCAATGCAAAATACCCGCACATCGATGTCCACCCAGTGTGCAACAAGTGCCTGTCCCCGGATCACAACGAAGCCAACTGTATGGCCTGTGCCCGGTTCAGGTCGAAGAAAACTCTTTGGATTCGACGCACGGCTCGATTAGAGTCACAGAGATCAGCGCCTAATCCAGAAAACATCCTCTGGACCGAAGACTAAGAGGTCATTGATCTGGAGGATCGGGAAGAACACTCGGATCCTGTTTCGGAGCATGACTCAGAGTATGACGCCGAAGTTAAAGAGATATTGCAAGAAGAAGAAAACGTTGTCGATGAGGTAGGAGACGACGCAGAGGCCCTTAGGGCCGTAGAAGATAGCTCAGGCGAGGAGCTAGGCCCAACCGTCGATATGGGGGCCGGCGATGAAGCACTCAATAAGGCTCAGGTCGAGGGATCGCCACAAGGCCTTACCCGAGATCTATCGACTCGTTCTACAGCCCCGCATAAAGGCCCGGCTACGAACATATATAAAGAGTCATCGGTATCGAAACTGCCATCGGTCGATCCAAAGAAATCGAAACCGAAAGCATCACTATCAAAAACAAAACCAAAAGTGCAGCTGACTGGTCGGTTCCAAGGCCTCAAACCCCTCGGAGCCGAAGAAACAGAAAAAGGCCATCGATACCGAGAAGTTCAAAAAGGTCGTCGAGCCGAAGGTTGGGGCACCGAAGACCAAGGTCAAGACTGTCGAACCGACGAAGTCGGCGCCTAAGGGAGTCGCAACAGACAAGAGGCTCAAACCGAGAGAGGGGGTCGATCCTCTGACAAGGCCCGAGACCAAGACAAAGACTGGCTCAAAGGACCCTGTCGAGTCGACACAGCCGACCCCATTCGTATCCAAACAGGTGTCGGAGTCACTCCAACGCATCAAAGAAAATGCTACGGCGGTCGGCCGAAGAAGGCCCCAACCCCGAAGTTGGTCGGAAAAATTCAAACCGCATCGACACCAATCAAATTCGGGTTGCCACCGATGATGCGACCGAAGATGTTCGAACCGAAAAGGGTATCGGAGCCATTAAAGGAGTGTCGATGGGACTAGGGGCTTCAGAAGAGCCTGAAGAACAGGAGTCGAGGCAGTTCATCGACTCGGACACTGGTAGACTGTCCATTTATAAGAGGAAAATAATACCAGAAACACCCATGGAGTCTTATAAGATTCCATTAAAGAAGAAGAGGGATTCAACCACATCACCAGCTCTTGTGGAACCTCTGCAATCCTATGGACAAGAACCTCAGTCTTTTTCACCCACATATTCAGATGTGGATGCAGGGGATGACAATAATGAGGATGCCTCTTATCATGTGGACACTGATCCCGACGATCAGAACTAACCATGGGCAGATCCAGCTGACACAGGGGATCCACAGAATGCCCCTGACACACATACATTCAATGTAAAAACATCTCCTACGGAGGACCCTACTGCCTTTAACGCCCTTATTGAAAGAGCGGCGGGTAACCATGATGTGCAACTACATGCTGACCCTATTGAGGAAGATTTTCTGGTCGACACCTTTTCCACTTCGGAAAGAACCGTCAAGACTCTGCCCATGCTAAGAGGGGTCCTTAAGCATGCGGATGACATTTTTAAGGAGACCACCAGAGCAAGGGTATTAAACCCTAGAAATGAAAAGAAATATAAACCGCCACCTGTGGACCCTACTTATATAAGAGGACAGTTGCCATTGGACTCATTAGTTGTTTCTAATGCACGTAAGAGAGCAAATGCCCAGACTATAGGTGATCCTCCTCCTCCTGACAAGGAGTCGAATGTACTGGAAACTTCGGGGAAAAGGGTGGCAACGCAGGCAGCTAACATCTGGCGCATTGCCAACACTCAGGCACTCTTGGCAAGATATGACAGGGCCCATTATGATACCCTTGAGACACTGTTGCAACACCTACCAGATCAGTACAAGGAGGGTGCGGAACTACTAATCCAAGAAGGAAAGCTTATAACCAATGCTTCCATCAAGTGCGCGCTAGACGCAGCTGACACTGCAGCCAGGGCCATTAACACTAGCGTCATGTTAAGGAGACCTGCCTGGTTAAGAATCTCGGGATTCAAACCGGAAATACAAACTACTATCCTCAATCAGCCAGTTAACCCGGACTACTTATTTGGACCTGAGGTTGACACCAGAAAAGATAAAAAAAGACACAGAGACTGCAAAGTCTATGGGGGCTCTACAGTCACAGCAGTTTTGGGGTGGCTCCTTTCGTCGCTCCAATAATAGAGGACCTTCAAGAGGCCAAAACACACAGCAGACACAGTATAATTAGGCTTTCCTGTTTTCAGTTTCTATTTTTGGTAAATTCTGGTGGGGTTTTAGCAGTGTTTTTTATACCTTAAAAAAACAGTGTTTATCAGTGGTTACACATTTTCGCACAATTAAGAACAATAGAAAGTGTTTTTCCAGTGTGTATGGAACATTTTGCTTTTATTATTGCTTGCTTTCTGCATATTTATAGACAGGGTGTATGAGTTTCAAATACATTTTTAAAAATCAATCTTAGTGTAGTGCAACACACAATACTTCTTTAGTGAGTCTTTGGTCATGCACACTCTTTCCTTCCCATGTAAACATTTATCTGTGAAAAGGCCTTCTCAACATTGGCACTTGAGACAGTCAATGCCAAAACAGCCAGTACACAATGTGCTACCTCTGGCCACTGACATAGCTTTCCATGCCAATACTAGTGCACCTGAATATTGTGATTCTCTGGGACAGGTTCTGCAAAATATGCGTTGAACTGGGCGCATATCCCCTCAGTTATTGAAGCGGTCAAAAATGAAGCAGTTCTTTACAAAGTCCGTACAAAATTCCTTACGGAAAAGAACTAGAGCTTGTACAGAATACTTCCGGATGGCTTCATTGACTTCAAATGCCATGGTTTGTGTAGGGACATTTCTTTTCATCATTGCCAGCCATTTCTCATGCACTGTAAAATTACATTTTCTGAATTTCTCCACAACAGTTCGAGGCATGTGGGCTGCTAAATTCATATCTTAGCATTAGATCGCCGCCTAGTGTTGGGTCCGGATGATCGCACATTGTTGTCCTGGAAGAGTCTTCGAAGTATCCTGAGATAGGTGGCTCCTCCCCTGGACTACAGTGCGCATGGGCATCGGCTCCATCCCCAGATTGTTTTTTTCCGCCATTGGGTTCGGATGCGGTCTCGACGTCTCTCCGTCGGAACCGAGAAAACATAACTTTAAACGGCCAAAAGGCTTTGTGTTCTTTACGTCGGTATTGTTTGCGTGCGGTCTCGAGTTCTTCCGTCTCTCGGAGCCGGAATCAGCGGAGTTTTTCCACTCTTCGGACATCGAGGCCTTCTCATCGCGACTCGACACCGAGTTTCCAACATGGAGCGGAGTCCGTTTAAGCTCTGTCCGCTCTGTGGGTCCAAATACCCACATATAGACGTGCACCCGGTCTGTAACAAATGCCTTTCGCCAGACCATGACGAAGGAAACTGCAGGGCCTGTGCGAGTTTCAGGTCAAAGAAGACTCTCACGATTCGGCGCGCGGTGCGCCTTGTGGCCAAACAAGCGGCCCCGGATCCAGAAAACATCTTCGACGACCAAGAAGAGGAGGACCAGAGCCATCATCTTCAAATCTCCCCGCCCGAGACGGAGGTCGAGGCAGATCCGGAAGACGACGACGGAGTCGTGGGTCAAGGCCTTGAATACGTCGACGAGGTAGGGGACGACGAAGAGGTTTATGGGGCCGCGGAAGATAGCTCAGAGGACGAGCTATGCCCCGAAGTTTACGGACATAAGGAGCGGGTCACGGGATCGCCTGTCGGCCTTACCCAAGACCCCGTAGCGCAAGCCACGGCCCCGCCTGCGGGCCCGGCCACGGACATACTTGCTGCGCAGAGGGTATCGAAACCGAAACTGAAAGCAACGGTATCGACTACACCTAAAATGGCCGACCCGAAACCGAAACTTAAGGACTCAGGCGTCCCTAAGATGGCGATCGTAACAACAAAAACGAATAAGCCTGCAGCCTCATCGACTCCGTCGACCTCCGGTCCACAGAAGTCGAAGAAATCTGGCGATTCCACAGGGTCGAAATCGGCGCCGGAGGAGAGATCCTCTAAAAAGGGTGGCACGCACAAGACAAGCGCGCCGGCGCCGGCAAAGCCCGCCAAAGCCAGCGACACAGCTCCGGCTCCGACTGGGACATCTGCGCATCGGTCCAAGGACTCAGGGTCGGCGGACGTGGCATCATCGTCCAACCCTCCAAAACACCAACAGAACGTCGGATCCGAAGGCAAGGCCACCTCGTCGGTGCCAAAGGCCACTGTCACCGACGCATCTCTCATTGCTTCTTCACTACAAAGAATTAGGGAGAAGGCCTCTGCTTCGTCGGCGCCGGCGCCGTCGCCGCAGAAGGCGACAGACGTCCCGGTCAAGCCCGCAAGTAAACTCCTCTTCCTTCTGCCGCCAAAAGTGGCGCCGAAGGCCTTTTCATCAAAATCGACGCCAAAGAAGTCGGAATCTTCTACGGCAGGGGCATTTTCAGGTCGAGTACTCGACTCAGAAGAGGATTCGGAGTGCTTCATAGACGCAGACACGGGCAAATTAACCCTTTACAAAAGGAAGATCACTTCACAGCCGGTGGAATCCTATGTCATCCCCCTGAAGAAGAAAAAGTTTCCACAGGACGCCTCAGGCCTCATGGAACCTATCCAGCCCCCTCCAAGAAGGAGCCCAACACCGTCTCCAGACCACTCTGAAAGTGAGGGCTATGATGAAGATGACCAATACACTTTCCCGGTCAATGAACCAGATGCACAGCCGGATTCATATGATGACATTGGGGACCAAGGCACCCAAAATGTGGGACAAGACCCACAGGCTTTCAGTACACGTGCATCCCCAACAGAGGATTCTGCAGGTTTCCATGCACTCATTGAGAGGGCAGCTGCTAATCATGATGTGGACATGCATGCTGACCCAGTTGAAGAAGACTTTCTATTCGACACTTTTTCAGTTTCGGAAAGAACTGTAAAGACACTGCCTATGCTCAAAGGGGTCCTCAAGCATGCTGCGGACATCTTTAAAGAGCCTACCAGGGCGAGGGTGGTCAACCCACGTATTGAAAAAAAGTACAGACCAGCGCCTGCAGACCCTGCATACATTCGGGGACAGTTGCCGCTTGACTCCCTTGTGGTCGCAAATGCCCGTAAAAGGGCCAACTCCCAAACAACGGGTGAAGCTCCTCCCCCGGATAAGGAGTCCAAAGTGCTAGAGGCAGGAGGCAAAAGAGTGGCTGCGCAAGCTGCCAATTTCTGGCGTATTGCAAATACACAGGCACTACTGGCACGTTATGATAGGTCACATTACGACACACTAGAGCAAATTGTGCAACACCTGCCTCCGCAGTTTCAAGAGGGCACCAAAATGATTATACAGGAAGGACAACTGATCTCCAACGCGGCCATAAAGTGTGCACTTGATGACGCGGACACAGCCGCTAGGGCCATTAACACCAGTGTCATGCTGAGACGACAGGCGTGGCTCCGCATATCGGGGTTTAAACCTGACATTCAAACAACCATACTTAATCAACCAGTCAATCCTGATAGACTGTTTGGTCCAGATGTTGACACCACCCTAGAAAAAATTAAAAAAGACACCGAAACCGCTAAATCTATGGGGGCCCTACAATCACAGCAGTTTCGTGGTAATAGTTTTCGTCGCTCAGGTGCCCGTGGAGTCACCAGAGGACAGATGGGTCAGCAGTCACAGTTCCCTAGAGGTGGAGCACAATCCTCGTACCCCAAACAGAACAAGAGGGGCTACAGGGGAAACAGCAACAAAGGACGCGGCAGAGGGACCAACAATTCACGCTCCTCTGCCCCAAGCAACCAGTGACTCTCTGTCACTGCCCCCCGACCACTTAACACCTGTCGGGGGGAGACTACAGCAGTTCCTGCCCGTCTGGATCAACATCACCACAGACAGGTGGGTGCGACAACTTATCCAGTACGGTTATTGTCTAGAGTTAAAATCCACTCCACCCAACATTCCACCAAGGCAAAGACCTATGTCCGCAGAGCACTTGCACTTATTGCAGCAGGAAGTGGTGGTGATGCTGCAAAAAGGAGCAATCGAGCTCGTGCCAGTGGGGGAGGAAGGCACAGGGGTATATTCCCTGTACTTCCTCATTCCAAAGAAGGACGGATCTCTCAGACCAATTCTGGATCTCCGTCCCCTCAATCTGTATATACACTGCAACAGATTCTTCCTATGTTAAACAAAGGAGACTTCTTAGCAACCTTAGACCTCAAGGATGCTTATTTCCACATTCCACTACACCCGTCCAACAGAAAGTACCTCAGGTTCACTATCCAAGGCACGCATTATCAGTTCAAAGTCCTACCCTTCGGAGTCACAACAGCCCCAAGGGTATTTACCAAGTGCCTGGCGACAGTAGCAGCGCACCTCAGGAGGCAGAACATCCATGTCTACCCCTACCTCGACGACTGGCTCGTTCAAGCCAGGTCGGAACAACAGTGCGCCACGGACATGTCGACTACCATTCACCTCCTTCACGACCTGGGTTTCTCGTTGAATTACCCAAAGTCACACCTTCAGCCGGCACATGTCCGGCAGTTTCTGGGTGCGACAATCAATACCCTGACGGCCAAGGCGCAACCAAACCAGGTCAGGATAGACAGCATGCAGTCTCTAATCCAGAAGTTCAGACCGAGACACTCACTTCCAGCAAGAGTGTTCATGCAGTTGATAGGCATGATGGCCTCCTGCATCTTCATAGTCCCTCACGCACGGTTGCATATGCGCCCGCTCCAGGAGTGCTTAGCAAATCAGTGGACACAGGCTCAGGGACAATTGACAGACCTAGTGTTGGTTACCAGTCGGGCATACAACTCTCTGCATTGGTGGACTCCACACAACCTTTGCAAGGGCCGACTGTTCCAGGAGCCAGTGCCACAGGTTATCCTGACAACGGACGCATCTCTCCAGGGATGGGGAGCTCATCTGCTCACTTACACGGTGCAGGGACTATGGACGACGCAGCAACAGAAGATGCACATCAACTATCTAGAACTGATGGCGATCTTCATGGCGCTCAAGTCCTTCATTGTACATCTGTGCAACAAAGTGGTGTTAGTCCGGACGGACAACATGACCGCGATGTACTACATCCAAAAGCAGGGGGGCACCCACTCACCGCAGCTGTCTCACCTGGCTCAGAGCATGTGGAAGTGGGCCATTCAGAGGAACATCTTCCTCATGGCAGAACACCTCCCAGGGAAGGACAATCAGATGGCGGATCTGCTCAGCAGATACAGCCATCAAATGCACGAGTGGGAGATACATCCATCAGTACTCCAGCCGTACTTCCAAAGGTGGGGTCGTCCAGACATAGACCTGTTCGCCACAAGGGAGAACGCAAAATGCCAAAGCTTCGCCGCCAGGTTCCCACACCCGCAATCGCAGGGCAATGCGATATGGATGAACTGGTCAGGCAAATTTGCGTACGCTTTTCCCCCGACACCTCTGATACCACTGGTGGCGAGAAAACTAAGGCAACACTCGATGACACTCATCCTAGTTGCTCCAACGTGGGCGCGCCAGGCCTGGTACACCACGTTCCTCGAACTCTCAGTGGTACCGCATCAAAGACTGCGCCTCACGCCCAGACTTCTGACGCAGAACCATGGAGAAAATCAGCATCCAGATCCGCAACAGCTCAACCTAGCGATCTGGCTCCTGAAGTCTTAGAGTTTGGATACCTCAACCTACCTCCTGAATGCATGAACATCATCAAGGAGGCGAGGAAGCCGTCAACCAGGGCATGCTATGCCGCAAAATGGAAGCTTTTTGTCATTTACTGTGCAGACAATGACATAAACCCGCTAGATGCATCTAAAGAGTTGGGTACACCACCAAAACCGGCAGCAGCAGTTAAAAGCCTAGGCCTATTTGTGGATAACAAATTATCCATGGAAAAACAGGTTTCCACTGTTGTGGGCACCTGTATAGGCCTCCTAAAACAACTAAGGAAGATCTCTGCTTTGCTTTCATTCCCTACTCTGAGACACGTGGTCTCAGCCACAATTCTGGCTAGGCTGGACTACGGGAACTCCCTATACCTAGGCTTGCCTCAGCGGCTGCTGGACAAGCTTCAGGGTGTTATGAACGATGCAGCTAGGCTCATATTCAAAAAACCCAGGACTGCCCATGCCTCTCCCTTGATGCAGGAGTTACATTGGCTCCCAATACGTCAGCGAATTGTATTCAAGGGATTGTGTATTGCTCACAAGGCTTTGTACGGCAAGGCACCCAAATATCTGAAATCCCGAATATCCCCCTACACACCGGGTAGGACCTTGCGTTCATCGGACGCCACTTTTTTGTCCCAATCTCGCTTCAAGTTGACCACGGTGGGGGGCCGTGCGTTCTCCAACGTGCTTCCAGCTTTGTGGAATAATTTGGATTCAGATCTCAGGAAGGAAAGTAATCTACTCCCCTTCAGAAAAAAACTAAAAACTGTGTTGTACAAACAAGCATGGAGCAGCTCTTAGGTGCATAGCCGATTTCAAGTGAATGTAACATCTCATCACGTAACATCTCTCACGTAAATCTGGACAGACAGCGCTTAGAGACCCCTGTGGTTATAACGCGCCATACAAATTAAATAAATAAATAAATAAATAAATATCCCTAACATCATTTGCTATCTGTTACACCTTTATAAGTGCAAACTAGCGTTCACTTCTATTCGGATACATCTATCCGCCATCGCAGCTTACCTTCAAAACAGGCAGCATCTCTCGGTCTTCAGGGTGCCTGCCATTAAAGCGTTTCTTGAAGGTCTGAAACGAGTCATTCCCCCAAGAACACCGCCAGCTCCGGTGTGGAACCTCAATGTGGTCCTCACCAGACTGATGGGACCACCATTTGAGCCACTGCACTCGTGTGAACTGCAATTCCTAACGTGGAAAGTTGCTTTCCTAATTGCTATTACGTCACTAAGGCGTGTTAGTGAGCTACAAGCGCTCACAATCCAAGAGCCATTCATTCAGATTCATCCAAATAGGGTAGTGCTACGTACTAACCCCAAATTCCTTCCAAAGGTGGTGTCACATTTTCATCTCAACCAAACTATCGATTTGCCGGCATTCTTCCAGAACCCACAAACAGTGGCGGAAAGAATGCTCCATACTTTAGACGTACGGAGGGCATTGATGTACTACATAGACAGGACACAACACTTTAGGAAAACAAAACAACTTTTTGTTGCCTTCTCACCACAACACAAAGGCAACCCGATTTCCAAAGCAGGAATAGCCAGATGGATTGTTAAGTGCATTCAAATCTGTTATCAAAAAGCCTGTCCTGGAAGAGTCTTCGAAGTATCACGAGATAGGTGGCTCCTCCCCTGGACTACAGTGCGCATGGGCATCGCCTCCATCCCCAGATTGTTTTTTTCCGCCATCGGGTTCGGATGTGTTTTCGGTTCCCTCTATCGGAACCGATAGTTGTTCTACTTTTACTCGAGACCAAAAGGTCTTTAGGCTGGGCGTCGGTATAGTTGCGTTCGGGTTTCTTACTGACTCTCAGCTCCGATCTCCTACTGCCCTTCCACGTGCTTCGACGCGGACGGGCCTACACTACAACTTTTGCTATGGAGCGGACTCCATTCAAGAAGTGTCCGCTGTGTCACTCAAAATATTCGCACCTCGACGTGCACCCCGTGTGCAATACATGCTTGTCACCGGATCACCGTGAAGACACCTGCATGGCGTGTTCAAAATTTAGGAGTAAGAAAACTTTGAAGATTCGCCGGGCTAATCGGCTCCAGGCTCAATTGTCGGCTTCGGCACCCCCACCTGATGACATCTTTCAGGAATCTGTCGAGGAAGAAGACGACGTACAAGGGTCGGACTCTGGCCCCGCGTCCGAGGAAGAGACCTACGACGCGGATGAGGAGGCCTACGACGAAGTCTCCGGCGAGGTAGGGGACGACGAACTGGCTTGTGCCACGATGGGAGATAGCTCAGAGGAAGAGCATCCCCAACCAGACTCCGGGGTTACTCCCCGTCATACGGCCCAGGTCGAGGGATCGCCTTCGGGCCTTACCCAAGATCTTACTATGAGTCCTACGTCCCCGCCTCCGGGCCCGGTCACGGACATTTCTAACAAGAAACCGAAAGTGAAGCCAACTGGTCTCGCACCCTCGGATGCGAAACCGAAACCGAAAGTGGCGCTGGTGAAGAAGGTTCTGGAGGCGTCAACTTCCACGAAACCCAAAATGGCCGACTTGAAGAGCCACGCCAAAATGGCCGACCAGAAGAGCCGCGCCAAAATGGCCGACCCGAAGCCCTCTGGGTCGGCGCCGAAGGTGAAGGCACCCGACGCGGCTGCGTCGGCACCGAAAGGGGTCGCGGACCCGAAGACGGCTTAGAAGAAGCGTCGCGCCGACGGTGCGCCAGGCCATGGGGCGTCGGCACCGAAGAAGAGGCCTACCGGCGACCGGGCTCTCGGAGACGAAGAGGCGCTCGAGACGGTTCAGCCCTCGGCATCCCTTGCAAAGAAGGTGGGAGAATCCTTAAGGCGGATCCAACAGTCCACTGTGGTTCCCAGCCAGGACACTGTAGTGCCGAGGTCCACGCCGAAGCCTGCCAAGGAACAAACGCCCATTCGTTTTACCCTTCCTCCCAAGTCGGCGCCGAAGGCCTTCGCGCCTAAGCAGAGCGGACACTCTCAGGAGGTGTTGACGCCGAAGGCTGCCTTGGTGGTGTCGAAGCTTCGGCTCCAACCGCTTGCGGTGGAGGAACGTCGTGAGGTGATCATCGACGCCAACACCGGAAAATTGTCGCTCCTCAAACGAAAGATTACGTCGGAGCCGGCCTTGGAACCTTTTAGGATTCCACTCAAGAACAAAAGAGACTCTTCGGCTCTGATGGAACCTCTGTCTCCACAAGCCCTGGAACACTCGCCGGCCCATTCTCCCGTGCCTGATGTGGACGAGGAAGAGGCCGAGTACAACTATCCTGCGTACTCGGATCCGGAAGAGGAGCATGTGCCCTGGACAGCAGGAGGCGACACAGACGACCCGCAGTCGGGCCAGGACACTCAACTTTTCGCCGCAAAGACGTCCCCGACAGAGGACTCGGCGGCATTCAATGCATTAATAGAGAGAGCTGCAGCGAACCATGACGTCGAACTGCACTCAGACCCCGTGGATGCGGATTTCTTGGTCGACACCTTCTCGGTAGCCGAAAAACAAGTCAAGACACTACCGATGCTTAAAGGGGTGCTGAAGCATGCACAGGAGGTATTCAAGGAACCCACCCGGGCGCGGGTGGTCAATCCTCGCATCGACAGGAAATATAAAGCGGCGCCCACGGATCCCACGTGTATTAAGGGACACTTGCCATTGGACTCCCTGGTGGTGTCCAACGCACGAAAAAGGGCAAATTCGCAGACTACTGGTGATGCTCCTCCCCCAGACAAAGAGTCCAAGATCTTTGAGGCATCAGGCAAACGCATTGCTGCACAGGCAGCGAACATCTGGAGGATCTCTAACACTCAAGCCCTGCTTGCACGTTATGATAGGGCCCATTATGACACATTAGAGGCCATCCTGCAACACTTGCCTGACCAATACAAGGAGGCGGGGGAGATGCTCATTCAGGAGGGTAAACTCATTACAAATGCATCCATCAAATGTGCCCTAGATGTGGCAGACACTGCCTCCAGGGCTATCAATACAAGCGTTTTACTTAAACGCCATGCCTGGCTTCGAATTTCTGGGTTCAAACCCGACATACAAACCACAATACTGGGTCAAACAGTGAATCCTGACCATCTGTTCGGCCCTGAGGTGGATGCCTCCCTAGAAAAGATGAAAAAAGATACCGAAACTGCCAAGTCTATGGGGGCTTTACAAAGTCAGCAGTTTCGGGGTGGTTCCTTTCGCCGCTCCAATTCAAGAGGCACCTCGAGAGGCCAGGCATCCCAGTCCACGCAATACTACAAGGGTAACACCCAGTCCTCGTATACCAACAATAAGGGCAGGGGTGGCTACAGAGGCAATAATATCAAAGGCAGGGGACGTGGAAACAATGCCTCCAGGTCCACCACCTCCAACAAGCAGTGACGTCTTGTCACTTCCCCCCGATCACACAACACCTGTCGGGGGGAGACTCCAGCAGTTCCTGCCGGCGTGGAGGTCCATCACCACGGACAGGTGGGTGAGGTCTCTTATCCAGTACGGGTACTGTCTAGAACTTACGTCCATTCCACCGGACATACCGCCAAGAAGCCGTGCTATGTCCGACGAGCACTTGACCTTGTTGCAGCAAGAAGTACTGGTCATGCTGCAAAAAGGGGCAATAGAGCTCGTTCCATTGCAAGAACGGGGAACGGGGGTTTACTCCCTGTATTTTCTGATCCCCAAAAAGGACGGATCACTCAGGCCGATCCTGGACCTCAGGCCCCTGAACTGGTACATCAACTCGGAGCACTTCCATATGCTCACATTGCAGCAGGTGCTTCCCCTGCTTCAACAGGGGGACTTCCTAGCAACGCTGGATCTGAAGGATGCCTATTTTCATATTCCCCTGCATCCTTCCCACAGAAAGTATCTCAGATTCAAGATCTTAGACCAGCATTACCAGTTCAGAGTCCTGCCGTTCGGGGTCACCACGGCACCGAGAGTATTTACAAAGTGCCTAGCGACTGTGGCGGCGCATCTCCGTCGTCAGCACGTCCATGTCTTTCCATACCTAGACGACTGGCTTATTCAGGCAAAAACGGAACAGCAGTGCGTAGACCACGTGTCACGCACCATTCACCTCCTGCACGATCTGGGATTCTCTCTGAATTACCGGAAGTCCCATCTCCAGCCCGCCCACGTGCGACAGTATCTGGGCGCGACGATCGACACTCTGGCAGCCACTGCGCAGCCGAATTCAGTGAGAATCGCCAGTATCCAGGCGCTGATCCTACGATTCAGACCCCAACACTCGCTTCCAGCGAGGGTGTTCATGCAGTTGATAGGCATGATGGCCTCCTGCATCTCCATTGTCCCGCACGCGAGACTACATATGCGTCCGCTTCAGGAGTGCCTTGCACGTCAGTGGACTCAGGCTCATGGGCAACTGACAGACCTAGTGTTGGTGAGCGGTCGGGCGTACAACTCTCTGCATTGGTGGAATCCACAAAACCTTTGCAAGGGCCGACCATTCCAAGAGCCTGTCCCACAGATCATCCTGACGACGGACGCCTCTCTCCAGGGATGGGGAGCGCATGTACTCCACTACACTGTGCAGGGACTATGGACACTTCAGCAAAGGAAGATGCACATCAATGTGTTGGAACTGATGGCAATCTTCATGGCCTTAAAGGCGTTCAAAGTACATCTGTGCAACAAGGTCGTGTTGATCCGGACGGACAACATGACGGCAATGTACTACATCCAGAAGCAGGGAGGTACACACTCTCCACAGCTGTCTCATCTGGCTCAGAGCATGTGGAAGTGGGCCATTCAGAGGAACATCTTCCTCATGGCAGAGCATCTCCCGGGCAAGGACAATCAGATGGCGGATCTGCTCAGCAGGCACAGCCATCAGATGCACGAATGGGAGATACATCCATCAGTACTCCAACCGTACTTCCAAAAGTGGGGTCATCCAGAGATAGACCTGTTCGCCACAAAGGAGAACGCAAAATGCCAAAGCTTCGCCGCCAGGTTCCCACACCCCCAATCACAGGGCAATGCGATGTGGATGAACTGGTCAGGCAGATTTGCATACGCTTTTCCCCCAGCACCTCTGATACCGCTGGTGGCACGCAAGCTCAGGCAACACTCGATGACGCTCATCCTGGTTGCTCCAACGTGGGCTCGCCAACCATGGTACACCACGTTTCTGGAACTCTCCGTGGTACCGCATCAAAGGCTTCATCTCACTCCCAGCCTTCTGACGCAGAGCCATGGCGACATTCAGCACCCAGATCCGCAACAGCTCAACCTGGCGATCTGGCTCCTGAAGTCCTAGAGTTTGGCTACCTCAATCTTCCTCCCGATTGCATGGACATCATTCGGGAAGCAAGGAAGCCCACTACTAGAGCTTGTTATGCGGCTAAATGGAAGAGGTTTGTCATCTACTGTGTGGACCACAGCATTGACTCGCTAGATGCTTCCATTCAGAACATCATATGTTACCTCTTTCACCTTTATCGATGTAATCTAGCGTACTCTTCCATCCGCATTCACCTGTCTGCTATGGCAGCATACCTCCAGAATAGGCAGCACCTGTCTCTCTTTAAGGTCCCTGCTATCAAGGCTTTTCTGGAAGGACTCAAAAGGGTCATTCCACCAAGGACTCCACCAGCTCCAGAATGGAACCTCAATGTGGTTCTTACAAGGCTGATGGGTCCTCCCTTTGAGCCACTGCACTCTTGTGAACCCCAGTTTTTGACTTGGAAGGTTGCGTTCTTAGTAGCAATTACATCGCTACGGAGGGTAAGCGAGCTGCAGGCGCTCACCATCCAAGAACCTTTCTTCCAAGTACATGCTAACAGGGTGGTGCTCCGCACTAACCCTAAATTCTTACCCAAAGTGGTCTCACAGTTCCACATGAACCAAACAATTGAATTGCCGGTGTTTTTCCAAAACCCAGAGACGCTGGCGGAGCGTATGCTCCACACTCTTGATGTGAAAAGGGCCTTGATGTACTATGTGGACAGGACAAAAGATTTCCGCAAAACCAAACAACTCTTTGTTGCTTTTGCCACACAACACAAGGGAAATGCAATCTCCAAAGCGGGGATTGCTAGATGGATAGTAAAGTGCATCCAGATCTGTTATGCTAAAGCTAAGCGCACTCTCACTATCCCACCGAGGGCCCACTCCACTAGGAAGTTGGGGGCCTCTATGGCCTTCCTAGGTAACATTCCCTTAGAAGACATCTGTAGAGCAGCCACATGGTCTACCACACATACTTTCACTAAGCACTACTGTGTAGACGTGCATTCCAAACAGCAGGCAGCTGTTGGTCAGGCTGTTCTAAAAACGCTTTTTCAAACTGCTGCAGCTGGCACGGGCGGCCGCCGCTAATGGAGGGACTGCTATGTATTCTATGCACAGATATGAATTCAGCAGCCCACATGCCTCGAACTGCAAATGCTACTTACCAGTATGCATCTGTTCTTGGCATGTAGGGCTGCTGACATTCATATCGCCCACCCTCCTCCCCGGCGCCTGTAGCAGCTGCAGTATGTATTCATATACACACATATGCTCATAGCATGGTCATCACTCACTTCTTCACTCCATCTCTGCCAATGGCTAAAAACAATCTGGGGATGGAGGCGATGCCCATGCGCACTGTAGTCCAGGGGAGGAGTCACCTACCTCGTGATACTTCGAAGACTCTTCCAGGACAACAATGTGCAATCATCCAGACCCAACACTAGGCAGCGATCTATGCACAGATATGAATGTCAGCAGCCCTACATGCCAAGAACAGATGCATACTGGTAAGTAGCATATACGTTTTCACCTTAAGTGCATGTAAGAAAGTGGCTCTATATATACTGTACCGAAGTAAGATACTGTGTGTATAGAGTCCTGAGTCTCCAGAGGTATAACAGAGGTTAAAGTCAGATATGACCTTACTCTCTAAAGTGGTAACTTGGTCGAGCAGTAAGGCCGTACCAGAGGACAGTGTAAAGCATTTGTTGTGCACACTCAGTCAGCAAAAGGTTTCACACACCCAAGAACTGAACTCTAGGCCAATTGTATTATATGAAAAGATATAGTTGTTTTATTTTAGAACCAACAGGTATCAAAATATACTTTTCTCAATATGAGTGACTTTAGGTAATTACTTTGCAAAAAGGCAATAGACTTTGTATGAACAATAGCTACAGTGGTTGCAATAGGCAACACAATTTCGAACACAATTTAACATTGAGCTCAATCAGTTTTTCTGCATAAATGCAGTTGATTACTTTAAGGATTACTTTTTTAACTACAGGACTGGATCCTGGCTTCAGTCCTGGGACATAAGCTGTAACCAGTTAATTAAAAGCGTTTTGGTTACAATTGTGATTTTTAAAGAATATAAATGTATTTTCAAAGTTGACACTTAAAAACTTTTCAGTGAAAACCCATCAATGTTATCCTATGGGAGGAAATTCTAGTCACAGGTACTTTTGTAACACTGTACTGGACTCCTAAGTTCAGCACTGGGATCTCTTCCTAAGACCGGTAAGTAATTACGTTTTCATAGTTGGTGCGATTTTTAAGGAATATTTCTAGTTTGCCAAAATCGACACTTAGATGAAATTTCAGAGAAAAACAGTAAATGGATTTGTATGGAAGAAAATGCAAGTTACTGGTAAGTTCAGTTAGGATTACTTTTGCGGTTCAGTACTGGCTTCTCTCCTGATCACAGGTGAGTATTTTGGAATTCCTTATTCTGCTGATTTTAAATGAATATTTTAAAGTTTCAAAACTCCACACTTAGAAGAAATTTCAAGTGGAAACCAGTCAATGTTAACCTATGGAAGAAAAGTGAGTTATCGGCTTTCAGGTAAGTACTCAAATGGTAGAGTTAAGGTTCTGGGCATAGACTCCGGGGTCTCCCAGGGTCGGAAAGGTACAGTTGGTACACCCTCAGTGGCACAGGGGCAACCGGGTGCAGAGAAAGTAGGCCCAATGCAATCCAATGGAGGATAGGGGGGCCTTTGGTTGGTGGCTGCAAGCAAGCAGGCCACGGCTATGGGAGCTGAGCTCCTGGTCACTTACTCAGGGCCAGTGGGGAAGTAGAGTAGGGTAGTAGTTGCACTTCCAGCGGCACTTGGGAGGCTGGGTGCAGGGTGCTTTTGAGCCGTCGGGTGCTCAATGTTACCCAATGGGAAAGTTAAAAAGTGAACAAAGGCTGCAGGCTCGGGACAGAGATTCTTCAGGTGCGACCACCACTTGAAGAGGTAAGTTGGGATATTGGAGAAGACGTAGGTACCCCAAAGGAGGGCACAGGGGGCCGTGGGGCGCTGGGTGCAGGGGTGCCTTTTGGCATCGGGAAATCTTACCCTCAGCTGGTCGCAGTTGGAGGGGTCCCTGGTTCTGAGGCTGCAGGCGTCGTCTGGGTCGTCGAGGAGGGTCTTTGGGCACTGGACTTCGGGTCCCAGTCGCCGGGGGACGTCCTCGTGGTCTTGGATTACTCAGGCACAGGCCGGGCTGGGCAGGTGCAGAGTGGGCTGGATTTGCGGTTCCTGGCTGGCACCAGGGGTATTGCTGTTGAAGCAGAACCACTGCTCGTGGGAGTCCCAATCTTGGGAAGGTTCAAGGAAGGCAGGTCCTCCGGGGTTGTCGAGGTTGCTGTCTGCTGGAGACGCCGGAGTTTCGCAGGAGCAGGTTCAAGGATCAACAGGCCTGTAGGGTTCTGGGGCCAAGTCAGTGGGCGTCGTCCTTTTGTTAGCAGCTGCACGGCAGGTCCTCTTGTTTCTTGGTCTTCTTGTTGTTGCAATCTGGATCTGAAGAAGGAAGGTTGATCGTGCCCTAAATACTAAATTTAGGGTTGTTACAAGTAGGGCAAGGGCAGGGACCAATGGGTCCCTGTCTTGGGGTGGGTACACCCCCTAGCCTGCTACTCTCCTGTGGGAGGGGGGCAGGAGCCTAGCTGTGATTGGGCAGGGCTCCCCATCTTCAAGATGGCCGGAGCCCGGGGTCGTGCTACACCTTGCCTCTCCCCACCTGAGGGGTGGAGTTGGCACAGGCTGGCACCCCCCCCTTCCTGACGTAGGGTTTCCTGCCAGTCTTCCCACCAGAGTGGGGTCAGAACTGGTGGGGGCCAGTTGCTGAGTACAGCAAATGGTCTGGAGAAGCTCACAGAGGCGGAATGCCTTTGAAGCTTCCCCTGCTCATCCTGGGGAGGAGGTTTGGCATCTCCTCCCAGGATGTGCATTGTTGCAGGCCCAGGAGAGTGAGGACTCTCCACCCAGGGGTCCAGCAACATGTCTGCTGTGTGGCAGCCTCTCAGACAAGACGTGGATTGTAGGTTAGGTTTCAGGGGGCATCTCTAAGATGCCTTCTGCAGTGCATTTTACATTAAACCCACATTGATGCCAGTGTGGGATTTAATGTGCTGAGAAGTTTGATATCAAACTTGTCAGTCTTCAGTGTAGCCAATATGGTGCTGTGGAGTTCGTAATGCCAACCTCCCAGCACCATATACTCTTAATGGCATCACTGCACTTACAATGCCCAGGAATGGCCCTGGGTACTGTAGGGGCACAGGGCTCATGCACCTGTGCCCACACCACTGGCATAGGGCACCCAGCTAGAGGGGTGGCGGATGTATGCCAGGGCAGTGGGTTTGTGGGCATGGCACACAGGGATGTGTGCCATGTCGACTCCTTTAGTTCTGTACATACACTCAGCCTGCAAAGTCAGTGTGTGGGTGTCAGGGTACAGGGCCCCTAAGGGTGGCACAATGAGTGCTGCAGCCCTTAGTCTTCTTCTCTGGTCACCATGCCCTGGGTACCTAGGGTCCCTTTTACTAGGGGCTGACAGATGGCCAGAGATGCCAATTGGGTTTTGGTTTCAACAGTTTTAGGGAAGGAACACAGGCCCTGGGCACCTGGTTGGCAGGAACCTAGGGCACACTCAGTCAAAGTACATCAGCAATTAAACAAAAAGTGGGGGCATAACAAGGCAAGAAAAATGGCACTTTCTCGCAGTGCACCCCTCGGTCTCTTCTGCAAACCTCAATCTTTTATCCTCCTGATGCAACCACTCAAGCTCCTCAGCATCATGTTCACTACATCACAAACAGAGCACTTCTGATCCTCGAGCCCAACACCAAGTGCTTTCCCTATAAGGCACTCTAACTCCCTCTGCCTGTGCTGGGTTCGCGCCAGTGCTTCCCTCACCTCCGTGCTTTCCCTGTGAGACACCAGACACTGTAACTCCCGCCATCTGATAGACATCTAGCCGCAGATTCCTTACCTTTGAACTTCCAGGCGTCAGGCTGGATCCGGAAGACTTTTTTTTTTTTTAGCAGTACCCCTGCACACCCACCGGTAGGTGGCATTGGTCGTCTCTGCATGACGTCGTCAGTGTCGTGTTCGTTGTTGTGACGTCCGTGTCGTCAATACAACCACCACTCGGGCTCGCTGACCTCCGTTTTTTTCTTTCCGTGCCAGTCAGCGCCGATCTGTTGATGAGAGCTACCCCTGGTCAATTTTTAGGTTTCGCCTGGCGTTCACTGCGCAGCAGTGTCGCGCAGGTGAAATCTTTTGCAGATTCGTGGGCGTTTCTGTGTTTTTAAGCTCTGCCCCTTTTCTCCGTCATGCAGCGGTGGGCGTTTGTTTATTTATTTATTTTTTCCAAGGTTTGTTTTCGTCATTCCTCCGAAGATGGCGCCCGGGCAGTAGCTCACTTGCGAAGCTCCGCAGTGCCGTCTTGAATCAGCGGACGTGGCCCTCCGGGATGCCGGTTTGAAACTTTTGTGTCTCCTGTAATGTACCTTTTGCTACCTCGTGTATTTTGTTTGCTCACAATTGTCACTTTTGCCTCATGTAACTTAACGTCTGCTTTTGTAATTTGTTCACTCGTAATCTTCTCATGTATCATTTCTGTTTCTATTGTGAAGCGCTGGATTTAGCAGTGTCACTGTTGTGTTATAGAACTCGTCTGCAAGTAATTGCTGTCTGCTGAGCTCGTCCAGTACTGCATCAATGATCTCTGATGATATGTTCTGCACGGCCCCTCAGTTCAATGGGCGGGTCGGAACACGATTTGGGCTGGATTATGCTTCTGCGGGATTTGGGCTGTGCGAGAGCAGGCAGCTTGCGCAGACTGCGCATTGCCACGCCCCACTATACTCACACGGGTCGGCCTCACCCCACCACTGAGTGAGTCATGGTGACTGGTTTCGCTTCTGTTGTTGTGCGCCATGTGTTTACTTTCTTTTCCACTTTTTAGGTCTCGCAGAGAGACCTATTGGGGTTAAACCAGAAAGCTAAACCAGGCGATTTTGCCGAGTGCATGTGTGTCCGTGCACGTGCTTTCCATTTGCTTCCCGAGCCGCCTGCCTGCTTCACACTTCAAAGGAATGCGACCCCCCTCCCACGCAATGCTGAGAGCCAGCGCTTCCCTCCCACTCGCTCACTCCCCTTCTCCCCCGCCCTCACCCCATCCGGCTTGTTCTTTCTTGTTATAATTTCAATTCATTCATTCATGTTTTTTCGCCATTGTAATTCATTGTAATTCAAGACATGTATGTACTTCGATCGGGGGAGTGTTGTAAATAGTGCTTCACACCACATAGGCGCTATTTTGAGCACAGAAGCCCCCAGGGACGCTAAACTCCCATTGCTGCACCCCCCACATCCATACTCCTTCTTTCACCTCTGCTGAGATTTCATACAGGGGTTATAACTCCTGCTAGAGGCTCCGGCTATTGCTTTGCCCACAAGTATGTATTTACTCTACCCCTCCCCTGTGAAGTCATGACTCTCTTGCCCCTCCCATTGCAAAATGCTGATTTTAGCCCCAAATACAATTTGTCCCATATGCCTTCCTTTAAACTGTTGTATTTGCAGATCATGCTGCTACATTTAACTACACTTAACCGCCAACAGTTCATGTAACTTTAATATTTTTATAACTTTACAAACTTGTTTTTTTGAGTGACATCGCACTGGAAATGTCCATGTCATGCGCTTGTCCTTCTTTTTTGCGATGTCACTCAAAGTTCATGTTAAGATAGAAAAGTTTGCGTGACTGCACTGAAAATGTGAAATTTCAACTGACATCGCACTGAAAATGTCAATTTTCAACCTCGCGCTTGTTGAGAAAGCACTTTTCAAAAGTGAGTCATGCACTTCCTTCCACTTTCATTCACCCATCATTCATCCATCCACCCACTCTCCATACATCCACACTTTCATCCATCCATTCATCCACCCACCATTTCAACCGTCCATCCATACAGCCTTCCAAACTTTCATCCACCCATCATTCATCCATCCACCCACCCTCCATTCATCCACCCTTTCATCCATCCATTCACCCACTCACCATTTCACCCATCGACCCGCTGACTACACCCTCTAACTCCACCATCCAACTACACCCTCCACCTCAACACTCCAACTCCTTCCTCCAACTACAAATCCACCCTCCAAAAACACCATCCAACTCCACCCTCCAACTCCAACATCCAAATACACCCTACAAATCCACCCTCCAACTACAACTCCAGCCTCCTAAACCACCCTCCAAATCCACCCGCAAACTACAACTCCACCCTCCAACTCCACCCTCCAACTCCACCCTCCAACTCCACCCTCCAACTCCACCCTCCAACTCCACCCTCCAACTCCACCCTCCAACTCCACCCTCCAACTCCACCCTCCAACTCCACCCTCCAACGCCACAGCACCACTCAATACCACAGCACCACTCAATACCACAACACCACTCAATACCACAACACCACTCAATACCACAACACCACTCAATACCACAACACCACTCAATACCACAACACCACTCAATACCACAACACCACTCAATACCACCACACCACTCAATACCACCACACCACTCAATACCACCACACCACTCAATACCACCACACCACTCAATACCACCACACCACTCAATACCACCACACCACTCAATACCACCACACCACTCAATACCACCACACCACTCAATACCACCACACCACTCAATACCACCACACCACTCAATACCACCACACCACTCAATACCACCACACCACTCAATACCACCACACCACTCAATACCACCACACCACTCAATACCACCACACCACTCAATACCACCACACCACTCAATACCACCACACCACTCAATACCACCACACCACTCAATACCACCACACCACTCAATACCACCACACCACTCAGCGCACAGCATCCCTCAATGCCACATCACCACCCAACGCCACAGCACCACTCAACGCCACAGCACCACTCAACGCCACAGCACCACTCAACGCCACAGCACCACTCAACGCGGACTGGATGCTGAAGCACAAACTAAAACTTAACGGGGACAAAACAGAGCTGCTCCTGTTTGGCCCAGACACCTCTCTCTGGGGCCCACACCATTGGCCTCCGGAGATTGGTCCTCTACCCATTCCATCTGTGTCTGCCCGCAATCTTGGTGTGATCTTCGACAACCAACTTACTTTCAAACAACACGCTGTGAAAGTCTCAGCCACCTGTACTACCATCATCAGGTGGCTGAGAAAGATCACCTGGATGCTGCCTGCGGACACCTTGAGGACTGTAGTCCAGGCTCTTGTCATCTCACGCCTGGACTATGGAAACATCCTGCTCCTAGGTGCCGCTAAAGAGGTAATCAAGAAGTACCAGGTGGTACAGAATATGGCTGTCCGCCTGATCTGTCACCTTCCTGCCAGATCCTCGGTCGCTCACCATATGCGGAATCTGCACTGGTTGCGGATTGAAAGCAGAGTCAACTTTAAAGCACTCTGCTACATGCACAAAATCATGACTGGTAGAGCCCCTCGCTATCTCTCTGCTCTGGTGCAGCAATATATCCCCCCCCGCACACTCAGGTCCTCGACGCAGAATACATTTAAGATTCCACGCACCTACAGAGCCAAGATGGGAGGACGCTCGTTTTCCCTGCTGGCCCCATCCTTATGGAATTCTCTTCCTCAATCTCTGCACACTGAATTGTGCTTTCTGAAATTCCGTAAGGGAATAAAAACTTGGCTCTTTAACAACTAATATGATGATCTTATGCTCCTCCCTCCCTCTCACCGTTCAGTTTGCCCTAGCGCCGGGAAACCTCCGGGTAGCTGCGCGCTCAATAAATGTAATTATAAATAAATAAATAAATATAAACGCCACAGCACCACTCAACGCCACAGCACCACTCAACGCTACAGCACCACTCAGCGCACAGCATCCCTCAACGTCACAGCATCAATCAACGTCACAGCATCACTCAATGCCACAGCATCACTCAGCACCACTCAATGCCACAGCATCACTCAGCACCACTCAAGGCCACAGCATCACTCAGCACCACTGAAGGCCACAGCATCACTCAGCACCACTGAAGGCCACAGCATCACTCAGCACCACTGAAGGCCACAGCATCACTCAGCACCACTGAAGGCCACAGCATCACTCAGCACCACTGAAGGCCACAGCATCACTCAGCACCACTGAAGGCCACAGCATCACTCAGCACCACTGAAGGCCACAGCATCACTCAGCACCACTGAAGGCCACAGCATCACTCAGCACCACTGAAGGCCACAGCATCACTCAGCACCACTGAACGCCACAGCATCACTCAGCACCACTGAACGCCACAGCATCACTCTGTGCAACCATTCAACAACAACTGGTTCTAATATGTTCTCTCAATGTTTCAAGCTTTATTACAAATGTCACAAAAAGATGTTAATATTTCACTTCTGTTCTTGGATTTTCATCACAATAAAATACACTGAACATTATCTTCCCAAAAGTTATTTACACAAGTTTAAGCTATTGCCATTATAAATTACAATAACTTTTATCTAAGTATTAATTATTTAAAAAAATAAGCCATTGTTATTTGTAATATTAATACATCTAAGTCATGTAAATACAACTCATATTGCATTACACAAGTTTGCGAAAGTTAAATCTATTGGCATTGTAAATGACAAAGCTATTAATTTCGCTATTTTCAAAACCAACACATAAATAAAAAATTTGTCATTTACAATACCAATACCTCAAACTTTCCTAATGCGAGACCTATTGCATTGCAAATGCTTGTTATACGAAAATTAACATGGCCAATGCTTGTTTTATTTAGTGCACATTGTTGAATATCGGTGCGTTTTAAGCAATCCCATTTCCCCCAAAAACTGAATGTGCATAAAATACTCTAAAGCGGGTAACTGCAACTTTTCTCAGTTGTTGGAGGGGCCCCCGTGGTTCCAACGCCTGCTGCTCTGGGACAGGTGCCACGGCTTCTGATTTGACCCGTTCCCGGGTCAGGACCAATGTTGGTCGCACCTCCATAGCAACCTTCCTCGGCGTCTCCGACGCCGTCTCCCCAATCCTCATTCCTGACGACACAGAGCAAATCAGGAATCCCCCGACGCCTAGACTGGCGCTGTACGGCTCCATTCCGTTCACCCGGCCCTATTTTGAAGGGTTAGGGGATGGAGAAAGAGGATTGGGAGGGGGAGTAGGATCCCTTTGATATCCTGCACCAGCAAGATGTAGACTGGTACAAGGAGCTGGGTGATGCCAGTGGTTTGGACACCTCCCCAGGCTCTGGCATGCTTTCCCCTCCTACCCTGGCTACTGAGGAGGGAGCATCATATGCCATGGTGATGCGTAGGGCTGAGGAGTTCCGTCCTGGACCTGCAGCTCCCTACAATGGCGGTCAAGACTAAAGTCTTGACCGAGGTCCTGCAGCCTGGGGTCTTCAGTACGGAACCCCTACTGCCCTTTAATGAGGCCTTAACAGACGTTTTTTTGGGCACCTGGTCCAAGCCCAGCACAGGACTCCTGTGAATAGGACGATCATCCGCCATCATCACCCTGCATCGGGCAACCCACTTTTTCTCACCACCCACCCAACCCCACAAAGCTTGGTGGTCCAGGCTTCCACTTCCTGTGGTGTGTTCCCTTCCGCAACTCAGGAAAGGGAATCCAAAAGACTGGAGAGGTTCCGAAAGAAAACTTCTTCCGCCAGTCTGGCATTGTGGTTGGTGAACACTGCATGCCTATTGGGCCGCTGTTCCCATTCGATATGGGACATGGTTGCGCAAGTGCTGCCCAGCGTCTCGGAGGAGGACGTGGCTCTACTCTGCCAAGATATTTCAGATGGGAGAGACACAGGTAAGTTTGCCATCAGATGTGGCTTGGACATGACCGACTTGCTGGGCAAAGAGATTTCCACTACGGTGGCCGTTTGTCACCGGAAACTGCCCTTGAGAGTTTCGAAGACTCGCCGGCCACGGCCAAGTCTTTAAGCCTCACCACAACCTCTAGGGCCTCATCCGCTTTTTGCTCCTTTTGTGGCTATGGACGAGGCTATCGACTGCGCCAACCCTATTCGGCCCAGCGGGCCCGGCAAGTTCAGCAACATCTGCGGGCTGTTGACGCGGTTCACACCGGGCCCATGGGCTGGAAAACCAGAAGTCGAACCAAGCCACTACTCCCATCTCCACCGAAAAACCTTCCTAGTCCAATCCCCCAGGATCACTTGCAGCCTTTCGGTGGCGGAGTACACCATCATCTCCACCTCTGGCGAAACAACGCATCGGAGAAGTAGGCATTGCAAATAGTCCGAAGGGGCTATTCCCTCTCCTTCAAGACTACCCCTCCATCTATGCCTCCAGTCTACGATCGGCTGACGGAGGATCACCTTGCCTTACTCCATGAGGAAGTCAAGCCTCTGTTGGCCTGTAGAGCTTTAGAGAGGGTTCCCGGGCCAGAAGCAGGCAGTGGTTGTTATTCCTGCTACTTTTTGGTCTCAAAGAAGGATGGGGGCCTTTGTCCGATCCTAGACCTCAGAGCCCTCAATTACTTCCTCAAATAGTTCAAGATGGTCACCCTAGCTCAGGTGTTGTCTGCCCTGGACCTGGGAGACTGGATGGTAGCGCTGGACTTGCAGGACACCTATTTTTATATCTCCATCCTGCCTGCCCATCGTCGCTATCTGCAGTTTAAGAGGGGCCACGAGCACTTTCAATTTGCAGTGCTTCTCTTCGGCCTCCCCAGTGCCCCTCAGGTGTTCACGAACATCCCAAACAGTAGTCTCCCACCTCCAGACTACGGCAGACCTCCTGCATTTGCTAGGGTTCACTATCAACATGCCGAAGTCACACCTGACCCCCCGGCTCAGACGCTCCCTTTCATTGGAGCTGTTCTGGACACAGTGCATTTTCTGGCCTATCCTCCCGAATGGCGAGTCCAGGATATTTTGGCTATAATACTGATGTTTCAGCCTCTCTACTGGAATTCAGTGAGAATGTCTTTGAGGCTGTTGGGCCTCATGGCCTCTTGCACCCTTCTAGTGATCCATGGACAGTGGCACGTGCGGGCTCTGCATTGGGACCTGAAGTTTCAATGGCCACAGCTTCGAGGAAAACTCACCGAGAGGGCACTGCGAGTGACCTGCAGTGGTGGCTAATAGACCGCAGTTGGTTCGAGGGCAGATCCCTCTCCCTTCCCAACCCAGATCTCACCATAGTAAAGGATGCGTCCCTTCTGGGATGGGGTAGCCATCTGGGGAAGGTGGAGATCAACAACGCTTTTCGCGCGAGTGGAGTTCAGACCTTCTATATGCCTTTCCGCCCATACCACTCCTTCCCAGAGTGCTCAAGAAGATCAGAAGTGACAGGGCACAGGTTACTCTTGTGGATCCGGCCTGGTACGGAGAGTTCGGTGTCCCGAGCTTCTTGACATGAGCATCGATCCTCAGACCAGGTTGCTCCTTCGGGAGGATCTTCTGTTGCAGCAGCAGGGGAGGGTACTCCACACGAACCTGTCCTCTCTCCGCCTCCTTGCATGGAGATTGAGCGGCAACAGTTCACAGCTTTTGACCTCCCTCCCGAAGTCTGTGAGGTTATTTTGGCAGCCAGGCTTCCCTCCACGAAATCGGTATATGCCTACTGATGGAACAAATTTTGAAAATACTGTACAGACTGGTCTATTGACTCTCTATCTGCACCTTTAGCAGATGTCCTCCTGTTTATGCTTTCCTTGGCCCGGCTGCCTGATCAGCCTTCTCTTTTGAAATCCTCTGGTACAGAGATTCTTGAAGAGGTTAAAGCATTTGTTTCCCCCTTCACTCTTTATCATGCCACAGTGGGACCTTAATTTGGTTTCACTATTTGGATGTGTGTACCATTTGAGCCGCTGCACAACTGCCCTCTACGACTGCTCACCATCAAAACAGCCTTCATAGTGTTAATAACCTCTGCCAGGAGAGTGAGCGAACTGCAGGCTCTGACATCACAGCCTCCTTACCTGACAGTCTTCCCGGATAAAGTGGTGCTCCGCACAAGGGCATCTTTTCTCCCTAAGGTGGTGACACTCTTTCACATGGGACAGTTGGTTACTCTTCCCACCTTCTATGCACCACTGCACCCTCCAAGGAAGAGGAGCGTCTCAATCGTCTGGATCCAAACAGATTATCGTTCTACCTCGATCGATCCAAAGATTTCCTGGTGGATGACCAATTTTATAGGGTATGTGGGTGCAAAGAAAGGGCGTGCTGTCCAAAAGAAGACTATTTCCCGCTAGATTATCCTCTGTTTCAAAATTTGTTATGCCTTATTGAAGAAAGATCCCCCTGAAGGGCTTGGGGCCAATTGCACCAGGATAAAGGCAGCTACCACAGCTCCCCAGCGTTTTGTCTCTGTTTCTTATATCTGCCAGGCAGCCACGTGTGCATCGCATCACACGTTCACTAGACACTACTGCCCGGATTCCCAGGTAGGCAGAGAAGGTCTGTTTGGTCGCTCTGTTTTGTATGATTTTATGGTCTAAACCTTTCCGCAGTCCCTCCTCTTGTATTGCTTGGGTATCTGTTCAAAGGTAAGGAATCTGCAGCTAGATGTCACTAATAGATTGACAAGTTACTTACCTTCTCTAATGCTTTATCTGGTAGAGACCTGATCTAGCTGCAGATTCCTTACCGACTCACCCATCCTCCCCGCACTGCAGAATTGTTTTTAGTGTCAGGGATATTCCCCTTCAGGGCCCTAGCTCTTAATTTTTTAACACACGATGGTCAGTCACTTCATGGCTTCGCGCTTCTGGCGTGGAAAGGCTTGAAAAGTACTGACATCAGCGCACCGGAGTGGTGGTTATCTTGACGTGGACGTCACCACCACGACGTCACGCGGGGTCGACCTACACCACCTACCGGCGTGCAGGGGTACTGCTAGGAGAAATCTTCTGGATCTAGCCCGAGGCCTGAAGTTCAAAGGTAAGGAATCTGCGGCTAGATCATGTCCTTAGCACAGAGGTCTTCAAACTTTTGAAGGTTGAGCCCCCCCAGCTGAATTTTTTTAAATGTCGGGCCCCCCTACCACCTGACAGAAATTTCTGGAATCTGGTACACTACATAATCGACCGCCACCCGCATATCCCGGGCCATATCCAGCAAATAATGTTCAAAACAATGAGTGTTTCCGCCTTCTCCGTGGCTTCCCTCACTACCACTCACCAACAATGCACCTCATCTCTCTATAGCACCTTTCTGGCAAACATATAATTTTTTTTATAGTGCTACTCATAGTTTCATCATACTCAGGGGCATATGTACAAGCCCCTGTAGACACCACACCGTCACTTTTTAAGACATTGTGGTGGTGATGGGGGCATTGCCGTATTTACACGACAGAGTTAAGCCACTTAACTTGGCTTAACGCTGCCTTGTAAATAAGCCACAACCACAAAGGACCGCCAAACTCCATCACATCATCCTGGCTTCTCTGATCTGGACAGCACCACAGGTGACCAACTCATAGCAACCCGGCATCAGCTTCCATGAGCCAAGCTCCACTCCCCGCAGAAACTCAGTTATCTGCAATGAAAGCAACTGTAGCCCACACGGCTCTGCCACCATACAAAATCAGGTAGCCGCTGAGAAAAGGAAAAAAAGGAGGCGGCTCATTTACAACCAAAACTTTAGTGAATTCCGACAAGGGAAGATAATGTATAAAAACATTTAACTACTTAATAACTTCCAGTCAGGTTTCTATAATCGTTTTTATGATGGACACAATCCCAAAACTGTAATGGTCAATATTGTGAATGATGTTCACCAGACACTTCACACATTAGAGACATGATGCCAGTGTCTTAAGAATCTCAGAGGTGTGTTTCACATTCTGTATGAAATCCTTTTGAGCACTCTCCACAAGATTGCCAACTGTGTAATTATTTTTTGTTTCTGGCGCACAATTGATGTCGGTTTGTGAAAGTACCAGCAATATAACAGCAACACCCAATATGTATCAATAAACATAAAGACAGCACATAAAATAACTCGTTACAATTTTAACGTGATAATTTGCCTCGGAAGATAGGGGGTTAATAATTTGGCTGTCAGGCATGTTAAAATGGGCACAGCCTTATAATGTATTATTGCTCTGTTTAGATAGGAAAAAACAACAAAGGGCTGCTTCAAAAAAGAAAAAATTACTGATTAAAGCAATCCTTTTCAGCCGGGGAAAACCAAATGTGCATCTTTTATTCACTAAAATACAAATTTGCTGGGTTGCCTACAGCTGAGCACTTCCTGTTCAGGCTAGTTGGATTAGGAGCCATTTACTTCAACTCCAGACTGACTCTCGTCTCTTGCATGAAATGCCCTTCCCCATAGCATTAAGCAATCACTGGATAAGAATGTCTCACGGGGCAGAAAGACGACAGTCTCAGCACTATTTGGGCTGCATAATTACGGTATATCACATCCTATCATGACCGAGAGGGCTGCGAGGACCTCCCGCCAGTATATGCATAGCCATGAGAAAAGTAAAAGGCCAGCAACCTCCTTCCCACACCCTTCACACCTAGTAGTGTTCATGAGGAGTTCAAATCTTGTCAGGAGACAACTACAGTTACCAGGGGCCCGGGCTGGGGCAGGAGCTTAGGCTGAGGGGGGGGAATAAATATCGGAAAGCACTGCAAATTGTAGCGCGTTAGTGCCTACAATGACCTAGTCACGTAGCTCAGGACAGTACTGTAGCTGCAATTTATATGCAGTTACGGAGAAGTATTTTTAACATGCAATTGATCACAACAGTTAATACATTACCCTCTCCCAGGCACTTACTGATTATTCATCATGATCATCACTGGGCAGAAGTACTTGGATGGTGGCTCTGGGTCCTGGTTGCTTTAGATTTTACTTCCCTACCGCAGATGGCTGTATCAGCAGCTCTTAGCCTGGCCTGCAGCCCTGCACTGCCTAAAGCAAAAACAGTATTCTGAATCCTCTATATTAGCGCTGAAAACGGGGCAGCATTGCGGTGAGGTTAGAAGGAGCAGGGGCTCCTCAGAACTTCAAAAAGCGCGGGCGGCAGGAAGTCAATTAACTTTACCAGTGGGCACTGACTGCAGTGACATCAGTTTAAGTTTGACGCCACCTGTCTGCCCGGGCTTTAAAAGACCTTTGTCTTGTTAATGAGTCTTTAATGGTTTTCACCCCTTCTTCGGGCCCCTGCAGCTCCACTCTGCCGTTTATTTCTTCAATCAGTAGAGGACAAAGAGGAGATTTACGGAGGAGCGCGCCCCCCCTGGGACGGTGTCGCGCCCCCCCCAAGGGGGCGCGCCCCACAGATTGAAGAACTCTGCCTTCGCAGATAAGGCGTTCTGATGGTAAGTAACGTGTCCGTCTGTGCTGGGTCTACCTCGGAGGGAGTTCCGGTGTCTGGTGGCTCACAGGGAAACCACTGTCTGTGCTGGGTCTGCCTCAGTGCTTTCCCTATAAGACACTGTAACTCCTTCTGCTTGTGCTGGGTCCGCCTCAGTGCTTTCCCTATAAGACACTGTAACTCCTTCTGCTTGTGCTGGGTCCGCCTCAGTGCTTTCCCTATAAGACACTGTAACTCCTTCTGCTTGTGCTGGGTCCGCCTCAGTGCTTTCCCTATAAGACACTGTAACTCCTTCTGCTTGTGCTGGGTCCGCCTCAGTGCTTTCCCTATAAGACACTGTAACTCCTTCTGCTTGTGCTGGGTCCGCCTCAGTGCTTTCCCTATAAGACACTGTAACTCCTTCTGCTTGTGCTGGGTCCGCCTCAGTGCTTTCCCTATAAGACACTGTAACTCCTTCTGCTTGTGCTGGGTCCGCCTCAGTGCTTTCCCTATAAGACACTGTAACTCCTTCTGCTTGTGCTGGGTCCGCCTCAGTGCTTTCCCTATAAGACACTGTAACTCCTTCTGCTTGTGCTGGGTCTGCCTCAGTGCTTTCCCTATAAGACACTGTAACTCCTTCTGCTTGTGCTGGGTCCGCCTCAGTGCTTTCCCTATAAGACACTGTAACTCCTTCTGCTTGTGCTGGGTCCGCCTCAGTGCTTTCCCTATAAGACACTGTAACTCCTTCTGCTTGTGCTGGGTCTGCCTCAGTGCTTTCCCTATAAGACACTGTAACTCCTTCTGCTTGTGCTGGGTCCGCCTCAGTGCTTTCCCTATAAGACACTGTAACTCCTTCTGCTTGTGCTGGGTCTGCCTCAGTGCTTTCCCTATAAGACACTGTAACTCCTTCTGCTTGTGCTGGGTCCGCCTCAGTGCTTTCCCTATAAGACACTGTAACTCCTTCTGCTTGTGCTGGGTCTGCCTCAGTGCTTTCCCTATAAGACACTGTAACTCCTTCTGCTTGTGCTGGGTCTGCCTCAGTGCTTTCCCTATAAGACACTGTAACTCCTTCTGCTTGTGCTGGGTCTGCCTCAGTGCTTTCCCTATAAGACACTGTAACTCCTTCTGCTTGTGCTGGGTCTGCCTCAGTGCTTTCCCTATAAGACACTGTAACTCCTTCTGCTTGTGCTGGGTCTGCCTCAGTGCTTTCCCTATAAGACACTGTAACTCCTTCTGCTTGTGCTGGGTCCGCCTCAGTGCTTTCCCTATAAGACACTGTAACTCCTTCTGCTTGTGCTGGGTCTGCCTCAGTGCTTTCCCTATAAGACACTGTAACTCCTTCTGCTTGTGCTGGGTCTGCCTCAGTGCTTTCCCTATAAGACACTGTAACTCCTTCTGCTTGTGCTGGGTCCGCCTCAGTGCTTTCCCTATAAGACACTGTAACTCCTTCTGCTTGTGCTGGGTCCGCCTCAGTGCTTTCCCTATAAGACACTGTAACTCCTTCTGCTTGTGCTGGGTCTGCCTCAGTGCTTTCCCTATAAGACACTGTAACTCCTTCTGCTTGTGCTGGGTCTGCCTCAGTGCTTTCCCTATAAGACACTGTAACTCCTTCTGCTTGTGCTGGGTCCGCCTCAGTGCTTTCCCTATAAAAAATACTGACACCTTAGCTCCCTCTTCTTGTGCTTGGTCTGCGTCAGTGCTTTCCCTGCCTTAATGCTTTCGCTATAAAACACCAGACACCGTACTTCCTGTGCTGGGTCTGCCTCAGTGCCCTATAAGGGACCAGACACCGTAACTTCCTCCACCTGTGCTGGGTCTGCCTCAGTGCTTTCCCAATAAGACACTGTAACTTCCTGTGCTGGGTCTGCCTCAGTGCCCTATAAGACACCAGACACCGTAACTCCCTCCACCTGTGCTGGGTCCGTCTAAGTGCTTTCCCTATAAGACACCGTAACTCCCATTGCCTGTGCTTGGTCTGCGTCAGTGCTTTCCCCGCCTCAGTGCTTTCGCTGTGAGACACCAAACACAGTAACGCCCTCTGCCTGTGCTAGGTCCATATTGTGAACCAGTAGGCAAGGAGACGGCGGAGACCTCACCAGTTGCAGCAGCGCACACCCAAAATACTGCTTATGCCTATTGAACGAAGAGGGGATGTTCTGCATCTGCCATTGCTGGATTGTGGGGTTAGTTTATTCCTTTGACTCTTGATGCAGGTTGTCCCCCAAAAATACATATGCTCTGAATGTTTTTCAGGTATGGAGGCCATCATGTCGGAGTTCTTCAACGACACCACCACTGCCTTCTACATCATCCTTATTGTCTGGCTGGCTGACCAGTATGATGCCATCTGCTGCCACACCAACACCAGTAAGAGGCACTGGCTGAGGTGAGACCCCTTCGAGTCTGGTTGTGACTGCCAGTGATGGCAGGCGCCCTGCATGTTGATATGGGGGATTGTGTGGGTGTGTGTGGTCACCGCACTGTATCGCTGGGAAGGTGTTGGCTGGCATTTTATTTAATACAGATAGGATGTTGGTGTAGTATACTACAGCTCTACTGTTGACATCCTCTTGCTGTAGCGTGCCTGCTCCACCTTACAAATACAGTACTGCTGTAGCGTGCCTGCTCCACCTTACATGTAGTGTGCAGATGTAGTGTCCCTGCTCCACCTTGCAGGTACAGTACTGCTCTAGCATTGCTGGTCTCTATTGCTCTACCTTTACTGCTATGTTGGTCGTTCATGTTGCACGGAAGCTTCTGTTAGTGACTTTGTTTTGCTGTAACCTTTCAGTCTGATAGTGGTGAATTTGTGAGAAAAGGGTGATCAGGCAGTAGTGAGTGTTCATATCATTTCCACTTGCTGCTCCGTTGACAATGTTTGCTTAGTCCATATCTTTCAACAAGGGGCATTTAGTAGTAGTCGCCCCTGTAGCTCAGACAGCCTGACCTCAAGTTCCAAGTCTCTTCCACGGGGCTTCCATGTCCTGCTGTCTTTCTGCTAAACCGCCTACGCTGAGCCCTTTGTGATCCTAGAAGTACTTTCATATACGGTCATTACTATATTGCTGTATTCTGCACTTCTGAGTCTTTGCATTTTAAAAACTGCCTTTTGCGCAGAAACTGGTGTGTGGCAGACGAATGACAGAGGCGCGTTTGGTAAACCCAGCAAGCTGTAAAAGGGCAGTGTACCTTGGGCCTGAACTGGGAAAGGGAGGGGATAAGCTTGCAAGTGGGTATTCATTGGTATTTTTTTTTGGCTTCTCAACATTTTTAATTTGATACTCTCTGAAAATGAAAGTGCCCTCTGAAGGATCGTGTGAAGCCTGCCAAAGGGGAGTATGCATAAAGCACTCGAGCAGGAACTTTGCGTGCTGTTCGCAGATTGAATGTATACGGCTGGGGCAATGTTAATTCAGATCTGTGTGTGCATTATTGTTTGCATAATGATTCTCATGCCAAGTGGAAAAGCTTGTGGGGATTCAGCATCAACCATTCTGTACGTCTCTGGCTCGCTGCCACCTAGGCACTCTGCACAGCGCTGCTGCCTCTTTAGGTCTCACACAGTCGCGGAGATCGAAGGACTGACTGGGCATTGCTGGTCCTGTGCTCGCAGGCGTGCTGAATTTATGCTAATTTAATGTAAAGCTTATTCAACTTTCTTCACTTTCCCCATTCTTTACCCTAGGGAGATCAACACCCGACTGTGGTGTCTCCATATGGTAAAGTGCAGGGAAAAGTAAAGAAAATAGGAAACCCCCCCCCCCCCCCCCCCCCCCAAAAGTACTAAACATACCTTTGAATATTAAAGTAAATTAATTGTATATATTTATTTTAAATGTGGAACAAAATAAAAAAGCTACAGCACAATTAACTCCATTTCAAAATGAATCTGTAATTTAAATAAATTAAATGGCAGAAGTTATTTTTCTGAATTTTAAATGAAAAAATAAATTCCCACCTAACGTGAAAACGTATTTTTTCTTACGCATTGATCATTATTTAAATACTGGATGTATTCAATTAATTAAACTTAGTTTATTTTTATTTTCATAAATAATGCTCTATTAACTTTCAAAATAAAAAAGGTTGTTAAAATATTTTATTAAATTAATTTACTTTTATATATTTTGTAACATTAAACTATATTTATATTTTTAACTATTTTAAATAATGTAATTTTACATTAGTTCCTATGAGGTTTAAATTTAAGTCCCTGCCTCTATTTCCTGTACGAGGGTGATGCAGGACCAGTGACTAGGCATGTGGGTGCTGAATTTACTACTATCTATTTTTCAGTAGTAACTTGCACTCGTAAGGTAGAGTCCCAATTTTTTCAGGGCTGAATATATGTAGGTCTACACTTTTATGTTAATCTCTGTTCGTATTTTGTGAATAGTGAAAAGTAGGAGTGGCAAGTAATCACAAGTATAAGTTAATTTTGTGACTAGGTCTGAGAGAGTCTGTGTGTGGCTCGATCACACCCCTAGATGTGAATTACGCAGCTTTGTCAGTTTTCATAAATTCTGAACCTTTGCTCCCTTGAGGTCTGCCAGGTGGGTTGAATTGTCCTTGAGGAAACTGCCCTCCTCAAAAAAGTCTTTGAGGAGGGAGTCTTTGAGGAGGGACAGTGTAATATCATTTGCAAAACATACTCTTTAAGCGCAAAATGTAGTTTTCAGGTGTCTTGCATGACCCTTTTCCACACAAGAGCTCGTTACATGAAAGTATTTCAAGATACTGTCAGGAAAACGGTTTGAGCAAAGTGTCTATACGAGATAATTTATGTGCAAGAGATGTCTGATCTCAAAGATTACACAAAATTGGGTGACTAAACATTTTGAGCAGTCTCACATATTACAAAATTGGGGAATTGCGCACATTTAAGTGGAGTACTTAGTTTCACCCAGGTCTAGATAAAAGGGTGGAAGTTGTTGATTGGTTTGGCGTAGTTACTTCATTAATGTAGTTGCTTACTTCCACCGCAGTACGATTTTTTTTTTTAGTATGTCTTTATTGAGTTTATTAGCAAACTTCACATACATGATCTTATTGATCAAACATATCATCTGACATTGTGGCATGTGAAGCACATAACCATTAGAAAACTGTATAACTGTAACGTATCATCTTATAGCCCCCTCCCCACCCCCCTTGAAGCTTCCATGTAGAGAGAAATTCAGATGTTCGAGGCATTTGAGCGGCAGATTACACACTGTTACATAGATCGCCATCTAGTGTTGGGCCCGGATGTTTGCACTTGTTTTTGTCTTGAAAAGGTCTTTGGAAGTCATGAGATAGGTGACTCCTCCTTTGGATCACATTGCGCATGGGCATCGGCTCCATCCTCAGATTTCTTTTTTCCGTCATCTGGTTTGGATGTGTTTACTGCGCTCCGGTTTGGAACAATGTTTTCGTTCAGCGTGCAATCCCTCACCCGTTTCCAACGGTATTGTCTCAAACTCGTTTCCCATCTCCATGCTATCTCGATAAATTCAAAGTCTTCGATCCCGGTCGTCAACGAAGGCCTTCGGGCCTACCTAGGCCTTATCTTCTGGCTCATGGAAAGGACGCCATTCAAGAATTGTCCTCGATGTGGATCCAAGTTTCCCCACACCGATCTCCATGAGGTGTGCAACCTCTGTCTCTCACCGGAGCACGAGGCCAGAGACTATTCAGCTTGTGCCTCCTTCTGCTCAAAGAAGACAATTCGGGACCGACGAGCTCGAAGATCCATGGCTCGCTTGTCAGCTTCGATCCCCGACGACATTTTTGAAGAGGGCGGCAACATACCAGAACAGCAGCGAGCCGAAGAAACGCCAGCTACTCCGATGCAGACGACTCAGATGTCGAGGACATCTCTCCAGCTCAGCGGGTCGTAAGTACACACTTCGGCCCCAACCCTTCATCAACACCCTCCAAAAAGGCTTCGGTCGCACCCTTGCCTTCGGGCCTGGGTGCACACCGAGAGACTGCTTCCCGTGCCCTGCCTCCGGGCTCGGCAAAGAAGCTTACCAAGCCTTGAGGCGGCTGGGGCTCAAGTCAGCCTACTCCCTGTGCCGATACACAACCGACACCGAAAAAGAAGCCATCTAATTCCTCATCCACACTGACCGCTGCTTCCAAGCACTCGGCGCCGAACACTAGCACGGCTCATCAATGCCGAAACCGCACTCAGAGCGAGCAAACAATTGCCTAAAGTCCCCGATTCCCATGCTTCAGGGTCGAAAAAAGCCTCGGAACTGAAAAAACACCACGTTCCGGCCAAGGACACTGCAACAGGTCACGGTTCTAAACCAAAAGACCCTAAAACAGCTACAGAGTCTGTGCCGAAAAAGCCTCCGGAACCGAGAACTTCGACACCGAAGGATCTGCCTTCCACAGATGAGCATTTTACACCAGATCCTACTCAAAAGACTCTCGTAAAGGATCCTAAGACTGGACAATAGGCTCTTAGTTCCATAAAGAGACAACTAGATGCGCCTGCACCGGCTCCTCCTCCTAAAGAGACGTTGCAACCTCTCCATTAAGGATCCCTTCTCCACCTCCTCCCCCTACTGCTCCTCCTCCTGCTCCACCACCACATCACTCTCCCCTATTCCAGATGATGATGTAGATACAGATTCTGATGATACAGGTGGGGGTGCAGATGAGCCATCAGGGAACAATAGTCCCCTCAGTCACCAAACCCATGGGATGATTATAAAATCCCTGACGTCCCTTGCTTTCTTCACGATGTATATATTGCTCCAGGCCATCCCCCCGAGAGGACACTGTAGGTTTTAACCTACTTGTCCATAGGGCTGCCCAATACCATGTGGTTGACCTACACACAGACACTGTGGAGGAAGATTTCTTAATGGACACGTTCGACACACACAAAGGTCCACTTCAATTCTGCCAATGCTTAAGTGGATCATTTAAGATTAAGTAGGAGTACAATAGGTGTGCACCCCTATAAGCAAATTTATTAAGTGTGTCATTAAGCATGCACCAGAGGTATTTAAAGATGCAGTCAGGGCTCGAGTCCTCAACCCCCGAATTGAGAAAAAATACAAAGCTGCACCTACAGATCCAGCCTCTATTAGAGGGGCTGCACCGCTAGACTCCCTTGTAGTCTCCAATGCACGGAAACGGGCCAATTCTCAAACATCAGGTGAGGCCCCCCGCCAGATAAGGAGTCTAAACTCCTTGACGCATCTGGTAAACGAACTGCCTCACAGGCAGCAAACATATGGCGCATCACCAATACTCAAGCGCTGTTAGCAAGGTGTGACAGGTCACATTATGATGAGCTAGAATCCATAATGCAGCATCTCCCGGACACATAATAAAAATAGGGCCAATGAATTCATACAGGAAGGTAAAACTATCACCAATACCTCCATCCGTTGTGCTTTAGATGCCGCAGATACTGCTTCAAGGGCAATTAACACCAACGTCCTTTTGCGTAGGCACGCCTGGCTACGTATTTCAGGGTTCAGACCTGAAGTACAAAATTCCATCCTCAATCAACCATTTGATGAGAAACCCCTATTTGGCCCTAATGTCGATGTATACCTGGAAAAGATGAAAAAAGATACCGACACAACTAAATCTATCGGAGCCTTGCAGTCACAAGCTCCCAGGCTTCCTTTTGTCGCTCATCCTACAGAGGCAACACAAGAGGCTACTCTTCCGATAGCCCCTCCACATAAGACCCCTAGCCAATCCACCTTCACTAGGGGCTACCAAAGAGGGGGTTACAGGGGTAACAATAACAAAGGCAGAGGCAAAACTAACAACTCTCGCTCTGCCTCTACCCCTACCAAATGACTTTCCTCCAATTCCCCCTCACCATTCCACTCCAGTGGGGGGAAGACTAAAATAGCTCCTTCCTCTCTGGACCAACATCACATCACACAGGTGGTTGCGACAAATTATTCAATCAGGTTATTGTCTCGAACATCTACCCCCCAAACATGCCACCAGACAGCATTCAATGTCACAAGAGCATCTATTTCTGCTGAAGCAAGAAGTAATATCCCTACTAGAAAAAAGTGCAATAGAACCAGTCCCTCTGCACCAACAAAACAAGGGAGTTTACTCCCTATTCTTTTTTATCCCAAAGACGGGCGGCTCTCTTAAGGCCTATTCTAGACCCCAGACTCCTAAACGCATACATACAGTCAGACCATTTTTTTTTTTAAATCTTCATTAACATGAAGGCACATTATGCATTTAGTATATCACAATCAAGCTTTTAGTCTTGTTTTGCATATTCATATATCTGTAGTTTACAACATGTATTACATATTCTCAATTCGCGATTTAACCTACCCAATTAAAACTTATGTAGTCGTTCTCATATGTCCATATAGCAATCACCGGAGTTTATCAAAGTTTCTTCCGCTGTGTGCTGCCTAACGTGAGCCCCCATCTTATAAATTCTAAGAAACAAAACCCCAAACATGAGTCATCACTCTCGTATACTTTCCACATAACACCCCCCATCAGCAAGTCTCCATGCCCCTTAGTTACCGCTCAATTAAGTTGTTGCAGAACGTCACTTCATTTGGTCCGTTCAGGTAGTCACCCTCCGCTCAATTCTTTACTCATCCTCCCCCTCGGAGTCCAGTTCTTCTCCTTCCGGCAAAGGTTCACATATCTCTCCCCTATAGACATTCCATGCCGCCCACACCTTGTTCCATTTGCGGGGGCAAGCTCGAAGGACATACACCGCCCTTCCCGTAACCATCAGTATATCCATGTTTTTAGCCCATCTGTTCGCAGTGGGCAGTTCTGGAGCCCCCAACTTCTGCGCAATATCTCGCTTGGCCACTGTCATGGCTAGTGTAGCCCAAATTAGTCCATATCTATCTAAGTCGTTGGGGTCCCAGATGTTCAAGAGGCACTTGCGTGGCTCTGGCAAAATGGAAATCTTAAGTGTTTGGGAGATTGTACGCATTATTTGCCTCCAGAATTCCTTTATCTGTGGACAGTCCCATAGTGTATGAAATAGTGTTCCCTCCTCCCCGCAACCCCTCAAGCAAAAGGGATGTGGTGCCCTATGTATTTTGTGAAGCAGTGTCCTAGTGTAGTAGATGCGGTGTAGAATTGTGAGTTGCACTAGTCTGAACTTTGCCGAAATGCCCACCTCTCTCGGGAAGGCTAGCGCCTCATTCCATTCCCATTCATCTGCCTCACCTATCTCACCCACCCATTTTTCTTTGAGTTTCAGTGTAGGGTCCTCCAAGTTGTTGTTCAGTTTTTTGTATGTGAGGGAAGTCGCGCTTTGTTGCATAAAGTCTGTCAGTAGTCTATCCTCCAGTGGTGAGGATTCTGGTATGTCAGTGCCCGCTGGAATCGCCCGGAGCAGTGCGTGTCTAGTTTGTACGTATCTAAATGTTTCAGTGGGTCTGAGGCCATACTGCTGCTGGAGCTGTGGAAACGCTATTACCGTGTCCTTGTCCCAAAGGTCCCCCACTGTGGAGATGCCTATGCAGTCCCATTGCGTAAATCCTTTACACAATCTAAGGTTCCCCAGTGACCTTGTGTCCCACAGTGGTGTCATTTTGGTGATTCTTCCTTTCCAGCCCAGTCGTGCCTGTGCTATGTGCCATAAGGCCGCCGTGTGTTGTGTTGGACCGACCAAATTTTTAAGTTGCGATTTATTATATAGATCTGAGAGCATGCAGTCCGTCCCCAGCTGTGACCAGTCTGCCCGATATGCTGGGTCGTCTCTCGGGGTATGGATCCATTGGTTAATTATTTTAAGTTGAGCTGCCCAGTAATATAGTTGAATGTTGTGCAGCGCAATCCCTCCCTCATACCAACTTTTTACCAATTTGTCGTAGGCTATACGTGCCGGGCCATTATTCCAGAGTAGGTTGGAGACTAACGCAGCAATTTGTTTGAAATATCGCGGTGGGGCAAGATGCGGGGTGTTTTCCAGTACATATAGGAACCTGGGAAGTGCCATCATTTTATACAGAGCTGCCCTACCTAGAAGGGTCAGGGGCAATGTTGCCCAGTGCTTAACGTCTGCACGTAGGCGATCCATAGGTGGTTTCAAGTTATTGGCAAAGAAGTCTGCTTCAGTATTTGTAACGACGATGCCCAGGTATTTAAAGGAGGTCGTCGGCGCTGCCAAAGGGCAATCTTACTGTAGCCTCGGTGCCGGGCCCTTCAGCGTGTATATCACCGATTTTGACCAGTTCAGGGTATAGCCTGATGGCTTCCCGTGCGTGTTGCAGAGATCCAGCAAGGCTGGGATTCCGCGGTCAGGTTCAACCATATAAATGAGCATGTCGTCCGCATACAGGGAGATTTTATCCTCCCATCCTTCCTCCCATTTAATACCCTTGAATAAGGGCGTTGTCCTAATCAGGATTGCCAAGGGTTCGAGCACTAACGCAAAAGGTAAGGGAGACAAGGGGCACCCCTGCCTAGTCCCCCTGCCCAACGGGAACGTCGGCGAGATGTGGCCGTTGGCTACCACCTGCGCAACTGGTTTCGTGTAAAGTAGCTGTATCCAGGCTATATACTTCGGCCCAAAGCCCATACGTGCAAGCGCCACAAAAAGATATTCCCACTCTTCTAGATCGAAAGCCATTTTGGCGTCGAGGGAGAGAATCACAGCCTTCTCAGAGAGGAGGTGCGAACGAGCCAGTACCCCATGAACCCTCCGGAGATTCAGTGCTGTACTTCTGTGGGGCATAAAGCCTGATTGGTCAGGGTGGATTAGGGTGTGTAGGTGTGGCATCAAACGGTTGGCCAGAAGTTTGGCCAGCACCTTTGCCTCTACATTAAGCAGGGATATTGGGCGATATGAGGTACATTCGGTTGGAGGTTTTCCCGGCTTTGGTATGCCTACAATCGTGGCCGTGCGCTGATCAAGCGGTAATCCCGCCCTTTCCAGGCTCTCCTTATACATGTCTAGTAGGGGTCTACTGAGCTCTGAGGCCATCGATTTATACCATTCCACGGGCAGTCCATTGGGACCCAGCGCTTTGCCTGATTGTAGTGCCTGAATCGCCAACTGAATTTCATCCACTGTCGGGTCTACCTCTAGGTCTCGCATAGCATCTTGTGTTATACTGGGGATGACAATGTCTTCAAGCGAGACCGATGCCATCTGTGTAGTGACGACATGTTCTGGGGTGTATATCTCTTGAAAATGATTTGCCAGGGTGCGCACAATTTCCTCTGGGTGTGTCAGCGTCTGGCCGTCATGGGAGTGAAGCCTCTCAATACCCCTTGCACCTCCCCCTCTCCTATCCAACCATGCCAGCATTTTCCCCGCTTTGTCGCCCACATCATAAATTCTATGTGTAGTGTTTGCGATGTAGCCCTGAACTGTCGTTTTGAGGTGGGCATGGTATTGTTGCTGCCGCAACTGCAGTGTATGTGCTGTGGCCGGGGTGGGATTCGCCATATGAGCAGTGTTCGCGTCGTTGAGTGCCAGTTCTATCTCTGTGAGGTCTCGCCGGGAATCCCGTTATTGCTGCTATTGCTGCACCCCGGAGGACCGTTTTATACGCTTCTCCCAGGACTGATGGCGAGGCCACCGTTCCAGCGTTCTCATCAAAGTAATGCGTTGTTGCTAGTTTAAGTTTCTTCCGGATCTTAGGGACTTTTAAATAATTCGGGTATATTGGGTAGATTCTAGCGCATTTCTTTTCTCTAGTGGTAAGAGATAGAGAGATTGGTGAATGGTCAGATATACCTCTAGGCAGGATGTCTATTTTGTCCACAGACCCCAGCCCAACCCCCAGGAAGAAAAAGTAGTCTATGCTTGATAGGCTATTGTGTACGGCGGAGTAAAAAGTGTACTGAGTTGCCGCGGGGTGTAGGTTTCGCCACACGTCTGTAATGCCCAATGCTTCTAGAAAGTCAGGGAGTGATGCAGTTCCTCTTGAGCGGTCTCTGGTGGGAAAGGTGTCCAGCGTAGGGTCTATTATTGCATTCAGGTCCCCCCTATGATCGTATCGCCTTCAGGGAGGTCTAGGAGGAACTTACCCAGGGCAGGCAATGCTACGGAGTGGAGTGCCGGGGGGGATGTATACGGAGACTACATTGAGTGGCCTGCCCTCCCACTGGCCATGTATAGCTGCGAAACGACCCTGGTCGTCCGTCGTGCGGTGTGTTATTATAAAGGGCGATGTCTTTTTCATTAGGATCCCCGTCCCCCTGGAACCTGTAGTGAATTCCGCATGTGTTGCCATCGTATAGCCGCGCCTATCAAGCGCTTTACACGTCGTCCCTGCAAGGTGTGTCTCCTGGAGTAGTACTAAATCTGGGCTCTGGCGTTTAATGGCTTGGAGGACCAAGCCCCTTTTTATTTTATCCCGTAAGCCTCTGACGTTCCAGGTTAGCAGGCGTAGTGGGGGCACTTCCACAGTCATAGGGGTACCCTCAGTGGGTGTAGCATGAAGTGGTCGGACCATTTAATCGTTGGGACAGTACCTTGTGTGATGTGTCGCTAGACTCAATGCAGACGTTGCGTTTCGTGATGATGCGTAGGAGTATGTTGATACTTGGAGTGTTAGTATATCGTGTGGGTTGAGTGAGGACTACGAACAGAAATGTGAACAATAAAACTTTACCCCCATTCCCCCCCCCCCCTGCTCCCCTGCTCCACGGACAAACCCCCGCCCGTTTCCCCAACATTGCAGAGTGCTTTAGTCCTTCCCCAACTATCTTACTTGCTCGTGGGGTTGGTGAGTCCCCTACAGGCACCAGCTGCGCCCACCCTACTCAGCTGCACCAGGTCCAAGGTCCATCGCGTTGCACTCAATCCCACCCATATGTAGTCAATCTTCAGACCGGAGCTGGTTGCCCAGAGTCAAGCGGAGCTTGCGCTATGTCAGACTCTGTGCCTTCCATGCTGTCTTGATAAGTCGAATGGCCGGTCTGTCTGCCCACTTGCTTGCCGTTACGATGATTAGGCCGATCCCTGTGTGGACGGTGATGTTGCCCCACTTGCCTCCAACCATCAAGCCAGTCCTGTGCTGCTTCCGGCTTGTCGAAAAACCACGCCTTCCCATCGGCAACAATCCGTAATTTGGCAGGAAACAGCATAGAGTATGGCAGTTCTCTGTCCCGTAGTGCTTTTTTCACCTCCGTAAATGATTTGCGGCGTCTGGCCACCTCCGCCGTGTAGTCCGGGAAGAAGGCCAGGGTTGCGTTTTGAATCTTAACAGGTGGTTAGACTCTCGCTGCTTGTAGGATTGCATCCCTGTCTCTAAAATTGAAGAGTCTGGCTAACACAGGCCGTGGCGTGGCTCCTGGTTTGGGTGTTCCGCCAGGGACCCTGTGTGCCCTTTCCACTGAAAAGAAGTGGGACAGACCTTTGGGTTGCAGTTTGTTTTTTATGAAATCTTCGATGTAGATGTCCATTGCTCCCTTCCCCTCTGTCTCCGGAAGCCCAAGGATGCGTACATTATTTCTTCGATAACGCCCTTCTTGGTCGTCCAGCTTATCCTGTAGAAGTCTTGTGACTTTTTCCATACATTCCATGGCTATTTGCAGTTCCGATGTGTCTTCTACAAGAGATTTCTTGACCACCTCCACCTGGGATACTCTTTCAGTCATTTTTTGGAAGTCTGCACGTAGCAGCGTGACCTCAGTGGAGATGGAGCCTACTGTAGTTTTGACTTCTGAGAGGGTTCTCATAATGTCCTCCAGTGTCACTTTCTTGGTCCCTTCCGTTTCTTGGGTAGCACCCGTGGAGTTTCGCCCATTGTTTTGCGATTGTCCGTGTTGGCTGTAGGCAAACTTATCTAACTTGGCCTGTGTCGACCCACTCCTAGTTCTGTAGTAGGGGATCTCTGTGTATAGTCATAATCTAGTGAATAGTCCCGCCCATGTGCGTGGATCCCGGACCGTGGACCCACGCACATGGGCGGGACTATCACTAGATTATGACTATAACAGAGATACCCCTACTACAGAACTGGAGTTACAGGACAGAAACTACTCCTTCCTTTGCCCGCCATGACTCGGGGCTTGCGGAGACTGGTTTCGTCCCTTACTGCACCGCGGTCAGCGTTTTACGACGACCTTTGTCCCGTGTGCGTGGGCCAGGGAATAGCGGGCAGGCGTGGGCCCCGCGATTTCGTGTGCCTGGAAGAGCTTTTCTTTCTTTTGGTAGGGGCGTCCAGCACGTCTTGGACAATCCGGATAGTTAGTAGCCTGCCGTTGCACACCCGTCGATGTATCACAGACCCCTCTTCAGGCTAGCCAAGCACCTGTGATAAGTATGTTTCGGGCCGTTTCCGTCCGATAGGCCGCTAAATTGGTTGTAGTGACTGCGGTTCTCCACTCCGCTATTCTCAGTGCCTAGTGCTCCGTGCCGCAACCCGCCTCTGATTGCGCCCCGAGCAGGGACGGCTCCGCTAACCCTTATGCTGGGTGTTCTGGGCTGGGTCAGGTTAGTTGTTGCAGTGCCAGGCGGAGTGTCGTGCTGGGTATCAGTAGCACCGCTGGTGGGTCACACACGGTGCCAGCGCCACTGGTCCGGCCGGAGTCTCACCAGGGTTCCACCTGCTTGGCGTCCCCACTACTGCACCCTTCCTGGGTCAGGACTGTTGTTGCCACTGGGTCAGGATAAATGATTCTAGCTCCTCCGGTGTTTCTCCTTGTGTGAGTACCTTGACCCGCGGGACCCCAGGGGTACCCGCATTCACCGCCGCAGGCCAGCTCCACGTGTGTTCGGCCGCGCCGCTGTAGAGGGTGATTGAAGCTCTCCTCACCCGTCGCGGTCGCGCACTTTCAGTAGCAGCTGCTCCGAGCAGATCGCATCCCCCCCCCCCCCTCCCCCCGGGGCGCCGCACAGCCGCGTGGAGTGCCGCCGGCCGCACCGTCCTCCGCCCGCATCCGCCAGCTCCGTCTCCCTTTGGCAGCAGTGTGTAGATGTCGGCAGGCGTACCTGTTGGTTGCACCCCTCGGCAGTGTCCCAGAAGGTCTCTCTACTGTGTCGGTCTCTTTGGCGAGCGGTTTCGTGCTTTGGACTGGGCGCAGGGGAGCGTCTCCAAAATCAAGCCGGCCCGGCCTCACTTCCGCCGGGGCCGGAGGATCACGCAAGGCCGATGCTCTTTTCCGGTCACAGGCCCAAGTAAGCCAGTGCGTGGTTAGGCAGTCCCCAGCCTCCGTTTCTCGCCAGGATTGGGTCGGATGATGCCGCTTCGAACCCGGACCCGGTTACTGCAGCTTCGGGTGAGTAGTGTGATGGATTTGTATGCCGGATTGATGATTAGGTCGCAGTGCCCTCGGGAGCTCTCACATTATGCTGCCGCCATGCTTGGCTGCTAGCCACGCCCCCCCAGTCAGACCATTTTTACATGGTCACACTCCAACAGGTCCTTCCTCTTTTCGTTTTGTGAAAGATCTCAAGGACGCATACTTCCACATTCCCATTCACAAGGCTTACAGGAAGTATCTCAGATTTGTAATAGATGGGCAGCACTATCAATTCAAAGTTCTCCCATTCGGAGTCACAACAGCACCAAGAGTATTCACCAAGTGCCTAGCAGTAGTGGCAGCGCACTTAAGAAGACAGCACATTCACGTCTTCCTATATCCTAGACGACTGGCTCATAAAAGCCAGCTCCTACAACCAGTGTGTGCAACACACTAATGCCACTTTCCAACTGCTACACGACTTAGGGTTCACAATAAACCACACCAAGTCCCATCTGCAACCGTCCCAGGTACAACAATACCTTGGTGCCACAACAAACACCTCAACAGCGCTAGCTTATCCCTCTCCTGTCAGAATAGCGAACATGCAAGCTCTTCTCAAGAAATTTCAATCACAACACTCCCTTCCAGCTCCAGTGTTCATGCAGCTCATAGGGATGATGGCCTCTTGGATTTTTATAGTGCCCCATGCAAGACTACAAATGCGTCTTCTCCAAGAGTGCTTAGCACGCCAATCGAACCAGGCTCAAGGTCAATTGACAGATCTAGTGTTGATGGATGGTCATACTCCTCGCTCTCTGCAGTGGTGGAACACCAAAAACCTTTCCAACGGGCGACCGTTCCTAGAGCCAGTTCCTCAGATAGTCTTGACAGTGGGTGCATCGCTCTCCGGCTGGGGAGCCCACCTACTGCAACACACCATGCAAGGCAGGTGGACACCACAACAAAAGTTACTCCATATCAACCACCTTGAGTTACTAGCCATATTCCCAGCATTAAAAGCATTCTAAAAGCAAATATCAAACAAGGCTGTATTAGTCCGCACAGACAACATGACAGCCATGTATTACATACAGAAACAGGGCAGAACACACACTCTGCAACTCTCTCAGCTAGCACAGGACATATAGCGGTGGGCTATACCTCAAAACATATTCCTCTTAGCCCAACATGTTCCAGGGGTACAAAACACCATTGCAGATCTGTTAAGTGGTCAAACACAACAGATCCACGAGTGGGAACTTTATCCGCAAGTTCTTCAACCCTTCTTTCAGATGTAGGGAAAAACCTCAGATAGACCTCTTTGCCACCCACCAAAATGCCAAATGCCCAAACGTCGCCGCCAGATATCCACACCCACTGTCCAAAGGCAATGCGATAAGGATGAACTGGTCAGGTAGATTTGCGTACGCTTTTCCCCCTCTCCCACTCATGCCACTAGTAGTGTGCAAATGAAAACAGCATTCTCTAACCCTCATCCTAGTTGCTCCAACGTGGGCCAGACAGCTGTGGTACACCACACTGCTACAACTGTCAGTAGTACCGTACCAAAAACTATACCAGTCTCCATGCCTTTTAACCCAGAACCATGGAGAGATCAGACACCCGAACCCAGCTCAGCTCAACCTTGCGATCTGGCTCCTGAAATCCTAGAATTAGGTTACCTTAACCTTCCTCCTGACTGCATGAACGTCATAAAAGAAGCTGGACGTCCAACCTCTAGAGCATGCTATATATTGTCACAACAACATCAATATCAATCCCCTAGATGTGTCTTATCAACACATCATATGCTACTTACTACACCTCCAAAGAAGTGACTTAGCCTACACGTCTATTAGACTGCATCTTGCTGCAATAGCAGCATATTTACAAAATAGACAGCATCTATCTCTTTTCAGAGTGCCTGCTATAAAAGCCTTTATGGAAGGCCTTAAGAGAATAATTCCTCCCAGAGTACCACCTTCACCGGGGTGGAATTTGAACATTGTTCTCACACAGATAATGGGACCTCCCTTCGAAACTTTACATAAATGTGAACTACAATTTTTAACATGGAAGGTTGCGTTCCTAGTATCTATTACTTCTCTACGGAGAGTTAATGAACTACAAGCACTAACTATTCAAGAACCTTTCCTGCAAATGCATCATAATAAGGTCATTCTCCGTACTAATCCTGAATTCCTTCCTAAAGTAATTTCTCCCTTCCTCCTCAATCAATCTGTAGAGCTGCCCGTTTTCTTCTCGCAGCCACAGACAGTCGCAGAACGAGCTCTTCATACCCTAGATGTCAAAAGAGCATTGCTATACTTCATCGAGAGAACACAACCCTTTCGTAAGACCAAACAACTTTTCGTGTCTTTCTCACCACCATATAAATCCTATATCAAAATCTGGGTTAGCTAGATGGATTGTCAAATGTATACAAATTTGCTACCACAAAGCTAAACGTACGTTATCTGTTCCCCCTAATGCCCACTCTACAAGAAAAATAGGGGCTTCAATGGCATTTTTAGGGAAAATTCCCTTAGATGACATCTGCAAAGCAGCTACATGGTCTACACCGTACACATTCACAAAACACTATTGTGTAGATGTGCAAACTAAACAACAAGCTACTGTGGGCCAGGCTGTACTCAAAACATTATTTCAAACTTATGCAACAAATACGGGTGGTCGCCGCTAAGAGTGGGTACTGCTGTATAATCTATGCAACAGTGTGTAATCTGCAGCTCATATGCCTCGAATGGAAAAGTCTACTTACCAGTATGCATCTGTTCTTGGCATGTAGAGCTGCAGAGTTGCACACACCCTCCCGCCTCCCCAGGTACCTTTATCTGTTCCAGTATTATCTTAATTGGATACAGCTTACATGGACATCCTTCCTTTTCTTGCAAAGCTCCATCATTTCCCTAATGGCGAAAAGCAATCTGAGAATGGAGCCGATGCCCATGCGCAATGTGATCCAAAGGAGGAGTCACCTATCTCGTGACTTCCAAAGAACTTTTCAGGACAAAAACAAGTGCACAAATCCGGGCCCAACACTAGATGGCGATCTATGCAACAGTGTGTAACTCTGCAGCTCTACATGCCGAGAACAGATGCATACTGGTAAGTAGCATTGTCCTTCCTATATGTTGTACAAATGGTGCATATTTGATTTGCGTGGTGGGACCACATGTAATGCTTTAATCAGACCAGGGTAAGCTTCACCCCTCCAGTCCAGCCTCTCATCCCTAGTTCCCTATCTGTATCGGCGTAGCCGGCATATGGTCAGCTGGGTCAAGTCAAGTCAGAAATTTATATAGCGCGCTACATACCCAGAGGGTCTCAAGGCGCTTGAGGAAGGGATGGGAATTACTTGTCGAATATCCAGGTTTTAAGTTGTTTTCTGAATGTTAGGTGGTTTTGAGTGAGGCGTAGGTGAGTGGGGAGTGAGTTCCAGGTTTTGGCTGCGAGGTAGGAGAAGGATCTGCCTCCCATGGTGGTTTTATTGATGCGAGGAATGGTAGCAAGGGCTTGGTTGGAAGATCGTAGTTGGCGAGGGGGGGTGTAGAAGGAAAGTCGTTTGTTGAGGCATTCGGGTCCAAGTTCGTAGAGTGCTTTGTGAGCGTGGGTTAGGAGGCGGAACGTAATTCTCTTGTTGACGGGGAGCCAGTGGAGGTTTTTCAGGTGGTTGGAGATATGGTCTTTGCGCGGGATGTCTAGTATGAGTCTGGCTGATGCGTTCTGGATGCGTTGGAGTTTTTTCTGGAGTTTTGCGGTGATACCGGCGTATAGGCTGTTTCCGTAGTCCAGGCGACTTGTGACCAGTGCATGGGTAACTGTTTTTCTGGTTTCGGTGGGGATCCAGCAAAATGTTTTTTTGAGCATGCGAAGAATGTTGAAGCAGGATGATGAGACAGCGTTGACTTGTCTGGTCATTGAGAGTGAGGAGTCCAGGATAACGCCCAGGTTCCGTGCGTGGTCAGTCGGGATGGGTGCTTTTCCAAGGGCCTCTGGCCACCAAGAGTCGTCCCAGGCGGAGGGGGAGGTGCCTAAGATAAGGACTTCTGTTTGTCTGAGTTCAGTTTCAGACGGCTGTGCTTCATCCAATCTGCTACTTCTTTCATACCTTCAAGTAGGTTGGTTTTGGCGGTGTTGGGGTCTTTGGTGAACGATAGGATCAGTTGGGTGTCATCTGCGTAGGAGATGATGTTGAGGTTGTGTTGGCGAGCGATGGTCGCGAGGGGGTTCATGTATACGTTGAAGAGTGTGGGGCTGAGTGACGAACCTTGGGGTACGCCGCAGATGACTTCAGTGGCCTCGGACTTGAATGGTGGGAGGCGGACTCTCTGGGTTCTACCGGTGAGGAATGAGGTGATCCATTCCAGTGCTTTTCCTTGGATTCCGATGTTTTTGAGGCGCTGTAGAAGAGTTCTATGGCAGACTGTGTCAAAGGCTGCGGATAGGTCTAGGAGGATGAGGGCGACTGTGTCTCCATTGTCCAGTAGAGTTCGGATGTCGTCTGTTGCTGCGATGAGGGCGGTCTCCGTGCTGTGTTTGGCTCGGAAGCCGGACTGTGAGGAGTCGAGGGATTTGTTGCTTTCGAGGAAGGCGGCGAGCTGGTTGTTGACGGCTTTTTCGATGACTTTGGCCGGGAATGGAAGGAGCGGATGGAGCAAGTCGCCACAACATAATTCCCCATGTACAGGAAAGTGGCCTTTCTGCACGGTTTCACCCCTAACGTTTTGCCAGATACCTGATGCACTTTGACTGAGTGTGCCCTGGGTTCGCTGGGCATGTGTTCAGTCCCTAATCTGTACCATTGTGTTCGAGGCATGTGGGCTGCTGAATTCATATCTGTGCATAGATCGCCGCCTAGTGTTGGACATTGTTGTCCTGGAAGAGTCTTCGAAGTATCACGAGATAGGTGGCTCCTCCCCTGAACTACAGTGCGCATGGGCATCCTCTCCATCCTCCGATTGTTTTTTTCCGCCATTGGGTTCGGATGTATATTTGTTAGCTCAAGTTCGGAATCGATAAAAAAACTTTGTATTTGGCCAAAAGGCCTTTAGTTACCGTCGGTATTGTCTTTGCGATCGGTGCCAGTACTTGTTCCAGCTCTATCCTCGAGCCGGATGTCAAGAAGAGCTGCGTGGCCCGGTCGACGCCAGAGGCCTTATCGACGATCCATTATGGAACGGAGCCCATTCAAGAGATGTCCCGTTTGCAACTCCAAGTATCCTCACATCGATGTCCACCCGGTGTGCAACAAGTGCCTGTCTCCGGATCACGATGAAGCCAGCTGTATGGCTTGTTCTCTGTTCCGCTCCAAGAAGACGATTCGCTTTCGACGGCAGCGCGAAAGGAGGCCCAGCAGACGGCACCTGACCCGGTGAACATCTTCGATGCCGAGGAAGATGAGGGAGTCGAGCAGGAAGTTCAAGAGAACCTGTCTGATCCTGCATCGGAGATCGACTCCAGTTACGACGCAGATGTGGAAATGGTCGATAATGAAGACGTCGACAACGAGGTAGGAGACGACGATGAGGCCTTTGCGGCCGTGGAAGATAACTCGAGCGAGGAGCCAGGCTCAACCGTTGGTACGGGGGCCGAGACTAAAACACTCTGTAAGGCTCAGGTCGAGGGATTGCCACATGGCCTTACCCGAGATCAAACGCATAGTTCTACAGCCTCGCCTCAAGGCCCGGCTACGGACATTTCCAACGAGCCATCGGTTGAACGATCAAAATCGAAACCAAAAGCATCGGTGTCTACAAAACCGAAAGCACCGGAATCGAAATCGAAACCGAAAGATCGTGTTACTTTCGTCAGATCGGCGGCTTCTGAACCATCGGCACCGACGAAACAGAAGAGTGTTCTCGACCCAGGGAGGTCGCTAAAGGGTGTCGAGCCGAAGGCCGGGGCACCGAAGAAAATGGTCAAGGACAGCGACCCAAAGAAGTCTGCGCCGAAGGCCGTAGACACAAACAAAGGATTCAAAACTTAGAACGTTCTCAATCCTAAACGTCGATTCGACAAGGTTAAGGGCAGTAAAGACCTCCAGTCCACAACTAGCAGTGACTCTAAAGACCCCCTCGAGTCACCACAGCCATCCGCCTCTTTTTCGAAGCAGGTGTCGGACTCGCTGCAACGCATTAAAGAGGAGGCTATTGCTATCGGACCGAAGGCCACTCCACCCCTGAAGCCAGTCGGTAAACCTCCGAAGTCGTCGGCACCGATTAAGTTCACACTGCCGCCGACAGTGGTACCTAAGGCGTTCGCCCCTAAGACGGGCGTTGAAGCAGCCAAAAAAGTGTCCATGGGGCCAAAGCCTACAACTACGGAAGGGGCCACCAAGCATCGACAGCCTCTGCAGGAAGATCAGTCGAGGCAATTCATCGACGCTGAGACTGGTAGTCTTTCCATTTTCAAGCAAAAGATCGCCCCAGAACAGCCTATGGAGTCATATAAAATTCCATTGAAGAAAAAGAGGGATTCTGCTACGTCACCTCTTCTTTTTGAACCTATACAACCATATGGACAAGACCCTGCTCCTATTTCACCCACACATTCAGATGTGGATGTAGGGGATGGTGACAATGAGGATTACAGTTATCCTGTAGACACTGATCCAGAAGATCACACTGAACCCTGGACAGGCGCTGTTGACCCAGGGGATCCACAAACTGCCCCGGACAGTCATGCCTAGGCTATTAAAACCTCACCTGCAGAAAAACACGGCTGCGTTTAATGCACTTATTGATAGGGCAGCAAAAAAATCATGATGTCTAGCTCCATGCTGACCCAATTGAAGAGGACTTTTTGTTTGACACCTTCTGAACCTCGGAGAGAACTGTCAAGACTCTGCCCATGCTAAAAGGTGTCCTGAAACACGCTGGGGACATCTTTAAGGAGACCACAAGGGCAAGGGTAGCAAACCCCAGAATTGAGAAAAAATACAAACCAGCACCTGTGGACCCTACGTATATCAAGGGACAGTTGCCGTTGGACTCTGGTTGTTTCCAATGCTCGTAAAAGAGCGAACTCGCAAACAACTGGTGATGCTCCTCCCCCTGACAAAGAATCTAAGGTGCTAGAAGCATCAGGGAAAAGGGTGGCAGCTCAAGCGGCCAATGTCTGGCGAATCTCCAACACACAGGCACTCTTAGCCAGATATGACAGGGCTCACTATGATACACTCGAGACCCTGTTACAACACTTGCCAGATGAGTATAAGGAGGCAGCAGAGATGCTAATACAGGAAGGGAAACTCATATCAAACGCATCTATTAAGTGTGCGCTAGACGCAGCAGACACTGCAGCCAGGGCGATTAATACAAGCGTTATGTTACGTAGACATGCCTGGCTGAGAATCTCCGGTTTCAAGCCTGAGATACAAACCACCATACTCAATCAGCCGGTTAACCCCGATTACTTATTTGGTCCAGAAGTGGACACCACCTTAGAAAAAATTAAGAAGGACACAGAGACTGCAAAGTCTATGGGGGCTCTACAGTCGCAGCAGTTCAGGGGTGGTTCTTTTCGTCGCTCCAACAATAGAGGAGCTTCCAGAGGCCAGGTGTCCCAGCAGACACAATACAGTAAAGGAGGCACGCAGACCACCTACAACAAGAACAATAGGGGTGGCTATCGTGGAAACAGCACCAAGGGCAGAGGTCGTGGAAACAACAACTCCCGATCCTCTGCCACCAACAAACGGTGACGTCTTGTCACTGCCCCCCCGACCATGTCACACCGGTCGGGGGGAGACTACAACAGTTCCTGCCGGTCTGGAAATCCATCACTACAGACAGGTGGGTGAGGCAGCTTATCCAGTACGGTTATTGTCTGGAGTTAACATCCACTCCACCCAACATACCCCCAAGACACCGTCCTATGTCCGCAGAGCATTTACAGTTATTGCAGCAGGAGGTAGTCCGCATGCTGCAAAAAGGAGCCATAGAGCTTGTGCCTGTGGAACAAAGAGGTACAGGGGTGTACTCGCTGTACTTCTTGATCCTAAAAAAGGACGCGTCCCTCAGGCCCATACTGGACCTCAGACCCCTAAACCAGTACATCCTATCAGAACACTTTCACATGCTCACATTACAGCAGGTTCTACCGTTACTCAGTCATGGAGATTTCCTCGCAACACAAGATCTGAAGGATGCATATTTCCATTTACCGCTACACCCGTCACACAGAAAATATCTGAGATTTACCATTCAGGTTCAGCATTATCAGTTCAAGGTCCTCCCTTTCGGAGTGACGACAGCACCCAGGGTGTTTACCAAGTGCCTGGCGACAGTGACTGCACACCTACGGAGACAGAACGTTCACGTCTACCCTTATCTGGACGACTGGCTTATCCAAGCGAAGTCAGCCCAGCAATGTGCCACCCACATGTCCCACACCATTCACCTTCTTCACGATCTGGGGTTTTCACTGAATTATCCAAAGTCCCACCTTCAGCCCGCCCACGTACGGCAGTACTTGGGCGCGACAATAGACACTCTGGCAGCCAAAGCACAGCCAAATTCAGTGAGGATCAACAGCATGCAATTGCTAATACGGAAATTCAAACCACAACACTCGCGTCCAGCAGGAGCGTTCATGCAGTTGATAGGCATGATGGCCTCCTCCATCTTCATAGTCCCGCGCGCGAGACTACACATGCGTCCGCTTCAGGAGTGCTTAGCACATCAGTGGAATCTGGCTCACGGGCAATTGAAAGACCTAGTGTTGGTGACCGGTCGCGCATACAACTCTCTGCATTGGTGGAACCCACAAAACCTTTGCAGGGGGCGACCGTTCCAAGAGCTTGTGCCACAGATTATACTGACGACGGACGCATCTCTCCAGGGATGGGGAGCTCATGTACTCCACTACACAGTGCAGGGACTATGGACAGCACAGCAGAAGAAGATGCACATCAACCTTCTGTAACTGATGGCTATCTTCATGGCAATGAAAGCATTCAAAGTACATTTGTACAACAAGGTAGTGTTGATCCGGACGGACAACATGACGGCCATGTACTACATACAGAAGCAGGGGGGTACACACTCTCCACAGTTGTCTCACCCGGCTCAGAGCATGTGGAAGTGGGCCATTCAGAGAAACATCTTCCTCATGGCAGAACACCTCCCAGGCAACGACAATCAGATGGCGGACCTGCTCAGCAGGCACAGCCACCAGATGCACGAGTGGGAGATACATCCATCAGTACTCCACCCGTACTTCCAGCAGTGGGGTCATCCAGAGATAAACCTGTTTGCCACAAGGGAAAACGCAAAATGCCAAAGCTTTTCCGCCAGGTTCCCACACCCACAGTCGCAGGGAAATGTGATATGGATGAACTGGTCAGGCATATTTGCGTACGCTTTTCCCCCAGCACCGTTAATACCGCTAGTGGCACGCAAACTGAAGCAACACTCGATGACTCTCATCCTGGTTGCTCCGGCGTGGGCACGCCAACCATGGTACACCACGTTTCTAGAACTCTGAGTGGTACCGCATCAAAGCTGCACCTCACGCCCAGGCTTTTGACGCAGAGCCATGGCGACATTCAGCATCCAGATCCGTAACAGCTTAACCTGGCGATCTGGCTCCTGAGGTCTTAGAATTTGGCTACCTCAACCTGCCTCCTGACTGTATGGATATCATAAGGGAGGCAAGAAAGCCCACCACTAGAGCATGTTGTGCGGCGAAATGGAAGCGGTTTGTCATTTATTGTGCCAACAACGACATTAATCCGCTTGATGCATCTACTCACAACATCATCTGTTATCTGTTACATCTATACAAATGCGATCTGGCCTATGCCTCCATTCGTATACATTTATCCGCAATAGCAGCTTATCTCCAAAACAGGCAGCATCTCTCACTTTTCAGAGTGCCTGCCATCAAAGCTTTTCTGGAGGGACTAAACGAGTTATTCCTCCCCAACACCCACCAGCACCTGTATGGAACCTGGATGTGGTCCTTACCAGACTGATGGGACCACTTTTTGTGCCTCTACACTCATGCGAGATACAATTCTTGACGTGGAAAGTGGCTTTCCTAATAGCAATACATCGCTACGACGAGCTAGTGAACTTCAGGCGCTAACTATCCAGGAGCCATTCATACAGATTCACTCCAACAGGGTGGTACTACGCACTAACCATAAGTTTATGCCTAAAGTAGTTTCACAGTTCCATATGAATCAAACTATAGAACTGCCAGTGTTCTTCCAGAATACAGATTAAGTGGCAGAGAGAATGCTCCACACACTAGACGTCAAGAGAGCTTTGATGTACTACATAGATAGGACAAAAGATTTTAGGAAAGCAAAACAACTGTTTGTTGCCTTTTCACCACAACACAAAGGCAACCCCATTTCAAAAGCAGGTATAGCCAGGTGGATCGTTAAGTGCATACAGATTTGCTATCAAAAGGCTAAGCGCACATTAACGGTTCCCCCAAGAGCCCACTCAACACGAAAGTTGGGGGCATCCATGGCTTTCCTTGGAAACATTCCTTTAGAGGAAATCTGTAAAGCAGCCACATGGTCTACCATACACACATTTACAAAACACTACTGCGTAGATGTGCACTCCAAACAGCAGGCAGCTGTAGGGCAGGCTGCTCTAAAAACACTTTTTCAGACTGCTGCAGCTGGCACAGGCAGCCACCGCTATTAGAGGGACTGCTGTATATTCTATGCACAGATATGAATTCAGCTGCCCACATGCCTCGAACCGAATATGCTACTTACCAGTATGCATCTGTTCATGGCATGAATGGCTGCTGACATTCATATTGCCCGCCCTCCTCCCCGGCGCCTATAGCGGCTGCAGCACTCAGAATTACTCTTAGCATGGTCATCACTTACTGTACTACACTCCATCTCTGCCACAATGGCGAAAAACTATCTGAGGATGGAGAGGATGCCCATGCGCACTGTAGTCCAGGGGAGGAGCCACCTATCTCCTGATACTTCGAAGACTCTTCCAGGACAACAATGTGCAATCATCCGGACCCAACACTATGCGGCGATCTATGCACAGATATGAATGTCAGCAGCCCTACATGCCAAGAACAGATGCATTCTGGTAAGTAGCATACTCGTTCCACGATTGGCACAACTCTGGCTTACCTGTAAGCCACTTGTAATTGCAACAATGGTACCAAGGGCAGGGTAGCCAGGGAAAGGCCTCTGAGGGCTACAGCATGTTATGCCACCCTCCGAGACCTCTCACCACAAACATGCACCACTGCCATCGCAGCTAAAAGTGAAGTCTACATCGCACACATCTGTGTGCTATGCCGCCCGCACTGCATGCGGCCTAGGTAAGTCACCCTTAAGGCAAGGTGCACTATACCTCATGTGTGGCTTTATCTGCAAGAGCAGACAGGCCCCTATAATATCAAAGACCATTCTTTGATATTTACAGTTGCCCTGTACAGTTACGAGTTTCCTAGCACCATAATGGCTTTCCTGAACCCTGGGATATTTGTTATCAAACATCTCGGAATAATAAACTTGCACTTTTTTCAGTGTCAGATTTATTATTCCCTGCACTCTGGTCCTTTCTAGTGGGGACCCTTGAACCAAGCCAACTTCTGGTGAGTTCCTTACTGGTGAACAACAGCCTGCTACCACGAGGCAAGTTTTTGAACCTCTGAGGTGGGAGCCTTCGCTCCCTGGGCCCAGAAAAAAAGCTTTTCCTGTCTGTAGGTGTTCACACCTTCCCCAGGTTAGGTAGAGCCATCTGTGGCAGGGTAGCTTCAAAGGCCTTGCCGCCATTGCAATGTGACCCCCAGCCTTTCCTGCTATCAGGAGCATGCCCCCTTCCTGTCTCACCACCTTTTCGGTAGGTAGACAGGTGGAAAATACCAGCACAGTCCACAAGGTGTGCCCACCTCTGCCAATCCCACCCCTCAGGTGGGAAAGGCATGGTGAAGCCCACTCTTCAGTGCCTGCCATCTTGCAGATGGTAGGCACACCCCAGTTAGGATCAGAGATTGTGCCCACTCCCCCATTTGGGCTGAGCACACAGGGTGTAGTCACCCTAAGGTCAGTACACCATTGGCTACTACCTTGAGACACCTAAAACGCCTCTGAAATACAGTGTTCGAGGCATATGAGCTGCAGATTACACACTGTGCATAGATGGCCACCTAGTGTTGGGCCTGGATGTTTGCAGTTTGTTTTTGTTGTAGAAAAGTCTTTGGAAGTCACAGGATAGGTGACTCCTCGTCCTTTGGATGAAAGTGCGCATGGGCATTGGCTCCAACCCCAGATTGTTTTTTCCACCACCGGACTCAGATGTTTCCAGCGCTCCGTGTTGGAACCGATTTCCTTCGGCGCGCAATCCTCACCAACTTCAACAATATAGTTTTGAACGCGTTTCCAGTCGACGCTACTCTTCAACATCGAAGCCTTCCATTCGTCGACGACGGCCTTCGGGCCTACCTGGGCCTCAACTCCAGCTCATGGAAAGGACGCCATTTAAAAAGTGTCCTCAATGTGGGCCGAAGTTTCCCTACACCGACCTTGATGAGGTGTGTAACCTTTGCCTCTCCCCGGAGCACGAGGCCAGAGACTGTTCCACTTGTGCCTCTTTCCGCTCCAAGAAGACTATCCAGGACCGAAGAGCGAGGAGAAAAATGGCTTGATCTTCAGCTCCGATTCCAGGCGACATCTTCGAAGAGGGCGTCGACGTCCCAAAACAACTTGGTATCGACAGCAACTCTGAGGCAGAAGATTCCGAAGTCGAGGACATCACTCCAGCACAGCGGGGCTTGAGTAAGACAGTCGACCCAGACCCTTCCTCTGCTCATTCGAAAAATTCTTCGGTCACACCCTCGCCCTCGGGTGCGCACTGGGACACTGCTTATACTGCCCCGCCTTCGGGCCTTGCTAAGAAGCTCGCTACGCCTTCCGGCGACTCGGGCTCGAGTCGGCCTCCCCACGGTGCCGGCGCACACCTCCCGGCACCGAAAAAGACGTCATCGGCTGCCATGCCGGCATCAAAACAATCGGCGCCGAAGCATACTGCTAGTCCCTCGGCACTGAAACCCAGGTCGGAACCAAGCAAACACGCTTCGGATTCAAAAAGAACACCAGAACCGAAAAAACCATTGTATCCGAAGAATGCATCGGAACCGAGAAAATCATCGGAGCCGAAAAAACCATTGGAGCCGAAAAATACTCCTACTTCTCCTGTTAAAGACATTGCCAAACAACACACTTTAAAACCAAAAGAAGCCAGTTCGGTGCTGAAACCTCCCTCCGCACCAAAAGATCGGCCTCCTGCAGAAGACTTATTTCACCCAGACCCTGCACAAAAGACTCTGGTTAAAGATCCAACCACTGGTCGACTAACTCGGTGTTATAAAAAAAAAACGACCACTGGATACACCTGCACCGGCTCCTCATCCAAAGAAGGACATGGCTACCTCTCCTCTGAGTTCCTTCCCCTTCTCCACCTATACTATCACCACCTGCTCCCCTACCACAACATTCCCCTACATCCTCTATCATACCAGGTGATGACAACCGGGATGATAGCTCTGATGATATAGGGGTGATGCAGATGATCCATCTAATCCTCCAAGCTCACCTGACCCGTGGGATGATTATAACACCCCAGACATCCCAAATGTCCCTCAGGACGACATATACCCCTCTAGGCCTTCCCCACCAGAAGACACTATGGGCTTTAATCAGCTAGTACACAGAGCTGCGCAGTATCAAGGGGTGGACATGCATACAGACCCTGTAGATAAAGATTTCCTAATGGATACCTTTGATAATGCACAAAGGTCCTCATCCATTTTACCCATGCTTAAAGGAGTGATTAAGCATGCTCATGAAGTCTTCAAAGACCCAGTTAGAACTCGGGTCATTAACCCACGAATAGAGAAAAAATATAAAGCTGCCCCTTCAGACCCAGCATATATTAAAAGCCCAGTACCACTTGACTCGCTTGTGGTATCCAATGCACGCAAGAGAGCAAACTCACAACCATCAGGTGAAGCTCCCCCACCAGATAGTCAAAGCTCCTTGACGCATCAGGGAAAAGAACTGCGTCTCAAGCAGCAAACATGTGGCGTATTGCCAACACACAAGCATTATTGGCAAGATATGATAGGGCACATTATGACGAGTTAGAATCATTAATGTGCCACCTCCCTGATAAGTACAAAGATAGAGCAAACAAGCTTATCCAAGAAGGGAAAAATATTACAAACACCTCCATTCGGTGTGCGCTTGATGCAGGGGACACTGCCTCCAGGGCAGTTAACACCAGTGTTTTATGGCGTAGACATGCCTGGCTATGCATATCAGGGTTCAAACCTGAAGTCTAAAGTGCTATACTCAACCAACCCTTCGATGAGCAACACTTATTCGGACCCAATGTAGATGTATCCCTTGAAAAGATGAAAAAGGATACAGATACAGCAAAATCTATGGGAGCCCTGCAGTCTCAGGCTCCCAGGCGTTCATTTCGCCGCTCATCTTACCGAGGCGCCACCAGGGGATACTCTTCAGACACACCCTTCACCTCGTACAAAGCCCCCACACAATCCACCTATAGTAGGGGCTACCAAAGGGCTGGTTACAGAGGTAAAAACAATAAGGGCAGAGGTAAAAACAACAACTCCCGCTCTGCCTCTACCCCTACCCAATGACTTCCCTCCCCTTCCCCCTTTCCACTCCTGTCGGGGGAAGACTACAACAATACCTACCAGCCTGGGAAAACATCACATCAGACAGGTGGGTGCTTCAAATAATTGAGTCAGGTTACTGTCTAGAGCCAACATCCACCCCACCCAAACATACCACCCAGACAGCGTCCAATGTCACAGGAACATTTGACACTGCTCAGACAATAAGTTATACCCCTCCTGTAGAAAAATGCAATAGAAATAGTCCCAATGCATCAGCAAAACAAGGGAGTATATTCCCTATATTTCTTAATCCCAAAGAAGGACGGATCTCGAAGGCCTATCCTAGACCTCAGACTTCTAAACATTTACATAGTCGGATCATTTTCATATGGTCACACTCCAGCAAGTCCTTCCGCTCCTTTTACAAAATGACTTCCTTGTCACTCTAGATCTCAAGGACGCCTACTTCCACATTCCCATCCACACAGCGCACAAAAAATCTCAGATTTGTGCTAGACGGGCAGCACTACCAGTTCAAAGTACTCCCGTCCGGAGTCACAACAGCACCAAGGGTGTTTACCAAATGCCTAGCAGTAGTGGCAGCACACTTAATATTCACGTCTTCCCATATCTAGACGACTGGCTCATAAAAGCCAGCTCATACAGCCAGTGTGTACAACACACTCACACCACAATTCAACTGCTCCACGACATGACATTCACAGTAAATCAAACCAAGTCACATCTGCAACCGTCACACATACAACAATATCTCAGCGCTACAATAAACACCCAACTAACACTAGCCTATCCCTCTCCAGCCAGGATAACAAGTGTACAAACTCTCCTAACAAGATTCAAACTGCAACACCCGCTCCCAGCTCGAGTGTTCATGCAGCTCATAGGAATGATGGCATCTTGCATATTCATAGTACCTCATGCAAGACTGCAAATGCGTCCACTTCAAGAGTGCTTAGTACGCCAATGGAACCAGGCTCACGGTCAATTAACAGACCTAGTTTTGTTAGACAGTCGGGCTCATCACTCTCTGCAATGGTGGAATACCAAAAATCTTTCAACGGGCCGACCGTTTCTAGAGCCAGTTCCTCAAATAATCATGACAGCGGACATGTCGCTCTCCGGCTGGGGAGCTCACCTACTGCATCACACCATGCAAGGCAGGTGGACACCGCAACAAAAGTTACTCCACATCAACCATTTGGAGTTGCTAGCTGTTTTTCTAGCTCTAAAAGCATTTCAAAAACAAGTATCCGGCAAAGCTGTCTTAGTCCGCGCAGACAATATGACAGCCATGTACTACATAAACAAACAAGGAAGAACACACTCTCTGCAGCTCTCTCAGTTAGCACAGCAGATATGGAGATGGGCTATACCACTAAAGATCTTCCTCTTAGCCCAACACGTTCCAGGAGTACAAAACACCATAGCAGATTTGCTAAGTTGACAGACACAGCAGATCCACAAGTCGTTCTTTCAAATGTGGGGACAACCTCAGATAGACCTCTTCGCCACCCACGAAAACGCAAAAAGCCCAAACTTCGACGCCAGATATCCACACCCGCTGGCCAAAGACATTGCGATATGGATGAACTGGTCAGGACAATTTGCCGCTTTTCCTCCTCTCCCACTATTTCCATTAGTGGTATGCAAACTACAGCAACATTCCCTAACACTCATTCTAGTTGCTCCAACTTGGGCCAGACAACCGTGGTACACCACGCTGCTGCAACTATCTGTGGTACCACACCAAAAACTAAACCTATCTCCACTCCCATTAACACAGACCATGGAGAGGTCAGACACCCGGACCCAGCTCAGCTCAACCTAGCGATCTGGCTCCTGAAGTTATAGCGTTTGGTTACCTCAACCTTCCTCCAGAATGTATGAACGTTATCAATGAAGCTAGACGTCCCACTACTAGAGCATGTTAAGCTGCTAAGTGGAAACGGTTTGTCATATACTGTCAAAACAACCACATAAATCCTTTAGATGTGTCTATTCAACACATCATAGGATACCTATTACACCTTCAAAGGTGTAATTTAGCGTACACGTCCCTCAGACTGCACCTTGCTGCCATTGCAGCATACTTACAAAATAGACAACATCTATCTCTTTTTAGAGTACCTGCTATAATCTTTCATGGAAGGACTCAAAAGAATAATCCCTCCCAGAACGCCACCTTCATCAGTGTGGAACTTAAACATTGTTCTCACACGATTAATGGGACCCTTCTTTGAACCGTTACATAATTGTGAATTGCAATTCCTAGCTCGGAAAGTATCTTTCCTAGTAGCTATTACTTCTCTCAGAAGAGTTTGTGAACTACAAGCATTTACCATTCAAGAACCCTTTCTGCAAATGCATCATAATAAAGTGGTTCTCCGTACTAATCCTAAATTCCTTCCAAAAGTCATTTCACCATTCCATATAAATCACTGTTGAGCTGCCCGTATTTTTCTCGCAGCCACAAACAGTCGCAGAAAGAGCTCTACACACCTTAGACGTCAAGAGAGCATTACTGTACTACATCGAAAGGACACAGACCTTTCGTAAAACTAAACAACTTTTTGTCTTTTTTCACCACCACATAAAGGTAACGCCATATCAAAATCTGGGATAGCTAGGTGGATTCTTAAATGCATACAAATATGTTACCACAAAGCTAAACATATTTTAACAATTCCTCCTAAAGCCCATTCTACAAGAAAAATAGGGCCTTCATTGGCATTTTAGGGAACTTTCCCCTAGATGATATATGCAAAGCAGGTACATGGTCTAAACTGCACACATTCACAAAACACTATTGTGTAGATGTAAAAACTAAACAACAAGCCACTGTGGGGCAGGCTGTACTACAAACTCTGTTTCAAACAAGTGCAACAGATACGGGTGGTTGCCGCTAAAGGTGGGCACTGCTATACAATCTATGCACAGTGTGTAATCTGCCGGTCATATGCCTCGAACAGAAAATGCTACTTTTGCAGCGTGAACCTGTCTGGATTCACTATGCTGTGCATTATTCCGTGGTCTTGTGGTTGGGTCCGGAATCGTAGCCTTTTCTTTGTTGGTTTTTTTTCGTAGCCCAGGTGGGCGTCGACGTCCAACCTCTGGTGTATTTCCGGTTACGTTGGCACGCTTCCTGCGGAAGCTCCCACCTATGGGCGCCATCTTCATATTCTTTTTTCCGCGGTGGAGTCTGGATCGTTCCCGAAAGGGCTCCAGACTTTTTTTGAGAAATAATAAGAAAAATACGCATTTTTGGACGAAAAGATATTGGGAAAGACTACAGGAGACTACATCATCGAAGAGGACGACAAAGGAAAAGAACTTAAAGAACTTCGACGTCCATCGGGGAATGCACGCTCAGGGGGCCCCCTGAACGTATGAGATGGACAACACTCCTTTCAAATTCTGCCGTAACTGCCACCACAAGTACGCGCAGAAGGACCAGCACCCGGTTTGCAACCTTTGCCTACCCGTCGACCACGAGAGCAAGGACGACAACGCCGAAGACTCTTCGAGTTAGAGCGAGACAGAGGGTAGCCAACGCCAACATGCAGGGCACGGGCCAGCCACCGTCCCTTCGAGACCTGGGGCTATCATCAGACGAAGAGGACAACGCCGCCGCCGAAGAAGACGGCTACACGTTCGTAGAGACCGATAATACGAAGACTCCGAAGAAGGTAGGAGACTCTACGTCCCCTAGACCCCTGAGAGAGACTGAGTCTCGAAAAAACAAGTGAAAACCCCCGAAAGCGCCAACGCCGAAAACTTCGGCGTCCGCGGCTACTCCCAGGCCCAGCGGGAAGGACTCCCCGGCGCCGAGAGCTGGAGAGCAGCAAAAGACGTCGAAAAATTTCCCCGAAAAGGAGCGTTCGACGCCGAGGGAAAAAGACCCGAAGAGCACTTCGGCGCCAGCAAAGGACCCAATAGTCAGCTCGGCACCAAAACTTTCGGCGCCGAAGGCCGGCTCGGCGCCGACCTGTCCGCCGAATAGACCGGCCGAACCATTCGACATAGATCACGCTGCCAAAATGGAGAAAAAGAAGAGACGGCTCGAGATGGAGAACATCCTGCAGCGAAAGAAAGAATTCGACGCCAGGATGAAAGACTTCATGATCCCGACAAAATTTAAGACACAGGTGGTCGAGATAACGGAGGAGGAGGACTACGACGTCGAAGGACAGTCATAGAGCGTTGAGGCCTTCGACGAACCAGAAGAGGAGGCCTCCTACTATGACTATGAAGGGGACGACGACCGCAGGACGCTCCTCGGGTCTGCATCCTCGGAGACTCAGGAAATAGACTGGCAAGACGTCGACACCGAGAGCCCGGAAGAAAGCGTCGACACGTATCCTTCGAGGCCCTCGCCGCCAGATGACATTGGGATTTACAACACAGTCATCAGAAATGCAGCTGCAGTTTTCAAGGTAAAACTCGACGAAGAGAAGCAGAAGGCAGACCTCCTTCTAGAGACACTGCTCCCCACACAAACCAGGAGCCAGTACCTGCCCATGCTCGAAAGCGTCATGGCACAGGGGAATGAGGCTTTCAAGGAGCCTGCAACATGCAAAGCCGTCACTCCCAGGACGGAGAAAAAGTATAAACATTCCTCCAAGGACCCACCCTACATTCAGGGCTTGGTCTCGGCAGACTCGATCATCGCGGCCACGGCAAGGAAGAGGGCCAATGTGCCTACTACTTCAGGGCCACCTCCAGACAAAGAAAGTAGGAGAATGGACCTCGTGGGGAGAAGAATTGAACGGAATGCCGCAATGCACTGGCGCATGGCAAATTCCAATGCGCTGCTCAACAGGCACCAGTACCAGATCCAGGAAGAGCTGGGCTAGTTAATAAAGAACATGCCTCAGGAATTCAGGCAAAGAGCTGAAAACCTTGTCGAACAGGGGAAGAATGTGGCAAATTCGTGCCTCAAAACTGCGCAGACACCTCCAGCAGACTAATGATGATGGGCATCACAGAAAGGAGACAAGCCTGGCTCAAGATTTCAGGCTTCAAGCCGGAAGTGCAACTTAGCATCCTGAACACCCCGTTCAACAGAGAGACGTTGTTCGGTGCCCCAGTAGATGAGAAGCTCAGCCAACTGAAGAGGATAACGAGACTGCAAGATCCATGGGGGCATTGCAGTTCAGAGGTACTAAGAGAGGCACCCCATCACGAAGACCTAACGGGAGGGGAGGAAGCCAGCCAGGAACATCGCACCAGGCGTTCCATCAAGCCCACCAGGCAGACACCCAGACACAGCATGGGCAACAAAAGCAGTCCTGGCAGTACCAGCAAAGAGGCCAGTCCTTTCGCGGGAGAGGGAATGCATGTGGACAGAATAGGAGAGGGGGACAACAGCCCCCCTCTAAGTGACTTAATCAAGCTCCATGTGCCCACCCAAGCAAAAACTCCCAGGGTGGAGCACAAGCACAACGGACAGGAGTTACGCAAATTAAACACCTGCGAGCATGTAAGACCAGTGGGAGGAAGACTAAAGCAATTCTTCCAGGAGTGGAAGAGAATAACTTCAAACAAATGGGTACTCAACATCATACAGTTCGGGTACGGCATAGAGTTGGAAGGAAAACCAACAAGCAGAAAGCCGAAAAGAAGGGCGCTAGCAAGGAAAGAGCTAGAGCTCCCTAAACAGGAAGCAAAAGAGCTCCTGCAAAAGCAGGCCATAGAACCAGTGCCTTACAGAGAAAGGAACAGGGGCGTGTACTCAACCTACTTCCTGGTACCAATGGTACACGAAACTATGAGACCCATCCTGGACCTAAGATTCTTAAACAGATTCATAAGAACGCAAAAGTTCAAAATGACCTCTCAACAAGAGGTACTCCCTCAATTGCAAGGCGGGAACTTCATGGTCACCATAGACCTCAAGGATGCCTACCTGCACACCCCAATGAACAGGGTGCACAAGCATCTGCTCAAATTCATCATCTTCATCATCAGAGAAGACCACTACCAGTTCACAACCCTGGCGTTAGGCTTCAAATCCGCACCAAGGGTCTTCACAAAGTCCCTCGCAACAGTCGTAGCACACCTACGAAGCGAGGGAATACACATATACCCTTACCTGGACGACTGGCTAATAAAAGCAATCTCATACAGAACGTGCAAGCAGCACGCACAGAAAGTGACGAGCACACTGATGAACCTGGGATTCTCCATCCACTGAGGGAAATCCTCAATGGAACCAGAACAAATAAAAATCTTCCTGGGAGCACAGATCGACACCTTACAAAGCAAGGTGTTCCCGAGCGAGAAGAGAACGGTAGCACTGGTGAAGGAGACGCAGCTCTACCTGAAGGGGCAAGCTCGGACAGTGAGGACAGCGAGCAAAATCATGGGCATGATGGCATCATGCATACACCTAGTGCCAAATGTACGGCTCCACATGAGACCCTTACAGGAATGGCTACAGGAGCAATGGTCACAAGCTACAGGTCGTTGGGAGGATCTAGTGGTTGTAACGCACTCAGTGCAGAAAGAGATGGCATGGTGGACATGGGGAACATAACAAGGGGGACACAATCAGCCCCGCTTTTGAAGCTTGCGCAGGAGATATGGAGATGGGCCATCCCACTCCATATAGACCTACTTGCCCTACATCTACCAGGGAAGGACAATGTAGAAGCAGATTGGCTCAGCAGACAGACATCGGCATCCCACGAGTGGGAGCTCAATGCACAAGAAACAAGGAGGCTGTTCGACAGGTGGGGGACACCGTCGGTGGACCTATTTGCAACACGCCAAAATGCCGAAACTTCGCATCCAGGCTGCCAGGGGAGGGGTACCTGGGGAATGCCCTATGAATAGCTTAGTCGAGGATATTTACTTACGCTTTTCCCCCGATACCGCAGTTGCACAGGGTACTCAGCAAGTGCAGAACGAGCAACATGACCCTGATACTGGTCGCACCGCAGTGGGCCAGGCAGACATGGTACTTACAGATCATGGAGATGGCACAGAGGGCACCCCACAGATTCGGGAGAAGGAAAGACCTACTCTCCATGCAAAACGGGGAGGTGCTGCACCCAGAGCCAGAGAGCCCGAGCCTAGTAGCGTGGCTCCTGAGGACATAGAGTTTGCGCATCTGAAACTGCCAGAAAGCACCCTGAGGGTACTTCGGGAGGCACGAAGGCCCAGCACACGAAGGTGCTATGTATCAAAATGGAAGAGATTTACACTGTGGTGCAGGAGGGAAAAGCTACACAAAAAGATGCCGAAGGACTCAACGGTGTTAAAATACCTCACGCACCTGCTCGACAAAAACCTAAGCTCATCCTCATTAAGAGTTCACTTGGCAGAGATAGTTGCTTAACCAAGAGGAAAAACATGCAAGAGTTTCTTCACATCACAGGTTAAGAGATTCCTGGAAGGGGCAAAGCGGATCGCAACACCAAAGAGGGTGCCGCCACCTGCATGGAACCTTAACCTAGTCCTAACAGAGCTCATGAAACACCCTTTCGAGCCAATCCATATGGCATCCCTAGAGATGCTGACCAAGAAAACAGCTTTCCTGGTAGCAATCACCTCACTGCGCAGAGTAAGCGAGCTACAGGCACTAACGCTACAGGAATTCTACATACAGATACACAATGATAGGGTGGTGATGAGAACGGACCCACACTTCATGCCAAAGGTGGTGTCAAGATTCCACATGAACCAGACTATACAAATACCAAGATTCTTCCAGAAACCAGCCACAAGCGCTGAACGGGCCCTGCACACCCTAGACGCCAGACGGGCAGTCATGCACTACATGGAGGGAACGAAGGAACACAGGATAACAAAGCAGGTCTTTGTGTCCTTCGCTAACAGTTTCATGGGGAAACCAGTAACTAAAGGAACAATTGTGCGATGGATCGCCCAAACAATACAGTTCTGCCACAAGCGGGCAGGACAGGAACTAGCAGTGTGGACACGTGCCCACTCTACCAGGAAAAAGGGAGCTACAATCGCCTTCTTAGCTAACACACCCATTCAGGACATATGCCTGGCGGCAACATGGGCTTCGGTGCACACGTTCACGAAGCACTACTGTTTGGATATACAGATGAACAAGGAAGCACAAGTCGGACAGAAGGTGCTTCAACACATATTCAATAACCAACGCTCCTCTTCCACCCAGCCGCCACAAACATGAGAAACCGCTACAAAGTCTATGCACAGCATAGTGAATCCAGAAAGATTCCCGCTGCAAAACGAATAGTTTCTTACCTGTCGGTGTAGTTTTGCAGCTTGAAGATCTTTCTGGATTCACTAGCGAACCCGCCTACCTCCGCCAGAAAGATGAGGCTGGAGAGAAAAGGCGGGTTGAAACAGAGACAATACTTGGAAAAGAAACCTTAGAGGTTAAAGCGGTGAATGACTTAGTTGAACATTGCCATAACTTCGGTAACAGAACGAACACGAGAAAAAAGAATCCGAAGATGGCGCCCAAGAGTGGGAGCTTCTGTAGGAAGCGTACCGACATCACCGGAAATACACCAAAGTTGGGACGTCGACGCCCACCTGGGCTACGAAAAAAAAAAAAGAAAAGACTACGATTCCGGACCCAACCACAAGACCGCGGAATAATGCACAGCATAGTGAATCCAGAAAGATCTTCAAGCTGCAAAACTACACCGACAGGTAAGAAACTATTCCGACGTCACCTGGCATCTCAACTTCCTCCCCTGGCGGTTGGTTCCATTGAAGGGACCTCCTGGTCTGAACCTGCACCCTGAAGCTAAAACAGACTATCTCCATTGGGTAACATTGGACACCCTACGCGGAGTGAGGACCCTGCACCCGGCCGCTGCTGGTGGTGTGGTTTCTGTGCTGCCTTCGGCCCCCCTTTGTACTTACCTTAAATCCTGAAGATTGTCCTCCAAGGTGGGTTTACCTTCCTGTGAGCAGCCTCCAACCAATGTGCACCTAGTCTCCATAGACTAGCATTGGCACCCCTGTACTCTGCACCCAGTCGCCCTAGTGCTGCTGGTGCTGCACCTAGGGTGCTGAATTGAACCTTGGTACTACCCTCCAAAACTCAGTTACCAAAACTGTTTATTTACCTGCAAACTTAACATTCCTTTTTCCTCCTTGGGATTGCATGGTGGGTTTTTCTTTGAAAGGTGTTCTAAGTGTTGACCCGGTCTGGTATTGCAACAAAGCATGGTAATTCCCGTCTTACTAATTCCTCCGTGATGACCAACAGCAGCTGATCGATCAGGATATCTGTAAATTGCTGATAACATTAGACCGGAAGGGCGTCTGCACCCAGCGATTTAGCAGATTTTAGGGCCTTTTAGCAGGGAGTGCCTCATGTCGACTGTGGTGGTCATGCATACCCCCAGAAGGACTACATTCATGGCGTCCCATTTTGCGGCCCTTGCACTAACTCTGTGTGTACAGTATCCTGGAATATAGGATCAGTAGGTTCATCTGCAAGGAGCCTCCGAAGTGGTATTATTGGTATTGGCCTATGGAGTGCATATGTAACTAATAATTGGGAGTGATCCGAGAGGTAACAAGCCATTTATTGCACAACTTTGACACTTTGGACTGTAATCATGTGTATAAAGAAATTATCCAGACAGCTGTACGTGTCAGTCTCTGGGGTATGGCAAGAGTATGTTTGTACAGCCGGATTCCTCTGGGGCCAGATATACACCAACACAAGACCACCCTGTACTTGGTGTACTATTTTTGTTACAATTTAGAGCACAGTTAAAATCACCCCATCACAATCTCTACTTCATGGGAAATTTGCGCTGCCCTCCACATCACATCCAAAAAGACACCATCATTAACACTTGGAGCATGAACGGCACAAGCTATGTGCATCAAGTGTACCCTCCAACATAACATAGCGGCCATCGGCATACAGGCAGGTTCTCATGGGCTTAAATGGGACTCTCGGTGCTAACCATATTAGTGCACCTCTGGCATACCCAGAGTATGAAGTATTAAACATTTGCCCTACCAAACATCTCCTAACATATTTGGTACAATCCCCCCACAAGAGGGCTTCCTGAAGGATTGATGTTGACACCCCATACCTCCTTCGATACACACACGCCCTATTTCGTTTAACATAATTATTCAGGCCACAAACATTCTAGGTCACAAACTTTTAGCTGGTCTTTGCGCCTTGAATATGCTCTCATTAGAACACCACACATCTGAGGGTACATGAATAAGCAACCATAAGCAGCACCATATATATCTCACTGACATGAAAGCTTCCCCTCTCCTTTGGGCATATACCAACATAGCAAATCTGGAAAAAAACAAATGGAGAGAACCTTAAATCATTCCTCCCCATCTCACCCATATACAGAAGCGGCATATCACTCCCTGCACAACAAATAGTCTGGAGAACAGAATACCCCCACCCCACTTTCCCTCCAATCCTTTCCCCCCCAGCTTATAAATACCCCAACAACTTAACTCTGTGTTGTTCTTGACCAGTTCACCAAATCCGCAGCCCTACGGGAATCCCTAGGGGGGCCTCCTTGATGTGCCTAGGCATGGTTTCTTGACTATCCACCATCTATCTGTGACTCAACTGTTGTTTCACCCCTTTAATTGATCAAAAATACTGGGTTGAATATTTATTAGTCCTGTCACCGTGGACCAACATACATCTCCCCCCCCCCCCCCATATTACCGGCATCGGAAGGGAGACCCGGAACATATCCCCCTACCACAGGGCTACTCAGGCCGTCGCTGTCCCATCGCTTTGAGTTTCCTGAACCAAGCATAGTTGCGTAAATGGGTTCTGTCTCCAAGGGGTCCCCTTCAGATCGCAGGGTGCCATCAGCCTCTACCATTATACGACCCCCAGTCTGTACATCCGGGGCCTGCAGCCTTGTCTTGCGACCCTCTATTCCGGACCGATCGCTATCTTCACTTTTTCTTTGCTAACCCCGTACATGATTATGATCCATCTGCCCGAGACACTGAGTTCATCCAGGCTTCCGCCTCTTGCGGATTCTCTAAAAAAAACATAGTTTCAACATATTGCACTCTGAGTTTCGCAGGAAACATCAGGCTGTATTTGATATTTTGTTCACGCATTCTGCGTTTGACTCCCAAGAACCCGTTACGAAGATCCTGGACCTTTCTCGTTTAATCAGGGTAGATTTTAATCTGTTTATCTTCGTACTGGGAAGGGCCTTTTTACAACCACATATGGGAGGATTTCGTCCCTATTCCTTTGATTAAACATTCACGCTGCGAGTACTCTGAGAAGCGAGTACTCTGATGGGCCCCAAAGCTCGTTGGACCCTTTCAATAGTAAAGAACTTGGAGAGGCAGACCGGGCTAAGCGCTGTGGAAATTCAGTCCTCAAGAAACAGTTTGGCAGAGAACCTTTCCACTTCTTCAGAGAAACCAAGAAATTGCAGATGATTTCTTGTGGAGCACCCCTCAGCAGCCTCTATTCGTGCCTCCGTTGGAACAGTTTTGGTTTGGTTTGTAGTGTCACCACCCTAGTCTGTACATCTTTGCAAAACGAGACGACTTCTCCTTCAGTGTGTGCGACCCTCTCTGCTACTTTCAGTGGTGTACCTGTACTATTTCAAAATCCATCTACAGCAACATAAAAATGATTGCATATGCTGACAAAGAAAAGGGCTGCACAGTACTATTTGGACACAACCAAATGGTCAAGCGTGGAGCTGTTGTACTGTGTGTGAAATCGGATAAAGTACCAATGATGGTAGACTTTGATTTCACACAGGTGACACTTCTGTGTTCTCTTTCTCAAGGAAGTTGTGTGTGTTAAAAGTTTTTCTGTCCTATGACCTGCAGTTTGTTCAGTTTTATCTTTTGTAATATCACATGGTGGTTGTGGATGTAGGTACTTGCATTGTTGTCCCGGGGCTGTTAGAACGTGTGCTCTTGGGTTATTGATAGTATGGCTTGCACTCTTCTCTTTGACATGCTCTCACTTGGGGGTTTTCTGTTGCTAGTTCAGCTGCTCTTCTGTTGTCTTGATGTTGTTAGTACTTGCACTGTCTGCTTTCATAAGCTCTCTGATGGGGTTTGTCTGTTACTACTTCAGCTACAGTTCTGATGGTGTCAGTACTTGTGCTGTTGTCCTTTAGCTGTTAGTATTTGAGCTGTTACTACTTCAGCTGCTGTTCTGTTGCTGTCAGTACTTGCTCTGTTCTTCTTTGGTTAATAATACTTGCTCTGTTGTCTTTGACAAGCTCTCTTGTGGGTGTTTTGCTTGTAGGTACCTGCGGTGTTGTATAGTGTGTGATATACCTGTGCCACTCTACCTTACTTGCATTGCGGTCCTATTGCTGTTTGTTCTTGCGCTTTTACTTTGCTGTTAGTACTTTTGTGGATGTGCTCTGTGGCCACTCACCCCCGCCCCCTCTTGTATTCCAGATTCTTCTACCTTTACCACTTTGCCTTCTATGCCTACCACTACCGCTTCAACGGGCAGTACAGCAGCCTGGCCCTGGTCACTTCCTGGCTCTTCATACAGGTGAGAACAGCAGACCTGATGGTCCCGCCCAGGCAGGTGAATCAATGGTAAAACATCATGAAAGTGGCTTAACTCCTAGAGGTGGGGGGTGCTGAGGCCATAGAACAAGGGCACCAGCCTTGTAAGGGAAAGCAGAACGTCTTGGGGGCAAGATAGGCGTCCTCTCAGTCAGATAACCTTTGGGAACAATTAGGCATGGCACAGGGCGGGTGACGAAACCCACATCAACTCACATGATGCAGCTGCCATGAATGAGCATTTTTAATTAAGTCAAAATATGTATTGTCAACTTTTATTCTTGGAAGTGAACAGTTGCTTTTCCATTTACTGCCTCCGCTTCCTCAACCAGATCATGTCTCTCTAAATGTGAGATTACTCTGTGACCACCGAGCCACCCAGTTAATTTTACTTTTAACGTTTTTTTGTTATTTCAATTTGGATAATGTAGCCTTTTTTTTTTTTAATAGATTTTTTTTTTCTAGAAAAGAGTTGGCGGAAATATTTCCTACAATTCAAAGGCCCATGGCACTCTTTCAAAACTAAAAGCTGGCATATAAGCCTAACAGGCACATTTTATTAAAAACTGGTTTGTCTAGAGTGAGGTGTGCCCTGCAGTTCAGAGGACTTCCCTTTAGGAATTGTTTGACATAGTTAATGCTGTTGTCATACAGTACTGCTAGTATAAAGTGTCTTATTTAGCATCCTACTGGTACAGTGAATTAAAAGATTTTTTAAAGTGATAGTATAAAGAAATCTAAGGTCCCAATAAGTGAATCTCCTGTTTATTACCATGGCAGTCTCCAGTATTACCCAGATACTCTTCCTAGGGCTTTCCTACTGTTGTAAGTCAGTTCCTATGTTGCAGGAGGCTTGGCTTGCCGACTCCCTTGACCTGTTGTAGAGATAGCACTATTGTTGGGTTTGGTTTACTAGTAAACACAAATCTGAAATCGGAGTAGAATATATTGGATCTTGTAATGGGCGTTGGGATGTTCATTGCAAAATGAGAGTAACATTGAGTAGCTGTGAATCTGCACAGCAGCCAGAATCCCCTCATCCTCGCTACGCCCATATATAATGAAGATTCTTGTTGCGAGACGAGACCGATTTTGAAAATGCTCTCACCACGATTGGCCTTTGTATGTCAAACCGTTGATGTTCATAGATATCACCCTCTATTGCATATATTAGCAGATGTCACTCTTCCTACACATTTTAACATGACAAGGGGATAGGCTTTTGGTCCTCGGGCACTCATTTTACAGTATGGCCCTGTTTAGGGAAGTAATCAGTTGCCCTGCAGGCTGCAATTGGACAGAAAATAGTGGGACCACAAAAATATGTCTCATCGCCCAACTGTACGAGGGCTCAGTAATGTTTTCAGAAAGAAAATCATAAAATATAATGACAGCTATATTAATTATGGACACACGTTAAACCATGGGTGGAATTCTAACGAGACTGATATATTTGAGGCATATGCTGAAGTTCCGCCAGTCATTGTGGATTCTAGGAAATGTCCTGGCAAGACGAAACCAAGGAAAAACAGATAGGTCTTATATAGCCTGTGCCAATAGAAGGAGCAGTCTGAAAAAACTCTTTTAAGAATATACTAAAAGTTTCAGAATATTTCTGAATATGCTTCAATGTAGAATCCTAGTAAACCTTGATCACTTCTGAGGTGATATGAGATCAGAGAAAAGCTAGTAAGGGGTCTTTGGAAACTGGGTGCAAAGTGTTTTTTTTAGTAGAATATTTTTTCAATCAGAGCAGCGGCAATGAGAATATCTACCATAGTTTTATACAGAAAACAGACGTCATGGTTAGCAGTCTCTAGGAATGAGTACTGCTGTAGGTACAAAATACTCAATAAATCTGAAAGAGACACATTAGTGATAGATTCCTTACCTTAGAATATCCCCAGGCGTCAGACTGGATTCGGAATTTTTTTGCGTAGCAGTACCCTTGCGTGTCGGTAGGCGTCGTCTGCGGCTCCGCGTCCGTCGCCGGCGTCGTGGGCGCTGTGATGACGTCGTCGAAGTACTTAGACGCCGCCTCCGCGTGCTGGCGTCAATTCTTCTTTTTTCCGCGCCGCCAGCGCAGATCTGGAAAAAGTGGTACCTTAGTCACTTTTTGACTAACGCTTTTTGATCTTTTGATCACCCTTTTCGAGTCTTCGACTCCCATCGGCGCCGATAGGGAAATGCCTGGTTTCAAACCCTGTAAAGATTGCGAACGACTGATGTCTGTCACGGATCCTCACCGTCGGTGTCTCCACTGTCTCGGCGTCGACCACGACGACAAGGCCTGCCTCGACTGCCGGGCCCTTACTTCGAAAGCTAGACGGGAGCGGTCCCGTAAGCGATTCGAACTCAGGCAGTCGGCCCGCGCCGAGAGAGGTCCCGGTCCGGACGGAGGTCGAGGGACCGGTCGCGGGAGCGGAGCCATCATCGCTCCGGGAGTCGACATCACTCCTCTGGGCCGAAATCGTCAGGTAAGCACAAGAATTCGAAGAGACGTCACCGCTCTTCCGACTCCCCCGACGCTCGCGCGACGCAGCCGGGGGGGGTTCAGGTGGCACCGCCCACGCGGCTCCATTGGAGTCGCAGGCGTCGCGTCCGGCTTCATACCCTCCGGTCCCTGGGCCTAACGCGACGCCAGGGGAGATCGAGCGGTTCCTCATGGCTATGAGGTCCCTCTCTCCCCCGACTGGTTCTGCGGCGCCTTCGGGCCCAGCGGTCCCGTCTGGGGGTCCTAGCGGGTCGGGGGCTTCGGCCCCGACGCTGTCGGGTGCTTCGGCTCCGACGCCGCCGGCGCCTTCGGGCCCGGCACCGCAGGGCCCTGCTGGATCCGGATAGTCGCCGGTGGACTTAACGACCTCCCCGGCGCCGATCCCACAGGTGTCACCCCCGGCGCCGCCCTCGGGCGCCGCCGTCCCCGACGCCTGCCTCGACCCGGTTCCGGCGTCGGAACGGCGCCGCCCGGCGTCGATTCAGACGCCGTTCGGAGAGTTCACTTTCCATGAACCGGCCCCATCCTTTACTGAACCTGAGTACCAGGCGATTGGTGATGAGGAGGATTGGGAGGGGTCTGAGGACCCTCTGACACGTGAGTGCCAGTCTTATGAGGACTGGGCAGGTGAACTTGGGGAAGCCAGTGGGTTAGACACTTCACCTGACACTGGCTTTGTCTCCCCTCCTAGCGTGGCTACGGAGGAGGGGGCAACCTATAGCGTGGTGTTGATGAGGGCAGCCAAGGCCTTGGGCCTTGAGCTCCCCGTCGCGGCCATGAGGACTAACCTCCTCACTGAGGTCCTTAAGCCGCAGTCCTGCTCAGTGGAGCCTCTGCTGCCGTTTAACGAGGCCTTAACTGACGTTCTTTTGGGCACTTGGTCCAAGCCCGCTCCGGGTTTGCCCGTAGATAGGAACGTGGCCAGACGCCACCACCCGGCCCCGGGTGACCCATGTTTCCTGTCCACCCACCCACCCCTGAGAGCCTGGTCATCCAGGCCTCCAATTCCCAAACTGCATTCCCGTCGGCTCCGCCGGACAGGGAATCCAAGAGGTATGAGCAGTATGGCAAAAAGATCTTCTCATCCCTTAGTCTGGGACTGCGGTCTTCCAACACCGCATGCCTCTTGGGCCGCTACACCCACTCTCTGTGGGATACGGTCGCGGAAGTGCTGCCAGAGTGTCCGTTAGAGGTACGGGCCAAACTCGGCCAAGCCCTTGTGGAAGGTTGGGATGCAGCCAGATATTCTATCCGGTGTGGACTGGATACCACCGACTCACTGGGTAGAGCGATGGCAACGACTGTGGCGGTAAGACGCCACCCCTGGTTGAGATCCGCCAACTTCTTGGCTGATGGCCAGAACACACTTATGGACATGCCGTTCGATGGCCGTTTCCTCTTTGGCGACAAGGCAGACCATGCGCTGGAGCGTTTTAAGGACTCCAGGGCTACGGCCAAGTCCTTGGGTCTCTCGGCCCCACGCCAGCGATCGGCTGCCTTTCACTCCTTTCGTGGCCACGGAAGGGGTGCGCCCACACGTGCTGCCAGCCACGCACCGCAGGGTAATACCCAACGCGGTGGCGGCCGTGGAAATCTCCGTGGCGGTGGTAGGGGACAACGGCGAGGTCAGTCCACACCCTCCCCCGCAGCATCCGCCTCAAAACCCTCCTAGTCCGTGCTTTCAGGCCCATGTGACGCCAGTGGGTGGCAGGGTTCGCCATCACCACTCCCACTGGCGCACAGTCACGTCGGACAGGTGGGTGCTGCAGATCGTCCGAAGGGGCTACTCCCTCCCCTTCGAGGCGACTCCTCCAGCCATGCCACCGCAGAACCACCGTGTATCGGGGGATCAATTGCGACTTCTGCAGGAGGAAGTTACGGCCCTCTTGGCCAAGGGGGGCCATCGAGCACGTTCCTGGGCCAGAAGTAGGGTGTGGTTGCTACTCCCACTACTTTCTGGTACCCAAGAAGGTCAAAGGGGGCCTACTTCCTATCTTGGACCTAAGGAACGTCAACGGCTTCCTCCGGAAGGAGAAGTTCAAAATGCTGACACTGGCTCAGGTCCTAGCTGCCCTGGACCAAGGAGACTGGATGGTAGCGTTGGACTTGCAGGACGCTTATTTCCACATCCCCGTCCTGCCGGCCCACCGGCGCTACCTGCGGTTCACGGTTGGCCAAGAGCACTTTCAGTATACCGTGCTCCCCTTCGGCCTTACCAGCGCCCCACGGGTGTTCACAAAGGTGATGGCGGTGGTCGCAGCTCATCTGCGCAGGCTATGGGTTTTAGTCTTCCCCTACCTCGACAAATGGTTGTTGAAGGCGGGCTCGCCCCAGACAGTCGTCAGCCACCTCCAGACTACGGCGGATCTCCTGCACCAGCTGGGGTTCTCCATCAATGTGCCGAAGTCACACCTGTGCCCCTCTCAGAAGCTCCTCTTCATCGGAGCGGTTCTAGACTCGGCGCAGTTTCGGCTTTATCCGCCCGAACAGCGGGTCCGGGATATTCAGGCTCTCATTCCACTCTTTCAGCTTTTATCCCGCATCTCGGTCAGGTTGACGCTGCGGCTTCTGTGGCTGATGGCCTCCTGCATCCTACTGGTGCATCACGCCAGGTGGCGGATGCGGGCTCTGCAGTGGTGTGAGAAGGTGGCCTGATATGCAGTGCTCACTATTCTAGTGAACACTATGTATCAGTCCAGCAACCCTTATTGATGATTGGTTGTAAGTCAACCTTATAGACCAGCTATCCTAGTAGCATGGATACGAGCAGTCTAAGGCTAAAGACTCGAGAGGGCGTGTTAAGCCAGCTGTTATACCACACATATATCCCTTGAATACCCAGTGAAAGGACACCACACAAGTGTTATGAAAATAAACAGTGTATTTATTTAAATCACAACAGCCCTGTACTCTTTATGAGGACAGGGTACTAAGCACAAAACAAAACTCTTACGAAAATACTTAAGTTAGCACAGTATATACAAATGCCCGAGGGGCACGGAAAACCATATACTCTGAAAGTGGAATGCGAAATTACTAGCAGGTAAGTACAGTACTAATAGGCTTAGGAATCGCTAGGACTTGACTATAGAATCTTCAGATTACTTCTAGGAGGCCTAGGGGACTCGAGTGCAGAGTGTGCACTCTCACGCGTGATGCGGGACAAAGTCTATGGTAGCTAGTAATGACAAAGTTAGTGTTCTCGGGCGAACCCGACCTGGTAGGAGGAAAACGTAAGTGGATTCTGACCCTTGGATAGTGAGGCTATGCTGGGGCACCGAAATGCCGAAGTTACCTAGCCCAGGGGCTGCAGCTGCATAGGTCTCAAAAGACGTCGGGAATCCTCGTAGACGGACCAGGAGCCTGGAAGAAAGAAGTTGCTGGCAGGCGACCAGTGAAGAAAGTTCGATGGATCCAAGCCTGCATCGAAGGAAGATGACACCTGAAAGCAGAGGGGACCAAGTTCGAGACTACTAGCCAGTAGTCAGGTGGCACCAGGAGGGCACCGGATGGTAGTCACCTCGACTAGGTGAGTGGGTGACGCTGTGCTCGCAGATCTCACGGACCAGGAGGCGTTGTCGGCGACCAGGATGGAGGAGCGAGCTGTCCCACGATGGATGAAGCTGTCGGCGTCGCTGGACCCAGGATTGGGCAACAAAGCCTTGGCAAATTCAAGCCCACGCGGTGGACTCAAAATGGCGTCTGGAGTGTACCAGGAGGGTCCGGGGTGCCTCTCTTGAAGAAGGAAGCAAGGGCCAGTCTGGAGCAACCAGACCAGCAGCAGTGATGTCGTCGGGCGTCGTGAAGAAGGCCACAAGCCAGCCGGCTAGTAGCCACACAGCGCGGTGAGTACGCAAAAGCAGAAGGGCCCCACGCAGATCGTGGAGATGCTGGAGGGCTGATCTTCGGTGCTGGAGCTGCTCAGGGTTGGGGCTTCTCGGACCCCAAAGCACTCACCAGTGGAGCACACGGTGGGCTTGTTGCAAAGAAGTCGTGCAGTCTTGGCGATCGTCGGTCCCTCGAGGTCTCGTCGCACTTGCAGTTCTCAGCTTGGCTGTAGAGGTGAGTAGAGGTCAGAGGTGCCAGGGAATCCGGGTCTCGTCGAGCTGGGTCGTCGGATTCGTGAAGAAGGACTTGCAGCAGACCGCAGTGTTCTTAGGATGGTGCCGGCTTGATGCAGGGTGACTACTCCTTAGCCACAAGGGAGAATCTTGAAGAAGGAAATCTTGATGTCTTTCGCAGAAAGTCGTGTCTTGATTCCAAAGATGATCTAATTTGAACAGGGGCCCGCTCCTATCTTTATACTAAAAAAGGGGGCTGACCCGGTGACTAGGTCCTGCCTATGGGTGGGACTAGGAGTGGGGTGGTTACACCCCTCTGCCATGCCGGACTTTCCCCAGGCCAGGGGCTGGTGTGCCCCTGGAACTGGTTCTGACCGGCCTATGCGTAGTGAGCACCGGGGTGCCACTCAGCAGTCACCTTCCTGTAAAGCCCTGCCTACCCAGGATACACAAAACCATGTCTGGGACGGTGCTAGCACCGCCCCTGACAGGAAACGCTTTGTCCAGGCTCCCCTCGCTGGAAGGACTCCCAGCTGCAGGGGGTCAGACTCGTGTCTGTGGTGGCAGCATCCTTTTTGTGGAGCTGAGGCTTCGTTTAACTTTAACCGTGGTTCACAGTTACATACATGTCGTGTCCCTCTAGAAGGGTGGAATGCTAACCCCGCCGCCAGAATTGGCGAGGGGTTAGTATTCCAATTCGTATGACACCTTACTCGACATGTTTTGATAAAGCAATACCAAAGATAGCATTTAACCGCGAGGATTATAATGCACTTAAGAGTATATGGTATGCAATATCATGGAACAGCTATTAGGACTTGATTCCGCAAGCTGCAGACAGGCTCAGCTCATGCCAGAGCACCATCTCACACGATTCCAAGCACTCTGCCTTCAGGATTGTCAAGGCCTGCCATAGGAGTGACTGATAGGAATCTGTGTGTCCGTTTTAGGGTTAGATATAGGTATACTATATCTACAGCAAAGGGTGATTACACGACTTTGCCCCAGCTGTCATGCAGCCAGTTGTGTCAAATTTAGGAGGCCAGCCAGGGGTGGCATAATACATAGTCAGCCCCTGGTAGGCCCTGGGTACACCTATGCCCTGAGTTACAGGGTCTGATAAGGTGGCCCAGTACCAATTGGAAATGTACCTAAGGTACATGGAAACCATTTTACAGAGAGAGCAGTAGGCCTGGGGTCCTGATTGGCAGGATTCCAGGTCGACTATGTCAAAAACCAGCTAAAACACAGGGCAAAAAGTTGGGGCCAACCATAGTCAGGAGGTACCTTCCTACACAACCCCCCCCCCCCCCCCCCCCCCAAACGAAAGGAGATAAGTCTATCCTTGTCCAGGTAAGCCTCTATTACCTAAGTGGCCATATAAGGAAGGACCAGCTCTGGCTTGGTTTCCCCCTGTGTCATGGTCCACTAGGCAACCCCTCACCCTAAGGGTATCTGAGGGTCTCCACCATAGGGAATCTCTGTCTTTGGTGTGTCTTGGGAAAGAAGAAGGCTTCACAACACTATCTGTTTGAGTGGAGGCGGAGACCATTACAGCCTTGCCAACTTTTCAGGAGGGCACTCAGTTTGTGTTTGGGCTGTGACTGTCACAGCCCTCCTATCCTGTTCAGGAAAGTCTGTCTGAGCCTGGGCAGTGGCTACCACTGCTCTTCCAACCTTTTCAGAGAGGAATGGTGCTTGGACTGGGGCTGTAGCTATTACTGCCCCACTAACCTTTCTGGGTAGGCCTATCATTCTGGAGTGAGTTTCTTGCTCCACCTCAGCCCATGCTGAGATTTCCAGGTCATTCCCCAGTAAGCAATCTACAGGTAGGGTGTCTGTCACTGCCACTCTCATGGGCCCTGTGACATTACCCCAACTGAGCTCGACTACTGCCATGGGATGCCTTCTCTTCACTCCATGAACGTCTGTCACCTGGTAAAGGAAACCAGGGGTCAGTTGAGCAGAGGGGACCAGATGGTCAATCACCATGGTGATACTGGCCCCTGTGTCTCTGTATGACTACACTTTCTGACCATTGATAAAGGGCTCTTGTCTATACTTTCCCAAAATGTGGGAACCAGTAGTGAAGTTGGCAAACCCCAAGCCAGTCTCACAGACAAGAGTGTTGTTAGGGGACCTGGCTAGGCCATAGTCCTCCTGGTTTCCCAAAGTAATACCCACCACATTCTTGGGGGCACTCCCACCACCTGGGGGATTACTACTAGTGGTAACAGGAGGTCTGGGAGTGTTACTTGGGGGTATGTTTTCCTTATTGCTATTTTTAGGGCACTTGGCATCACTTTTGTAATGGCCCACCTGTTTACAGGCATGGCAATAAGGTTTCTTCTGTTCTGAAGGTGTGTTCTGGGACCCACCACCCTTGTTGGAGTTTTGGGGCCCTTGGGAAGTCTTCTCTGTGGATTTATCCCCACCCTTCTCTTGAGGCTTGGTTGATTCCTTCTTTTGGTCACCACCCTGGTTCCTAGGCCTGACCCTGGTTCTGACCCATTTGTCTGCCCTCTTACCCAATTCCTGTGGAGAGGTCAGATCAGAGTCTACCAGGTGCTGATGTAATAACTGGTTCTGACAATTACTTAAGATTTGCTCTCATAATTAGATTGTACAATCCTTTAAAATCAGTAACCTTACTACCCAGTAGCCAGCCTTCAAAAGCCTTAGTGGCACAATCAACAAAGTCAGACCAATCTTGAGACTGAGTTTTCTGGGTGTCTCTGAACAGCATCCTGTATTGTTCAGTGGTTAAACCAAACCCATCAACCAGTGTATTTTTCAAGATTTGGTAATTGTTAGCATCCTCCACTCTAGTAGTGAGGAGCTTATCTCTACCTTTACCTTCAAAGGAGAGCCACAAGATAGCTGCCCACTGACTTTGGGGAACACCCTGCACAGTGCAGGCCCTCTCCAAAGCAGTAATCCATTTGTGGATGTCATCCCCTTGTTTAAAGGGGGGCACTATCTCATTCAGGTGCTTTGTATCAAAACTCCTTTCCCTATTGCTAGGTATATTGCTGCCACCAGTGGGGACTACCCCACTTAACTGTTGCTCTCTAGCAAAGGCAAGTCTCTCTTTGGCCAGGGCAAGTTCTTCCCTTTCAATCCTCAGTTTGACTGCCCTTTCTTTAGCTTCATACACTCTCCTCTGAGGGGAAGTCATCCCTCTGTGAGAAGAGTTGTGAGAGCCATTGGTTTGAATGGATCTGCCAGAGCCTCTTGATAGAGATCTGGCTCGTCCATTCCCAATGTTAAGCTGACCTGAGAGTGGTCCCAGGGGTCCCCCAGTACCAATCTCATGTCTGCTTAAGTTGGACCTGGTTAGTCTGCTGACTTCTACCTGTCCCTTATCTGCCTCATCCCCAGAGGGATCCTCATCCTCCTCCCCCTCTTCAGTCCCAGCTGAGAGGTGGATTAGGTCAGGGTCTCCTCTGGTTCCCTCAAGGGGAGGCATGCTTCCATCTGGATTAGGAGAGCTAAGAAGTTTCTCAGCTTTCCTGGCATCATAAGTCTCTAAGAGACCAATCAGAAAGGAAGTTGTGGGGTTAGACCCCTGTCTTATCTTCCTGGAGGTACACACCTGTCTCAACTCCTGGAAGCTAAGAACAGTATATCTGGAAGTGGGGACCTGTGGAGGGTCCACTGACACAAGGGGAGTCTCAGAGTTTCCTCCTTTGTCTGACATACTGTTTCTAGTGTGGTGTAAGTGATGCACCTACCTACACTATGTGTTTGCCTACTGATCCCTTGCTAAGAGTTGCAGCCAAGGTGTGCTAAGCCTTGAGGAGCTGCAACAGCTGGTTCAGTAGAACTCAGAGTATTCTAAGCTAAGTTATATGTACCTGAAGTACTTATGTGATCTTTCAACAAGATATTCTTAGGATACGTGTGGTAAAACAGCAAGCTCAAATCCCAACCGCTGCTCACCAATGTGAGAAGGTGGCCTGATATGCAGTGCTCACTATTCTAGTGAACACTATGTATCAGTCCAGCAACCCTTATTGATGATTGGTTGTAAGTCAACCTTATAGACCAGCTATCCTAGTAGCATGGATACGAGCAGTCTAAGGCTAAAGACTCGAGAGGGCGTGTTAAGCCAGCTGTTATACCACACATATATCCCTTGAATACCCAGTGAAAGGACACCACACAAGTGTTATGAAAATAAACAGTGTATTTATTTAAATCACAACAGCCCTATACTCTTTATGAGGACAGGGTACTAAGCACAAAACAAAACTCTTACGAAAATACTTAAGTTAGCACAGTATATACAAATGCCCGAGGGGCACGGAAAACCATATACTCTGAAAGTGGAATGCGAAATTACTAGCAGGTAAGTACAGTACTAATAGGCTTAGGAATCGCTAGGACTTGACTATAGAATCTTCAGATTACTTCTAGGAGGCCTAGGGGACTCGGGTGCAGAGTGTGCACTCTCACGCGTGATGCGGGACAAAGTCTATGGTAGCTAGTAATGACAAAGTTAGTGTTCTCGGGCGAACCCGACCTGGTAGGAGGAAAACGAAAGTGGATTCTGACCCTTGGATAGTGAGGCTATGCTGGGGCACCGAAATGCCGAAGTTACCTAGCCCAGGGGCTGCAGCTGCATAGGTCTCAAAAGACGTCGGGAATCCTCGTAGACGGACCAGGAGCCTGGAAGAAAGAAGTTGCTGGCAGGCGACCAGTGAAGAAAGTTCGATGGATCCAAGCCTGGATCGAAGGAAGATGACACCTGAAAGCAGAGGGGACCAAGTTCGAGACTACTAGCCAGTAGTCAGGTGGCACCAGGAGGGCACCGGATGGTAGTCACCTCGACTAGGTGAGTGGGTGACGCTGTGCTCGCAGATCTCACGGACCAGGAGGCGTTGTCGGCGACCAGGATGGAGGAGCGAGCTGTCCCACGATGGATGAAGCTGTCGGCGTCGCTGGACCCAGGATTGGGCAACAAAGCCTTGGCAAATTCAAGCCCACGCGGTGGACTCAAAATGGCGTCTGGAGTGTACCAGGAGGGTCCGGGGTGCCTCTCTTGAAGAAGGAAGCAAGGGCCAGTCTGGAGCAACCAGACCAGCAGCAGTGATGTCGTCGGGCGTCGTGAAGAAGGCCACAAGCCAGCCGGCTAGTAGCCACACAGCGCGGTGAGTACGCAAAAGCAGAAGGGCCCCACGCAGATCGTGGAGATGCTGGAGGGCTGATCTTCGGTGCTGGAGCTGCTCAGGGTTGGGGCTTCTCGGACCCCAAAGCACTCGCCAGTGGAGCACACAGTGGGCTTGTTGCAAAGAAGTCGTGCAGTCTTGGCGATCGTCGGTCCCTCGAGGTCTCGTCGCACTCACAGTTCTCAGCTTGGCTGTAGAGGTGAGTAGAGGTCAGAGGTGCCAGGGAAGCCGGGTCTCGTCGAGCTGGGTCGTCGGATTCGTGAAGAAGGACTTGCAGCAGACCGCAGTGTTCTTAGGATGGTGCCCGCTTGATGCAGGGTGACTACTCCTTAGCCACAAGGGAGAATCTTGAAGAAGGAAATCTTGATGTCTTTCGCAGAAAGTCGTGTCTTGATTCCAAAGATGATCTAATTTGAACAGGGGCCCGCTCCTATCTTTATACTAAAAAAGGGGGCTGACCCGGTGACTAGGTCCTGCCTATGGGTGGGACTAGGAGGGGGGTGGTTACACCCCTTTGCCATGCCGGACTTTCCCCAGGCCAGGGGCTGGTGTGCCCCTGGAACTGGTTCTGACCGGCCTATGCGTAGTGAGCACCGGGTTGCCACTCAGCAGTCACCTTCCTGTAAAGCCCTGCCTACCCAGGATACACAAAACCATGTCTGGGACGGTGCTAGCACCGCCCCTGACAGGAAACCCTTTGTCCAGGCTCCCCTCGCTGGAAGGACTCCCAGCTGCAGGGGGTCAGACTCGTGTCTGTGGTGGCAGCATCCATTTTGTGGAGCTGAGGCTTCGTTTAACTTTAACCGGGGTTCACAGTTACATACATGTCGTGTCCCTCTAGAAGGGTGGAATGCTAACCCCGTCGCCAGAATTGGCGAGGGGTTAGTATTCCAATTCGTATGACACCTTACTCGACCTGTTTTGATAAAGCAATACCAAAGATAGCATTTAACCGCGAGGATTATAATGCACTCAAGAGTATATGGTATGCGATATCATGGAACAGCTATTAGGACTTGATTCCGCAAGCTGCAGACAGGCTCAGCTCATGCCAGAGCACCATCTCACACGATTCCAAGCACTCTGCCTTCAGGATTGTCAAGGCCTGCCATAGGAGTGACTGATAGGAATCTGTGTGTCCGTTTTAGGGTTAGATATAGGTATACTATATCTACAGCAAAGGGTGATTACACGGGGGAGGAGCTTCGCTGCCAACCAAGATGGCCGCGTGAGCTCGGAGCTCCGAAGACCTCCCGGTCTCCCGAATTAATCCTGTCACCTATCCTGTCCCACGGTGGTGGGAATCGGTCGCCGAGCCGGGCCTGATGCGGCCCCCGTTCTCGGATTGAAAATCGGACATTCCTAGCCACAGTTGTGTCGACGAACCCGGAGGCTCCTCCCGCATCGCTGTGCCAGGGTGGATCGTAGCGGTGTCCATACGGAGTTCCTCCCTGCCAGTGCTTCTCCTGCCCGAGGGGTGCACCTGGGCACCGATCGCCTTGCTGGCTGATCCTGATCTTGGTTCCCGGATTCCGAGTTGTGTGCACTGGTACTACCTCGCTGGACTCTCTCGCCCCGGTGTCCCCCCCCCCCCCCCCCCCCCTCTGTCCTGTGGTCGACAACATGGCGGGCAAGGGCGGCTCGGATGCGGGCAAGACTCAACGGATCAATCGGAAGCCGTCCCAATCCCAGTCTACGATTCCCGAGCGCTTCTCCCAATCTAAGGGATCGCCTGGACAGGTGGTTCGATCAAAAGACCCGAGAAGAGATGAGTCGCCGGACGGCTCCGAATTAACGCTCAGGGACGTTATGGGAGCGATATCGGGGATGAGGGAAGAGATGCACACTCTTCGCGAGGAGCTATCCAGCAAGGTCGACTCCCTGAAAATCGACCTGAATCTCATCAGGACGGACCTTGGGAAAACCAACGACCGGGTGAAATCCTTGGACCTTAAAACATCCAGCCTGACCACTGATGTCTCAGACATCCAGACTGAGGTGCGCACTTTGAGACAGGCTAATGGCGTACTGGCGCGTCGGCTGGATGAGTTCGAAGGCCGCGCGCGTCGCCAGAATGTCCGTATCACCGGAGTGCCGGAAAAAGCTGAGGAGGACTCTACTGAACTGTTTGTGGAGGAACTGGTGGTCAAGAACTTGCAACCGGGGGGCCTGAGTAAGTTCTTCTCGGTAGAGAGGGCCCACAGGGTCCCTGGTGGACCGCCCAAGTTGGGAGCGACCCCGCGTCCCATCATTGCGAGGCTGTTCAATTATAGAGACAGGGACGCCATTCTACAGGCGTCGAGGGCCGCGGGCCCTCTCCATTTCCAGAACTCGGAAGTAAACTTTTTCCCGGACTTCACCCAGGCCGTCCAGAAACAGCGGCAGAGCTTTGCCGGGGTGAAGAGAAGACTCAGGGAAGTGGGCCTGCGGTACTCGATGCTGTATCCTGCTAAACTTCGCATTGAACGCGACCACCGGACCTTCTTCTTCGAATTTCCTGATGACGCGGGACACTGGCTCGACACCCTACCCCAGGAACGACCTGAATCTACCGACCGGACGGAGGATGCCACCGGAGGAGCGGCTGCACAGGAGTGAATTCGTGACTATTTATCTTCCGAGACTCGGGGAGCCGTGAGGTGCCTCGACTTTAGACATTGATATTTACAATGACTCATTCTGCTACTGATATGGGGGGTGACGGGAGGGGATGGGATGCCTCCTTTCTCCTTCGTGGGCTTTTTGTAGGTTAGTTTTGGGGCGACAGGCACACTGCTAGTTGGGGTGGATTTTAGTCTGATGCAGGGGTGCAGGGTGGGGGGTAGTTGGGATGTGTGGTTTTGTATTCTCTCTTTGTTTGATTCTTCCTCTTGGCTGAGGTGTATACGTCCTGTTGTACCGTTGAACTGGGCACTGAGGTGGGTGGTGGGGGGGGGGACGCGGAGAGTCCTTGACGATGGGGGGTAGACTGTTGCATTTGCTGAGCTGGAATGTTAACGGGTTGGGAGATCGTATTAAGAGGGGTGTAGTGTTGCAAATGATTAAACGGTGCTCTCCAGATGTTGTGTTTCTACAGGAGACTCACTTGGTGGGTCATGCATGTAAGGCCTTGAATAGACGGGGATACAAAATGGTGGCTCACGCAGGCTTCTCCTCGGGCTCTAGGGGGGTGGGCATAATGGTGCGTGCGTCCCTTCCGTTGGAGGTGGAGTCTGTGCTGGCTGATGATAGAGGTCGATACGTGGCTTTGGTGGGCAGATGGGAGGGCCGCACGCTAGTTTTAGTTTCGGTTTACGTACCCCCGGGATTGCAGGAAACCACATTCAGGGACTTGGGAGGCGCCATTTTAGGTCTCCCCGAGGGACTGTTGTTGGTGGGTGGGGATTTCAATTCAGTTGTCTCAGGGGAACTGGACCGTTTTCCTCCCAGGGTTCTTCGCCCTTCCCAGTCTTGGATGTCTGATTTTGTATGTTCCATGGGAATGGTTGACTGCTGGCGTTTGCTCCACCCTACTCAGCGACAGTATTCTTTTCTCTCGGGAGCTCACGGTAGCTTCTCCAGGCTGGACTACGTCCTGGCCCCGGCGGCCCAGGCGCAGTCCGTTTCCACCGCGCGCCTACTGGCCCGGGGTATCTCGGACCACTCCCCAGTTTGGATCTCGTTTGACTTTCAGGTCCCGGCGTCCTCGCGGGTGGCCCCCATTAACCCGTGGTATTTTCGTGATCCGAAAACTCGAGCTCTCCTGGCCAAGGCTATGGACCGGTACTTTGCTGAGAATGCTGGCTCCGTGGCCTCGGCCGTTACCTTATGGGAGGCCTTTAAAACTGTTCTTCGTGGCGAGGCCTTCTCCCTGATCGCGGAGGCACGCCGCCGCCGCGATGAAGATGTGGTACGACTGGAGTCTGAACTCGCAGACTTAACCGCTCAGCTGGAGCTGGGCCCGTCGCCCGATTTGGTCCATGCCCTCTCGCTTAAGCAATCCGAACTCCGAGCCACGGCTACTGACGCAGCTAAGGCCTTGAGTAGGGAACAGCAGGGAAGGATCTACGATTCCGGTGATAAGGCTGGGAAGCTCCTGGCCTGGTTGGACAAGAGGGAATTGGCGTCCCGGGTGGTCCCGGAGTTGATGGGTGAGGACGGCTTGACCTTGACGGACCCGGCGGCCATAGCCGAGTCCTTCGCTGAATACTTCGCGGGGGTCTATACCTCTGCTACCTCTCTTCCGGAGTCCGCTTCGGCCTCCTACCTGGAGGATATTGACCTCCCTTGTCTATCGGATCTTGACCGGGAGGACATGGACCGAGACCTGTCTGATGATGAGGTTGCCCTGGCGATTCGCTCGTTACGGTCCGGTAAGGCGCCGGGACCGAATGGTATCCCGGTGGAGCTGTATAAATTAAGGGCTGATGCGCTGGCCACACCGCTGCGCAAAATGTTCCTCGAGGCCCGTGAGCGGGGCGAACTCCCCCCAGACCAGAGACTAGCCACCGTAGTGGTGATCCACAAAGAGGGGAAGCCGCGGAACCTGCCCCGGTCTTACCGACCTATCTCATTGTTAAATGCGGAACCCAAAATCCTAGCAAAACTGCTAGCCAACCGGCTGGTGGGAGTGATCTCGGACCTGGTTCATCCGGACCAGTCCGGGTTCATCCCACACCGGAACACGGCGCTTAACCTGAGGAGACTCCACGCTGTTCTGGCACGTGCTCACTTGCTCCGTGACCCGGCGGTTCTGGCTTCCCTTGACGCTACCATGGCTTTCGACTCCCTCGAGTGGAGTTACTTGTGGGCTGTCCTAGTTAAGTTGGGCTTCGGACCTTCCTATATTGGATGGGTCCGACTGCTATATTCTGCTCCGCTGGCTAATGTCGCCGTTAACGGTAGACTCTCGGCTTCTTTCACGCTGCACAGAGGTACCAGACAGGGCTGCCCGCTTTCGCCGCTCCTGTTTGCGCTAGCACTGGAGCCCTTAGCAGCAAGGATTAGAACACACCCCGATGTTTCAGGCATTAAGTGGTCGCCTGGATTCGAGGATCGAGTGTCGCTTTACGCGGACGACATCCTTTTTTACCTTACCTCTCCCTGTCGCTCGCTCATCGTGATCTTTGACCTACTGGGAGTCTTTGGGTCGTACTCGGGGTTGGTGATTAATTGGTCCAAATCCTCCCTATACACGGTGCGTGGAGATACCCCGCGCCTCCCCCGTGGGTGCTCGATTCAGGTAGCCCAACAGGGCTTCCGGTACTTGGGCATCTACGTGTCGCTAGACCCGCGTGCCCGCTACACGCACAATCTTTTGCCACCGTTGGAGCGCCTGAAGAGGGATGTCGAGATCTGGAAAAAACTGCCTATCTCCTTGATGGGTAGGGCGGCACTGTTTAAGATGATGGCGCTACCCCGCTTTCTCTATGCCCTGCAGAACTCACAGGATCCGGTTCCTGCCAAGTATTTTGGTGAGATCGAGTCCCTACAGCGGACATTGCTGTGGGATGGACGGCCGAGAATATCGTTGCCTAAGCTGACTATTCCCTGCTATGACGGTGGGATAGCGCTACCGGACATGCGGAGATATTACTGGGCATCCCAGCTTGCGGCGGTCAACCATGGCTTTTATGGCCCAGCGGTTAGTCCGGGCTATGATATGGACCGTTGGCTGGTTGGGGATGGCAACTACTACAGAGCTCTCTACTCCAGGTCGTTGGACCGTCGATTGACGGGCCCAACCAGGACGATGGTACGTGTATGGCGCACGGTGACGGACACCCTTGGCTGGAAGGATAAGATCACTTTGGCTACTCCCCTGTACGATTCCGACGTGCTGGGGAAATTGTGGAAGACCAGAGGTTTTGACCGGTGGGACACCATAGGCATTTCTAAAGTGGGTGACATGATTGCGCGGGGCGGCATTAAATCGTTTGCCTCGATGCAACAAGAATACCAGCTGGCGCCGACGGAATTTTTCCGACACGCCCAGCTTAGTCACGCCCTTTCCCCTCACGTCACTGACGGTGACGCCATCCCTGAATCTTCCCCCCTGGAGGATCGGGTACTGGACGGCCATATGCCGGACAGTGCCATTTCCTTGACCTACAAGAAGCTGATCAACGTGAGGGTGGACTTGCTTGCACGGTTGCGAATGCACTGGGTGAATGACGGTATAGAACTGGATGATGAGGAATGGCAGTCGGCGGCGTCTTCTCCCAGGGAGGTGGCCATATCGGCGAGACTACGTCTGGTCCAGCTGAAAATCCTTCATAGGGTGTATGTTACCGGCCCCAGGCTCATTCATATGGGGCTTTCCACGGATGGCCTATGTCGGCGGGGTTGCGGTCTGCTGGCCACCTTCCTCCACGTTCTCTGGGAGTGTCCTGGTGTGGCCCGATACTGGAAGCGTGTGCATGATGTGATGGAGGAGGTGACGGGTGTGGCCCTGCCGGCCGAGGCTCGCCGTTGCCTCCTCAATGTGTGGTGTCCGAATGACTACAGTGTAGCCCAGACTAGATGGGTAACCTTAGGAAATATGGTGGCCAAGAGGGACATTGCCCAGAAATGGGGGGCGCCCGCACCCCCGTCCCTTACTCTCTGGATGAATAATATGGACTGGTGCATGGTACGGGAGAAAACGGTGTATGCGGCCAGGGGCAAGCCCAGAGCGTGGAGATCTGTGTGGGGAGCCTGGAACTCTTATCGGGGCGATTTATGTGAACCCCCGCCTGACCCGGAGGTGGACGTCCAACCCTCCCCATAGAATGCTACCCTTCCCGTGATTCCAGGCAGGTCATTCTGAAGTGAGACCCCCCATCGTAATTTCGTGCTGCAAATATATCCTTGAGTTGAGTTGGATGTGCGGCCCCCGGCCCCCTCCCACTGTGCCCCTTCACTATGCTTGCTCTGTCCTCGGCCACTTCTCTTCTTACTTTTTCTTCTTTCTATCTTTTCTGTGCTCCGGCACTTCCTTTTGGTGGCCTCTCGAGGCCCTTCTCTCTCTTTAGGTTCCTATGCTGTTCCTTATTATAAAATTAAACCTGATTGCTTCTGCGTGTTGTTGTGTACACAACTTTCTGTGCTATCTTAATGCTGCCTGGCCTCCGGGATGTACGGCTAAATAGCGGTGTACTTTTTCTACAAATAAAGGTTTTTCAAAAAAAAAAAAAAAAAAAAAAAAAAAAAAGGGTGATTACACGACTTTGCCCCAGCTGTCATGCAGCCAGTTGTGTCAAATTTCGGAGGCCAGCCAGGGGTGGCATAATACATGCTTCAGCCCCTGGTAGGCCCTGGGTACACCTATGCCCTGAGTTACAGGGTCCGATAAGGTGGCCCAGTACCAATTGGAAATGTACCTAAGGTACATGGAATCCATTTTACAGAGAGAGCAGTAGGCCTGGGGTCCTGATTGGCAGGATCCCAGGTCGACTATGTCAAAAACCAGCTAAAACACAGGGCAAAAAGTTGGGGGCAACCATAGTCAGGAGGTACCTTCCTACAAGTGGGACCTGAAGTTTCAGTGGGCCAAGCATCAGGGCAACCTGTCCGACCACGTCCTGATCTTGGAGGGCACGCCGAGACAGCTGCAGTGGTGGTTCACGGACCGCGATTGGGTCAGCGGCAGATCCCTCTCCCTTCCCAAACCGGAGCACATAGTCGTGACGGACGCGTCCCTTCAGGGCTGGGGAGGCCACATGGGAGAGGCGGAGATCAGAGGCCTCTGGTCTCCGGCGGAGTTCTGGCTCCATATCAACCTTTTGGAGCTGCGGGCGATTCGTCTAGTACTGAAGGCATTCCTCCCCTCTGTCCGGGGGAGTGTAGTGCAGGTGTTCACGGACAACACCACCGCCATGTGGTACTGCAACTGTGAGAAGTTGGCCTGATATTCAGTGTTCACTATTCTAGTGATCACTATGTATCAGTCCAAACAACCCTTATGGTGATTGGTTGTAAGTCAACCGATAGACCAGCTATCCTAGTAACATGGACAAGAGCAGTCTTCGGGCTAAACTCTAGAGGGCGTGTTAAGCCAGCTGTTATACCATCACATATACCCCTTGAACACCAAGTGAAAGGACACCACACAAGTGTTATGAAAATAAACAGTTTATTTATTTAGATCACAACAGCCCTGTACTCTTTATGAGGACAGGGTACTAAGCACACAACAAAACTCTTACGAAAATACTTTAAGTTGCACAATTTACACAAATGCCCGAGGGGCACGAAAAACCATATACTATGAAAGTGGAATGCGAAATTACTAGCAGGTAAGTACTGGACTAATAGGCTTTGGAATCGCTAGGACTACGTTACTGAACCTTCAGATTACTAGTAGGAGGCCTAGGGGACTCGGGTGCAGAGTGTGCACTCTCATGCGGGATGCGGGACAAAGTCTATGGGAGCTAGTAAAAGCAAAGTTAGTGTTCTCGGGCGAACCCGATAAGGTAGGTCGAAAACGACAGTGGATCTGGACCCTTGGATAGTGAGGCTATGCTGGGGCACCGAAATGCCGAAGTTACCTAGCCCAGGGGCTGCGGCTGCATAGGTCTGAAAAGACGTCGGGAATCCTCGTTTACGAACCAGGAGCCTGAAGAAAGAGTTGCTGGCAGGCGACCAGTGAAGATTGTTCGAAGTGATCCAAGCCTTGATCGAAGATGGATGACACCTGAAAGCAGAGGGGACCAAGTTCTTAACCACTAGCCAGTGATCAGATGGCACCAGGAGGGCACCGGATGGTAGTCACCTCGACCAGGTGAGTGGGCGACGCTGGGCTCTGCAGTCTCACGGACCAGGAGGCGTTGTCGGCGACCAGGATGGAGGTGCGAGCTGTCCCACGATGGTTGATGCTGTCGACGTCGCTGGACCCAGGATTGGGGCAACAAGTCTTGGCAAATTCAAGCCCACGCTTGGACCTAAAATGGCGTCTGGAGTGGAGCAGGAGGGTCCGGGGTGCTCCTTTCGGAAGGGAGCAAGGGCCAGTCTGGAGCAACCAGACCAGCAGTGTTGTCGTCGTTGATCGTCGTCGGGAAGGCCACAAGCCAGCGGGCTAGTAGCCAGACAACGCGGTGAGCAACCAAAAAGCAGAAGGGCCCCACGCAGATCTCGTGGATGCTAGGGGGCTGGACTTCGGTGCTGGAGCTGCTCAGGGTCGGGGCTTCTCGGACCCCAAAGCACTCACCAGAGGATCCCTCAGCGGTCGTGCTGGATAGAAGTCGTGCAGTTCTGATGATGGCCGGTCCCTCGAGGTCTCGTCGCACCTACGGTTCTCAGCTTAGCTGTAGAGGTAGGTAGAGGTCAGAGGTGCCTGGGAAGCCGGGTCTCGTCGAGCTGGTCAGTCGGATCCCGGAGGAAGGACGTTCAGCAAACCGCAGAGTTCTTAGATGGTGCCTGCGGGTGCAGGGTGACTACTTCTTAGCCACAAGGGAGAAATCTTGAGAAGAAGTCGAGAGTTCCTTTCGTAGAAAGTAGTTTCTTGATTCAAAGATGATCTAATTTGGAAGGGTCCCCGCTCCTGCCTTTATCCTAAAGAAAGGGGTGGGTACGCAACTAGGTCCTGCCCTAGGGGTGGGACCAGGAAGGGGGGTGGTTACACCCCTCTCCCATGCCGGAATTTCCCCAGCTCAGGGGCTGGTGTGCCCCTGGAACTGGTTCTAGCCGGCAGATGCATAGTGAGCACCGGGGTGCCACTTGCAGTCACCTTCCTGTAAAGCCCTGCCTACCCAGGATACACAAAACCCTGTCTGGGATGGTGCTAGCACCGCCCCCGACCGGAAACCCTTTGTCCAAGCTCCCCTCGCTGGAAGGACTCCCAGCTGCAGGGGGTCAGACTCGTGTCTGTGGTGGCAGCATCCATTTTGTGATGCTGAGGCTTGAGTTAACTTTAACCGGGTTTCACAGTTACATACATGTCGTGTCCCTCTAGAATGGTGGAATGCTAACCCCGTCGCCAGAATTGGCGAGGGGTTAGTATTCCAATTTGTATGACACCTTACTCGACATGTTTTGATAAAGCGATACCAAAGATAGCATTTAACCGCGAGGATTATAATGCACTTAAGAGTATATGGTATGCGTTATCATGGAACAGCTATTAGGACTTGGTTCCGCAAGCTGCAGACGGGCTCAGCTCATGCCAGAGCACCATTTCACACGATTCCAAGCACTCTGCCTTCAGGATTGTCAAGGCCTGCCATAGGAGTTACTGATAGGAATCTGGGTGTCCATTTTAGGGTTAGATATAGGTATACTATATCTAAAGCAAAGGGTGATTACACCACCTTGCCCCAGCTGTCGTGCAGCCAGTTGTGTCAGATTTAGATGGCCAGCCAGGGGTGGCATAATACATGCTTCAGCCCCTGGTAGGCCCTGGGTACACCTATGCCCTGAGCTACAGGGTCTGATAAGGTGGCCCAGTACCAATTGGAAATGTACCTAAGGTACATGGAATCCATTTTAGAGAGAGAGCAGTAGGCCTGGGGTCCTGATTGGCAGGGTCCCAGGCCAACTAAGTCGGAAAACCAGCAAAACACCAGGCAAAAAGTTGGGGGCAACCATAGTCAGGTATCCACCTTCCTACAGCAACAAACAGGGCGGGGTGGGGTCGTGGACCCTCTGCCAGGAGGCTCTGCGCCTCTGGCAATGGCTGGAACATCAGGGCGTGACCCTGGTGGTTAAACACCTGACAGATTCTCTGAACGCGAGGGCGGACGAACTCAGCCGCCGGTGCATGATGGATCACGAATGGCGCCTGAACTCGGAAGTGGCGCAAGGTCTCTTTCTGCAGTGGGGAGAGCCTTGGTTAGATCTATTCGCCACCGAAGAGACCGCGCAATGTCATCAGTTCTGCGCGTTGGAATTTCCAAGGCGGCACTCGCTCGGAGACGCTTTTCGTCGCGAGTGGAGTTGCGGTCTGTTGTACGCCTTTCCGCCTATACCACTTCTGCCCAGAGTGCTGAAGAAGATCAAGCGCGACCGGGCCCAAGTCATCCTTGTGGCTCCGGACTGGGCACGAAGGTACTGGTATCCAGAGCTACTCAGTATGTCAGTCGATCCCCCGGTTCGTCTGCCTCTTCAGGAGGACCTTCTGTCGCAGCAGCAGGGGAGGGTCCTCCACCCGAACCTGTCCAGTCTCCACCTCCATGCTTGGAGATTGAGCGGCGACAGGTGAGGCCATTTGACTTGCCTCCTGAAGTCTGTGGAACAGATTTGTGGCATGGTGCACAGCAAAGGCTGTGGATCCTCTCTCTGCCCCTCTTTCTGAGGTTCTTCTCTTCCTCTTGCCCAGCAGGGCTCTGCTCTGGGCACTATCAAGGGCTATCTTTCTGCCCTTTCAGCCTTCTTAAGGCTGCCCGATCAACCATCTTTGTTCAAGTCCCCTATTGTAAAGCGATTCCTAAAAGGCATCACACACACATTCCCTCCTGTTCCGTTTGTGATGCCTCAGTGAGACTTGAACCTTGTACTTACATTTCTGATGTGCGCTCCCTTTGAGCCACTTTACAACTGTCCTCTCCGCCTTCTTACACTGAAGACTGCTTTCCTGGTTGCCATCACCTCTGCCAGGAGAGTGAGTGAGCTCCAGGCCCTCTCTTGTACTCCTCCTTTCCTTTCTGTCCATCCGGACAAGGTTGTGTTGCGTACTAAGCCATCTTTCCTGCCCAAGGTTGTCACAGCCTTCCACATCAGGCAGTCCATCACTTTGCCAACCTTCTTTCCGCCACCGCACCCCTCTAAAGAGGAAGAGCGGCTCCACCGTCTGGACCCAAAACGTGCGCTCTCATTCTACTTGGATCGCACTCGCCAGTTCCGGGTGGATGACCAACTCTTTGTTGGCTACGTGGGCGCTAGGAAGGGGAAAGCGGTACATAAGAGGACCATCTCCCGATGGATCATCTCGTGTATCCAGGCATGCTACTCCTTGGCTAGAAAGGAGCCCCCTGCTGGATTGCGGGCTCATTCCACTCGAGCCACAGCAACTACAACTGCCCTGGGCCGGGGAGTGCCCTTGCAGGACATTTGCCAGGCGGCTACGTGGGCCTCGCTGTACACGTTTGCAAGACACCATTGCCTGGACAGTCAAGTCCGGAGGGATGGCTTCTTTGGCCGTTCCGTCCTCCAGAACTTTCTGGTGTGATTATTGGTTCGCAGACCCACCACCGGGGTTTGTATTGCTGGGGTATCTATTCTAAGGTAAGGAATCTATCACTAACGTGTCTCTTTCAGATGCACAAGTTACTACTTGTGTAACGATAGATCTGTAAGAGACATTAGTTAGTGATAGATTCCTTACCGACCCACCTATCCTCCCCGTTCTGCGAACCGATATCTAGGGTTAAGGTCATCCCCTTTCAGGGCCCTAGTTTCAATGGCACCAGTGTTGGTTTTTAACACGGCTCAGCGCTTCTGGCGCGGAAAAGCTGTGGCTAAGAACTGACGTCAGCACGCGGAGGCGGCGTCTAAGTACTCCGACGACGTCATCACGGCGCCCACGACGCCGACGACGGATGCGGAGCCGCAGACGACGCCTACCGATGCGCAAGGGTACTGCTACGCAAAAAATTTCCGGATCCAGTCTGACGTCTGGGGATATTCTAAGGTAAGGAATCTATCACTAACTAATGTCTCTTACAGATATATCGGTACACAAGTAGTAACTTGTGCGACAATGCTAGAACTGCTTCAGTAAGCTGCATCTGGGCCCCCGCACCAAAAGGAGTGTCGTTCAGTTGAATTAGTTTCTTAGGGCACTGATCTTCTTGCTTGAAAGCTTGTTACCAAAAGACATGAGGTGTCCTGCACTTGTAAGGGATCTATAATCGAGGATCAACAACAAAAGATTGCCCGATACCACAGTCTACCGGCTTATTTCTTACATGTCTCTTCAGAGAAGATTTTTGCAAGGATTGTCCTAGAGGGCGTTGAGAAATGAACCCAAAGACTTTGACTCCTGCAGCAGACTGGCTTTAGGACCGGCCTCGGTACTGACCACCAGAGCTTCCCTTTCAGTTATTTATCATTGGCTTTAGGACCGGCCCCGGTACTGACCACCAGAGCTTCCCTTTAAGTTATTTATCATTGGCTTTAGGACCGGCCTCGGTACTGACCACCAGAGCTTCCCTTTCAGTTATTTATCATTGGCTTTAGGACCGGCCCCGGTACTGACCACCAGAGCTTCCCTTTCAGTTATTTATCATTGGCTTTAGGACCGGCCCCGGTACTGACCACCAGAGCTTCCCTTTCAGTTATTTATCATTGGCTTTAGGACCGGCCCCGGTACTGACCACCAGAGCTTCCCTTTAAGTTATTTATCATTGGCTTTAGGACCGGCCCCGGTACTGACCACCAGAGCTTCCCTTTCAGTTATTTATCATTGGCTTTAGGACCAGCCTTGGTACTGACCACCAGAGCTTCTGCGATGGCTGTAGGGCCGGTCTCGGTACTGACCACCATAGTTTATCTTAAAAAAAATTAGCTCAGTCCACTATTGAGGGTAACCTCGATGTTTCTTTTTTTTTCTGTACTGCTTCAGGTTGGGTAGACCTAGGCCTTTTTTGGAAGAAGCTAAATGGGTTTGGCATCCCAGCACCTCTTTTGCCTACTTTACTGGGTCTGCATGAAACAGCTGGGCCAGGGATCAAGGCGAGCATTCTGACAGAATATTAATAAAAAATTGTCTGAATCAAGGTTGTGATTTGGCCCTTTAGAATTGTACGTTTTTTAAAAGTTTTTTAAGGCAAATGTTCCCAATGAGTGCTGAAGGCCAGGGACCATCCTCCCAAGGTCGATGGACGTGCAGTTGCTTCTACAATGTGCAGAAGCCTCTGCTTTGACTGTACTCATTCTGGTCTACATTGGTTACTGCCGCTTTAATATGTTTACTATTATCTGAAAGAGATGTGTTAGTGATAGATTCCTTACCTTACAATATCCCCAGGCATCAGACAGGATCGGGAAAGTTTTTTCGTCAGCAGTACCCCTGCGCGACGGTAGGCGTTGTCGTACGGCTCCGCTTGCGTCGCTGCCATCTTAGTCGCCGACATGAAGTCGCTGTAGCTACTTAGACACGCCCATGCGCCATGACGTCAGTTTTGCAGCGTGAATCTTTCTGGATCCACTATGCTGTGCATTATTCCGCGGTCTAGTGGTTGGGTCCGGAATCGTAGTCTTTTTTTTTTTTTTGGTGTCCTTCCTGTGACGTCACCCTTGGGCGCCATCTTCAGAATCTTTTTGCCGCCGTTGGGTCTGGATCGTTCCCGAGAGGGCTCCAGAGATTAGGAGAGAAGAAGCAAGACTCGAGTTTTGGAGAGAAAACATTGGAGAAGACGTAGGAAGACTACACCATCGAAAGGACAACGAAAAGAAAGAAAATTTCAACATAATTCGACGTCCAGAGGAGAATGCGCTATCAGGGGGCCCCCTGAACGCAAGATATGGACAACACACCATTCAAATTCTGCTGCAACTGCGATCATAAGTACGCGCAGAAGGACCAACACCCAGTCTGTAACCTCTGCCTGCCGATCGACCACGGAAGCAAGGACTGTAACGCCTGCTCCGCATGCACCCCAAAGACCCTTCGAGTGAGAGAGAGGCAAAGAATAGCAAACTACACCATGCAGGGCAAGGGCCAACCACCGTCCCTTCGAGACCTGGGACTCTCGACCGACGAGGAGGATTACGTCGCTGAAGAAGACATCGGTTACACGGTCGCAGAGACCGATAATAAGAAGACTACAGAAAAGGTAGGAGACTCGATGCCCCAAAAAGGCCCGAAAGACTACCCAAAACTCTCGAAAAAACGAGGGCTAAACCCCAAAAGCGCCGACGCAGAGAACTTCGGCGTCCGCAGCAACATCCAGGCCCAGCGGATCCTCACAGGAGGACTCCCTGGCGCCGAGGGACGGCAACCAACCAAAGTCGGCGAAAAGCATCCAAGAAAAGGAGTGCTCGAATCCGAAAACATCTTCGAAGTCAACGACGAAAGACGCAAGACCAGTCTTGACGCCGAAAACCATCTCGAAGCCATCTAGCATGCCAAAGAGAGCGGCACAACCACTCGTCGCCGACCAGGAGGCGGAGATGGAAAGAAAGAAGAGGAGACTCGAAGCAGAGATGGAGAACATCCTTATTTATTTTATTTATTTTGAAAGTTTTATATAGCACGAACAAGATCTTTGCAGATAACAGAGCGCTTTACATAGGTAGGAGGTAGGAGGAAGGGTGGGTACACGAGGGAGCAATGTTAGGATGGTGGGTCAACAATGCAAATAGTACAAATAAGAGGGAGCATGAACGATCGGGTAGGTTCGATAATACAAATAGAACACATGTGCAAAGGAACATGAACAATCGGGTAGGGTGGATAATACAAGTAAAACACATTGCAAAGGGATCAAACAACAAATCCTGCAGCGAAAGAAAGATTTCGAAGAAAAAATGAAATCTTACACAATTCCTTCGAGGCCCAAGTCACCAGTAGTACATTTGGTCGAGTAAGAGGCGGAAGAATTCGAGGAACCAGCGTCTGAGAGCTTGGAAGATCTGGCAGATCAGGAAGAGGATGCCCCCTATTACGAAGAAGAGGGAGATGACGACCAGAGGGTGTACCAAGAATCGACATACTCTGATACACAGGAGGTAGAGTGGCAGGACATCGAAGCTGAGAGTCCAGAAGAGGGAGTGGACACATATCCAGCGAGGCCCTCACCACCGGACGACATTGGACTTTACAACGAATGCATCAAGAACGCAGCAACAGCGTTCAGGGTCATGCTTGAGGAAGAAGTGCCGAAAGGGGATTTCCTAGTAGAAACACTACTCCCTATGCACACTAGGAGCCAGTACCTGCCAATGCTGGAAAGCATCAAAGGGCAAGGAAGAGAGGCATTCAAGGAGCCTGCTACTTGTAAACCCGTCACGCCAAGGACGGAGAAAAAATACAAGCACTCCTCAAAGGACCCAGCCTACATACAGGGGACGGTCGCTGCTGACTCTATCATCACTGCAACAGCAAGAAGAAGGGCCAATGTGCCAACTACTTCGGGTCCACCCCCTGATAAAGAGAGCAGAAGGATGGGCCTAAGAGGAAGAAAAATCGAAAGGAATGCCGCTATGCACTGGCGCATGGCTAATTCCAATGCACTACTCAACAGACACCATTACCAGATCATGGAGGAACTGGGCCACTTGGTGAAACACCTCCCTCAAGAATATCAACAAAGGGCTTAGCACCTGGTAGAGGAGGGGAAGAACTTGGCAAACTCTTGCCTAAAAACAGCACTGGACGGGGCAGACACGGCCAGCAGGCTTATGATGCTGGGCATCACAGAAAGAAGACAAGCCTGGCTCAGAATATCAGGCTTTAAGCCGGAGGTGCAGCACAACATCCTGAACACTCCGCTCAACGGTGAAACTCTGTTCGGAGCATCAGTGGACGACAAGCTCTCACAGCTCAAAAAGGATAATGACACCGCAAGATCCATGGGGGCCTTGCAATTCAGGGGAGCGAAGAGAGGGACCCCGTCACGGAGACCACACGGGAGAGGGGGAAACGTACCGGGAACGTCGCATCAAACCTTCCAACATTCCCACCAAAGCGACACCCATACGCAACAAGGCCAGCAAAAACAGCAGTGGTAATACCAACATAGCGGCCAGTCCTTTCGCGGGAGGGCGAGTGGACGTGGAAACAGGAGGGGTGGACAGCAAACCACCTCCAAGTGACTCGGCCACATTGATAGTGCACACCCTACAAAAAACTCCAAGGGTGGAGCACAAAAACAAAAAACAGGAGTGTCCCGCACTGAAAGACCACGAGCACGTAACACCAGTGGGAGGAAAATTAAAACTTTTTCTCCAGGAGTGGAGCAAAATTACAACAGACAAATGGATCATCAACACAATACAGTAAGGGTACTGCATAGAGTTAGAAAAGACACCACCAAGCAGAAAACCAAAGAAAAGAGCACTAGCAAAGAAGGAACTAGAGCTTCTTCAGAGGGAGGCAGAGGAACTCCTACTAAAGGAAGCTATCGAGCCTGTACCTCCCATGGAAAGGAACAAGGGGTGTACTCTACGTACTTCCTAGTACCAAAAGTAGACAAAACAATGAGACCCATCCTGGACCTAAGCTTCCTCAACAAATTTATAAAGACACAAAAATTAACAAGCACTGGCGTTGCCAATAGGTCTCGCAATAGGAAAGTTGGAGCTATTGGTTTTGTAAATTACATTTTATATTTATATATTGTTATTGACAATGCCAATAACGATATATAAATATAAAATGTCAAAACCAATAGCTCCAACTTTCCTACTGCGAGACCTATTTGCAACGCCAGTGCATGTTTCGCCTGTGGCCGTTTTAGGGCTCAGGGCGGGGGTAGATGTTGGGGTAGTTTTTTGGGCTGGGTGGGGTGCATTGAAGGCCTAGAGGCCGGTTTTTAGGGCTCAGGGCGGGGACCTGGGTAGTGTTTAGGGCTGGGCGGGGGGACTGCAGTGCTGGGGGCCAGTTTTTAGGCCTCAGGGCAGGGATATTGGGTGTTATCTTTACCCCGTATGCCATTACCAATCATGCCTTTACAACGAACATTGTTGTAAAGGCATGCATGGTAAAGGCATGCGTGGTAAAGACGTGGTTGTGGTTGAGACCGCATGGTTTAGGCATCGGTTGTTGAGGCATGCACGGGTCTATCATACAACCAGAAAAGTTATCCAAACATGAGTATGGGGCAGAGGTAAAGCCAATTCTAAGAATATGGTACGTATTGGAAACAGTATGTCAACCAACAAAAGGTAAAGGTGCCTGCAACTGACCTAAAAAGCGTGCAGCCACGTAATCCATATATTTGAAATGAACAGATGAAGGCAAGGGAGCAGACGTGGAGACGCACGCACGGAGACAAATTGGAAAAAAAAAACAACGGCCGGGAAACTGCGGCCGGCCATGAATAATTAGGGGAGGAGAGGCCCTTTGGGAAACTGAAAGTACGGCCGGCCTGTGGCCGGCCATGAATAATTAGGGGAGGAGAAGCCCTTTGATGTGCTGTGCGGCCGTAAATGCGCGTGCTTGTTTGGTCACGTGATTCACGTGAACTTGAAGAAAACCGCAGGAACGAAGCCCTTGGTTTGACCAGGATTTTCGAGACATGAATTCTCGCTCCGCTCAATGCGCTTGCGCGCATTGATAGGTCGCGAGACCTAAAAATGACATCCCTGCAAGAAGTACTTCCACAGATACAAACAGGGGACTTCATGGTCACCATAGACCTAAAGGATGCCTACCTACACATCCCAATGAACAGACGGCACAAACATCTGCTACGTTTTGCAATCCACTCAGATCACTATCAATTCACAGCATTGGCCTTTGGACTAAAATCAGCACCGAGGGTATTCACAAAGTGTCTGGCAGCAGTCGCAGCGCACTTAAGGAGGGAAGGGATACACGTATACCCTTACCTAGACAACTGGCTAATAAAGGCAAAATCATACAACACGTGCAAACAGCACGCTCAAATAGTGACAGACACACTGATGGCCCTGGGCTTCTCCATCCACTGGAAGAAATCCTTGATAAACCCAGAACAGGTCAAGATATTTCTGGGGGTCTCGAAAGTGGCTGGAGACCCTGGAGTTGGATCCACAACGTTCAAGGTCCCGGTCCAGAGGGAGGTTGAGGGACCGGGTGCGGAGCCATCACCATCACTCAGTCTTCGCACTCGGAGTCAGGTAAGGCGAAGCATAAAAAGTTGAAGAAGCGTTGTTGCCTTGCCCTAGTTGGTTGCGCAACGCGGCTAAGGGGGCAGGTGGCGCCGCCCCTGCGCCTCCAGCAGAGCCTACGCAGTTGCCGATGGCCTACCCACCCTTTCCGGGTCCATCTGCGACTCCGGCCCAGCTGCAGGAGTTCCTGTCAGCCATGGCACGTGTCTTTGGGCTAACCCCACCCCGCTAGTGTGCCTTTGGGCCCTGCTGGGGGTCCTCTTTCTTCGACATCTCCGGCCGATGCCATACCCGGCTCCCTCCCTGTCGTGGGAAAGGTGCCGGAAGGGTGTTGACCGATTCCGAAGCCGTTCGGGAATTTCTTTCCCCTTCTCGACCCACCTCCGTATGTTCCACCGGCTGGGGAGGACTGGGATGTGTCTGAGGACCCTCTTGCAGCCCAATGCGAGTTAGACCTGGACTGGGATGAGGATCTGCGGGATGCAGGTGACCAGGATTATGCTCTGGAACCTGGCGCACCTCTGCTAGGAGTGTGAGTGAGCTCCAGGCTCTTTCTTGTAAGTCTCCTTTTCGGTCAGTCCATCCGGACAAGGTTGTGTTTCCCACTCGTCCTTCCTTCTTGCCAAAAGTGGTCACTGCTTTTCACATTGGGCAGACTATCACCTTGCCCACTTTCTTTTTGCCTCCGCACCCTTCCAGAGAGACTCCACTGTCTGGACCCAAAACATGGTCTCTTTTTCTATCTGAACCGCACACAACAGTTCCGGGTGGATGACTAGATTTTTATTGGCTAAGTGGGCGCCAAGAAAGGCTGGGCTGTAAACAAGAGGACTATCTCCCGCTAGGTCTTCTTGTGTATCAAAGCCTGTTATTCCCTGGCTAAAAAGGAACCTCCAGTGGGGTTGCGCGCCCATTCTACCAGGGCTACAGCAGCTACTACTGCATTGGGACGTGGTGTCCCCCTGCAAGACATCTTTCAGGCAACTATGTGGGCCTCGCTGCACACTTTTACCAAGCATTATTGCCTTGACAGTCAAGTCCGGAGAGACAGCTTCTTTGGCCGTTCTGTTCTCCGTGACTTTCTGATGTGATCTTTGTTCGCAGACCCACCTCTGGGGTTGGTATTGCTGGGGTGTCTATTCTAAGGTAAGGAGATCTATCACTAACGTCTCTTTCAGATGCACAATTTACTTACTTGTGTAACGATACATCTGTAAGAGACATTAGTTAGTGATAGATTCCTTACCGACGCACCCATCCTCCCCGTTCTGTGAACTGATTTCTAGGGTTAAGGTCATCCCTTTCAGGGCCCTAGTTTCAATGCACCAGTGGTCAGTTTCTTGCATGGCTCTGGTTTCTGGCGCGGAAAGTTGTGTACAGAACTGACGTCCGCGCGCAAGAGCGGCGCCTAAGTAGCTCCAGCGACGTCATCTCGCTGACTAAGACGCCAGCGACGTACACAGAGCCGTACGACAACGCCTACTGACGTGCAGGGGTACTGCTGATGAAAATACTTTACGGATCCAGTCTGTTGCCTGGGGATATTCTAAGGTTCGAGGCATGTGGGCTGCTGAATTCATATCTGTGCATAGATCGCCGCCTAGTGTTGGGTCCGGATGATTGCACATTGTTGTCCTGGAAGAGTCTTCGAAGTATCACGAGATAGGTGGCTCCTCCCCTGGACTACAGTGCGCATGGGCATCGCCTCCATCCCCAGATTGTTTTTTTCCGCCATTGGGTTCGGATGTGTTTCGGTTCCCTCTGTCGGAATCGATAGTTGATTAACTTTTCTAACTCGAGACCAAAAGGTCTTTAGGCTGGGCGTCGGTATCGTTTCGTTCGGGTTTTGTCTGTTTCTCAGCTCCGAACTATTGCTACCCATCCGCGTGCTCTCGGCGCGGACGGGCCTACTCGACGCTCCAGACATGGAACGAACTCCGTTCAAGAGGTGCCCGGTGTGCACCTCCAAGTATTCACACCTCGATGTGCACCCTGTGTGCAACAAATGTTTGTCACCGGACCATGATGAGGCCAGGTGTATGGCCTGCTCGAAGTTCCGGTGCAAGAAGACTCTCAAGATTCGTCGGGCCGCTAGACTCCAGGCCCAGTTATCGGCACCCCCGGCGCACCCGCCGGACAACATCTTCGAGGAATTTGTTGAAGACGACGATGTCCTACAGGTTTCGGACTCTAGCCCCGCGTCCGAGGGGGATGCCTACGACGCGGGAGACGAGGAGTTTGACGAAGCCGGCGACGAGGTAGGGGACGACGATGGGGCCATTGCCACCGTGGGGGATAGCTCGGAGGAAGAGCATCCCCAAACTGACTCAGGGGTCAACCCCCTTCATGCGGCGCAGGTCGAGGGATCGCCTTCGGGCCTTACCCAAGACCTCGTTACTAGTCCAGCAGCCCCGCCTCCGGGCCCGGCCACGGACATTTCTGGTGCGCCACTCCCGTTAACGAAAACGAAAGTGAAGCCATTGGGATCCACACCTCCGGTTTCGAAACCGAAAGTGAAAGCTGCATTGGTGGGACAGAAGGCTCTGGAGGCATCGATTTCTAAGAAATTCAAAATGGCCGACTTGAAAGGCCGCGCCAAGATGGCCGACCCGAGGGCCTCGGGGTCGACGCCGAAGGCGAAGTCGACCGACGCGGCCGCGTCGGCGCCGCAGATGGTCGAGGTCGATGACCCGAAGAAGGCTTCGAAGAAGCGTCAAGGCGATTCCACAGCTCTGGCTTCGCCGGCTCCGGCCGTCGGGGACAAGGAACGTGATGTCGGCTCCGAAGACGGTGCCTCTCGCCGACCCGACTCCCGTCTCGGGGAGATCGCTCGAGCCGGTCAAGCCCTCTCCAGCCTTAACGAAAAAGGTCGCGGAGTCCCTGCAACGGATTCGGAAGGACGCTGTGGTTCCCGAACCAGGGGATGTGGTGCCGAAGCCCACAAAGGCGCAAACGCCTATCAGCTTTACCCTGCCGCCGAAGTCGACGCCGAAGGCTTTCGCTCCGAGGCATGGGGCAGGCGTGCCCTCGAAGGAGGTGTCGACGCCCAAAGCGTCATTGGTGGTGTCGAAGCCTCGGCTCCAGCCACTTGCAGAGGAAGAGCGTCGAGAGGTCATCATCGACGCCAATACCGGGAAACTGTCTCTCCTCAAAAGGAAAATCACCACGGAGCCGGTGTTGGAACATTTTCGTATTCCTCTCAAAAACAAGAAGGACTCTGCGGGTACTTCAGCCCCGATTGAGCCTGCATCTCCACAAGCCTTAGAACATTCACCAACGCGTTCCAACGCAGGGGATGGTGACGACGAGGAGGTCGAGTACACCTATCCGGCGTACTCGGATCCGGAGGAGGAACATGAGCCTTGGTCTGCCGGAGGCGACCCAGAGGACCCGCAGTCGGGTCAGGAACCGCAGCTCTTTGCGGCAAAGACCTCACCAACGGAGGACTCGGCAGCCTTCAACGCTTTGATTGAGAGAGCTGCAGCTAACCATGATGTCGAGCTGCATTCGGATCCTGTGGATGTGGACTTTTTGTTTGACACTTTCTCAGTGGCTGAAAAGTCAGTCAAGACATTGCCAATGCTCAAGGGAGTGCTAAAGCACGCGACGGAGGTCTTCAAGGAGCCCACTCGGGCGCGTGTCATCAATCCTCGCATTGACAAAAAATATAAGGCAGCGCCCTCGGATCCAACATACATCAAGGGACACTTGCCACTGGACTCTTTGGTTGTATCCAACGCACGCAAGAGGGCGAACTCACAGACCACTGGTGACGCTCCTCCCCCAGACAAAGAGTCAAAAATATTTGAGGCCTCAGGGAAACGGATTGCTGCGCAGGCAGCTAATATTTGGCGAATCTCAAACACGCAGGCCCTACTTGCACGCTACGATAGGGCTCATTACGACACCCTAGAAACACTGCTGCAGCACTTGCCTGACCAGTACAAGGAGGCAGGGGAAATGTTAATTCAGGAGGGAAAGCTGATAACAAACGCTTCCATCAAATGTGCGCTGGACGTGACTGATACAGCCTCCAGGGCAATCAACACTAGTGTGTTGCTGAGAAGACATGCATGGCTTAGGATATCAGGTTTCAAACCGGATATACAGACGACCATCCTGAACCAAACAGTTAATCCTGACCACCTGTTCGGCCCCGAGGTGGATGCGACACTGGAAAAAATGAAGAAAGACACAGACACTGCTAAGTCTATGGGGGCCCTCCAGTCTCAGCAGTTTCGGGGTGGTTCTTTTCGCCGCTCCAATACCAGAGGCACCTCAAGGGGTCAGGCATCGCAATCCACACAGTATTATAAAAGCAATACCCAAACCTCATACACCAACAAGGGTAGAGGTGGCTACAGAGGCAACAACATCAAAGGCAGGGGACATGGAAACAACAGCTCCAGGTCCACCACCGCCAACAAGCAGTGACGTCTTGTCACTGCCCCCCGACCACACAACACCGGTCGGGGGGAGACTCCAGCAGTTCCTGCCCGCGTGGAAATCCATCACCACGGACAGGTGGGTCAAGTCTCTTATCCAGTACGGTTACTGTCTGGAACTTACTTCCACTCCACCAAACATACCTCCAAGAAGCCGTCCTATGTCCGGCGAGCACTTGCACTTGTTGCAGCAGGAAGTTCAAGTCATGCTGCAAAAAGGGGCAATAGAGCTCGTCCCACTGCAAGAAAGGGGAACGGGGGTTTACTCCCTGTATTTTCTGATCCCCAAAAAGGACGGATCCCTCAGGCCCATCCTGGACCTCAGGCCCCTCAACTGGTATATTCTCTCGGAGCACTTCCATATGCTCACGTTACAGCAGGTACTCCCTCTGCTTCAACAGGGGGACTTCCTGGCTACGTTGGATCTAAAGGATGCATACTTTCATATCCCCCTGCATCCTTCCCACAGGAAGTATCTCAGATTCACGATTCAAAACCAGCACTACCAGTTCAGGGTTCTGCCGTTCGGGGTCACCACAGCGCCAAGAGTCTTTACAAAGTGCCTGGCGACTGTGGCGGCGCATCTACGACGCCAAAACGTCCACGTCTATCCTTATCTGGACGACTGGCTCATTCAGGCAAACACAGAACAGCAGTGCGCCGACCACGTGTCCCGCACCATTCATCTCCTGCACGATCTGGGATTCTCTCTGAACTACCCAAAATCCCATCTCCAGCCCGCCCATGTACGGCAGTATCTGGGCGCGACGATAAACACTCTGGCAGCCACTGCGCAGCCAAATTCAGTGAGAATCGCCAGTATCCAAGCGCTGATCCAACGATTCAGGCCTCAACACTCGCTTCCAGCGAAAGTGTTCATGCAGTTGATAGGCATGATGGCCTCCTGCATCTCCATTGTCCCGCACGCGAGACTACATATGCGTTCGCTTCAGGAGTGCCTAGCACGTCAGTGGACTCAGGCTCATGGGCGACTAACGGACCTAGTGTTGGTGAGCGGTCGGGCGTACAACTCTCTGCATTGGTGGAATCCACAAAACCTTTGCAAGGGCCGACCGTTCCAGGAGCCTGTGCCACAGATTATCCTGACGACGGACGCTTCTCTCCAGGGATCGGGAGCTCATGTACTCCACTACACAGTGCAGGGACTATGGACATTACAGCAAAAGAAGATGCACATCAATGTACTGGAACTGATGGCAATCTTCTTGGCCTTGAAGGCATTCAAAGTACACCTGTGCAACAAAATCGTGATGATCCGGACGGACAACATGACAGCCATGTACTACATCCAGAAACAGGGAGGCACACACTCTCCGCAGTTGTCTCATCTGGCTCAGAGCATGTGTAAGTGGGCCATTCAGAGGAACATCTTCCTCATGGCAGAGCATCTCCCAGGCAAAGACAACCAGATGGCGGACCTGCTCAGCAGGCACAGCCATCAAATGCACGAGTGGGAGATACATCCATCGGTACTCCAACCGTACTTCCAAATGTGGGGTCATCCAGAGATAGACCTGTTCGCCACAAAGGAGAACGCAAAATGCCAAAGCTTCGCCGCCAGGTTCCCACACCCGCAATCACAGGGCAATGCGATGTGGATGAACTGGTCAGGCAGATTTGCGTACGCTTTTCCCCCAGCACCTCTGATACCGCTGGTGGCACGCAAGCTCAGGCAGCACTCGATGACTCTCATCCTGGTTGCTCCAACGTGGGCTCGCCAACCATGGTACACCACGTTTCTGGAACTGTCCGTGGTACCGCATCAAAGGCTTCATCTCACTCCCAGCCTTCTGACGCAGAGCCATGGCGACATTCAGCACCCAGATCCGCAACAGCTCAACCTGGCGATCTGGCTCCTGAGGTCCTAGAGTTTGGCTACCTCAATCTTCCCCCCGATTGCATGGACATCATTCGGGAGGCAAGGAAGCCCACTACTAGAGCTTGTTATGCGGCTAAATGGAAGCGGTTTGTCGTTTACTGCGTCAACCACGATATTGACCCGCTAGATGCTTCCATTCAGAACATCATTTGTTACCTGTTCCACCTGTACCAATGTAACTTGGCGTATTCTTCCATACGCATTCACTTGTCTGCAATGGCAGCATACCTCCAGAATAGGCAACACCTATCACTTTTTAAGGTCCCTGCTATTAAGGCTTTTCTGGAAGGACTCAAAAGGGTCATTCCACCACGGACACCACCAGCTCCTGAATGGAACCTCAATGTGATTCTTACTAGGCTGATGGGTCCTCCCTTTGAGTCACTGCACTCTTGTGAGCTTCAGTTTCTGACTTGGAAGGTCGCTTTCTTAGTAGCAATTACATCGCTACGGAGGGTTAGCGAATTGCAGGCGCTCACCATCCAAGAACCTTTCTTCCAAGTACATGCTAACAGGGTGGTGCTCCGCACTAACCCCAAATTCTTACCCAAGGTTGTATCTCAATTCCATATAAACCAGACAATTGAGTTGCCAGTGTTTTTTCAAAACCCAGAGTCGCTGGCGGAGCGGATGCTCCACACCCTTGACGTGAAAAGAGCCTTAATGTACTACATTGACAGGACCAAAGATTTTCGTAAGACCAAGCAACTTTTTGTTGCTTTTGCCTCACACCACAAGGGAAACGCTATCTCCAAAGCTGGGATCGCTAGGTGGATTGTAAAATGCATTCAGATCTGTTACGCTAAGGCCAAGCGCACTCTCACAATTCCACCAAGAGCCCACTCCACCAGGAAGCTGGGGGCCTCTATGGCTTTCTTAGGTAATATTCCCTTAGAAGATATCTGTAGAGCAGCCACATGGTCTACCACACATACTTTCACTAAACATTACTGTGTAGACGTGCATTCCAAACAGCAGGCAGCTGTTGGTCAGGCTGTTCTCAGGACACTTTTTCAGACTGCTGCAGCTGGCACGGGCGGCCGCCAATAATGGGAGGACTGCTATGTATTCTATGCACAGATATGAATTCAGCAGCCCACATGCCTCGAACTGCAAATGCTACTTACCAGTATGCATCTGTTCTTGGCATGTAGGGCTGCTGACATTCATATCGCCCACCCTCCTCCCCGGCGCCTGTAGCAGCTGCAGTCTTCATACATATATATATATTCATATATCTGCTCGCAGCATAGGCATCACTCACATACTTCACTCCATCTCTGCCAATGGCTAAAAACAATCTGGGGATGGAGGCGATGCCCATGCGCACTGTAGTCCAGGGGAGGAGTCACCTACCTCGTGATACTTCGAAGACTCTTCCAGGACAACAATGTGCAATCATCCGGACCCAACACTAGGCGGCGATCTATGCACAGATATGAATGTCAGCAGCCCTACATGCCAAGAACAGATGCATACTGGTAAGTAGCATTTGCATTAAGGAATCTATCACTAACTAATGTCTCTTACAGATATATTGTTACACAAGTAAGTAACTTGTGCATCGTGACCAAAACCGAAGTTGTGTACTTCAAAAAAAAGAAAAGCAACTTCATTTGGAACCTTGCAAATAATAAATTGATACAAGTAAAAAAACAATAAATACTTAGTAGTGCTGCTTGACAAGTTCAAGTTCAAGTTCGAGCATTTGTATAGCGCACTACTCACCCAGAGGGTCTCAAGGCGCTAGGGGAAGGGGAATATTATTTGTCGAATAACCAGGTTTTCAGTTCTTTTCTGAAGGAGATGTGGTTCTGAGTAAGGCGGAGGTGGGTGGGGAGTGAGTTCCAGGTCTTGGCAGCCAGGAAGGAGAAGGATCTGCCACCCATGGTGGATTTCCAGATGCGCGGGACTGCGGCGAGGGCTTGATTGGGCGATCTTAATTTGCGGGTGGGTTTGTAGAAGGACAGTCGCGTGTTGAGGCATTCCGGTCCTAGATTGTAGAGGGCCTTGTGAGCGTGGGTGAGAAGGCGGAAAGTAATTCTTTTGTTGACGGGAAGCCAGTGGAGGTCTTTTAGATGTCCGGTGATGTGATCTTGGCGCGGGATGTCTAATATGAGTCTCGCTGACGCGTTTTGGATGTGCTGGAGTTTTTTCTGTAGTTTTGTTGTGATTCTGGCGTAAAGTGTGTTACCATAGTCCAGCCGACTCGTGACCAGTGCGTGGGTAACAGTTTTTCTTGTCTCGAGGGGGATCCAGCGGAAGATCTTTTTGAGAGTGCGAAGTACGTTGAATCAGGAGGACGAGACGGCGTTGACTTGTCTGGACATCGAGAGAGAGGAGTCTAGGATGAAGCCGAGGTTACGTGCATGGTCTGTGGGTGTGTGTGCTGTGCCCAGCGCGGAAGGCCACCAAGAGTCGTCCCAGGCTGAGGGGGAAGATCCTAGGATGAGCACCTGCGTTTTGTCCGAGTTGAGTTTTAGACGGCTTTGTTTCATCCATTCGGTACCTTCTTTCATGCCTTCGTGAAAATTGGTTTTGGCGGTGTTGGGGTCTTTGGTGAGGGAGAGGATTAGCTGGGTGTCGTCGGCGTAAGAGATGATGTTAAGGTTGTGTTGTCGAGCGATGGATGCGAGCGGACTCATGTAGACGTTGAAGAGGGTGGGGCTGAGTGAGGATCCTTGAGGTACGCCGCAGATGAGTTCGGTGGCCTCTGAGTTGAATGGGGGAAGTCGGACTCTTTGAGTTCTCCCGGCGAGGAATGAGATGATCCAGTCCAAGGCTTTTCCTTGTATGCCGATGTTGCTGAGGCGTTGTATAAGGGTGCTGTGGCAGACTGTGTCGAAGGCGGCGGAGAGGTCTAGTAGAATGAGGGCCACTGTTTCTCCGTTGTCAAGTAGTGTTCGGATGTCGTCGGTCGCTGCAATGAGGGCGGTTTCGGTGCTGTGTTTGGCTCGAAATCCAGATTGAGATGGATCAAGGGAGTTGTTAGATTCAAGGAAGTTGGCGAGCTGGTTGTTGACGGCTTTCTCGATGACTTTGGCAGGGAAAGGGAGGAGGGATATGGGTCGGTCGTTTTTCAGTTCTGAGGGGTCTGCTGTGGGTTTCTTCAGGAGGGCGTTGAGTTCGGCGTGTTTCCAGCTTTCTGGAAAGGTAGCAGAGTTGAGCGAGCAGTTGATGACATCGCGGAGTTGGGTGCGATGATGGATTCAGCTTTGTTGAAGATGTGGTGGGGGCAAGGGTCAGAAGGCGAGCCAGAGTGGATTGAGTTCATGAGGCGAATGGTGTCTTCAGTGGAGATTGGGTTCCAGGCGCTGAGGTTGTTAGTCGGAGGAGTAGGATCAGAAGGGGGTGGGGCGGGTTGATCGCTGGGAGAATTCTCGAAGCTGTTATGGATGTCGGCAATTTTGTTGTAGAAGAAGGAGGATAGTGCATCGCAGAGGTCTTGGGAGGGAGTGATGTCGTTGGATGCTGCGGTGGGGTTGGTGAATTCTTTGACGATATTGAAGAGTTCCTTGCTGTTGTGAGTGTTGTTGTCGAGACGATCCTTGAAAGCGGATTTCTTGGCGGATCAAATCATTTGGTGATGTTTGCGGGTGGCTGTCTTGAGGGAGGTCATGTTGTCTGAGGTTGGGTTTTTTCTCCAATTCTTCTCCATGGTGCGGCATAGCTTCTTGGATTTTTTAAGTTCATCATTAAACCAGGGAGCCTTTTTGCTGGTTGATTTCATCTGGTGCTTTTTCAGGGGTGCTAATTCATCTGCGCTGTGGGTAATCCATTGCCTGAGGTTGGTGGCCGCTTGGTCTGGGTCCATAGAGTGTGGGAGGGTTTTGTTTGAGTGATGTGAGGAGTTGGTCGGTGGTGATTTTGTTCCAGTTTCTCTGAGGAAGAGGTTGTGGACGGTTGTGGGTCAGGGTGGTTTTGTAGCTGAAGTAAATACAGCTGTGATCCGTCCAATGGAGAGCTGTAGTGCGATCGAGGGAGATGTGCTTGCTGGAGGTAAAGATAGGGTCGAGCGTGTGTCGGCGGAGTGAGTGGGGGTGTCAACAAGTTGTTTGAGTCCGAGATTGGCCAGGTTGTCCAGAAGGGTGGTGGTGTTGCTGTCGTGTTTGTTTTCAAGGTGGTAGTTGAGGTCTCCTAGAAGAATGTAGTTCTCTGAGGCGAGGGCGTGTGGGCTGACGAAGTCTGTGATGTCATCGCTGAATTGAGTGCGGGTGCCTGGAGGCCTGTAAATGAGGGTGCCTCTAAGTGTGGTCCTAGGGTCGGTGTGGATCTGGAAGTGGAGATGTTCGGCGGTTGCAAGATTGTCGTCGGAGCTGGTTGTGATTTTGATGGTGTTTCTGTGGATGATAGCTAGGCCTCCTGTTTGATTGGTGCGGTCTTTTCGGATAATCTTGTAAGCGTCCGGTATGGCTATGGCGATGTCGGGAGCGGATGATGTGAACCTGAAATGGAGAGTCAGAACACACCATTTAAAAAGGCAGTTGCGGCCACCAGTGTTCCCTGTCAGTTTAATCGTAGCTTTGTAGGAATCTGACCGCAGCCTGAGTTGATTGCCTTTGCCCTGAAAGTTCTCCAGGTTGTTGTTTGTGGTGCAGCTCTTCGGATCTTGAAAACAGGAATACAGTCCAAAGAATCTGAAAGGAATGTGCTTAAAGCGCCTCTTGCCATCCCATCACAGGCAAAGACCTGAAGGCTGCAGCTAGGTATCAGTTTAAATGAAAGCTAGACATTGGCGCTGGCCGCTCGATGTCGAGGAATTTATTTGAAACTGGAAGAACTTAGTAATGAAATCAAGAAGCAGAGTGCAGCACCTGGTGTACAAATGCAGTATTCATTCCTCCTATGAGCATAGTATTTAAAGGAAAAATGTACCTTACTCTAAAAGAATTGCAAGAGAATTTGTCTCCGCAGTCATTCTCGACTGACCAAGCCTACCTTTTGGTCAAAAGCTTTGTGCCATATTTCTAAATAGAAGATCCAGTGTGGTATTTAAACTTAAGTACTAACAGTATGCCGGTTGAGAAGACATTGTGGGTAAAAAACTACCACAAGTTTAATAAAAAAAAAATCAGGCTTTGTAAGTAAAAACAAACAAAAAATCCTGATAAACTTAACCAATTGCTGTTAGTTTGTCTGCCTTGTAGAACGGTGCCCAAGTTAAATTGGCAAATGGTAGAGTCCAGATAAAGCCTTTGAGGTGGTTCATGAAATGAAGAATTGACCTTGTGCAGTTCCAATTGAAAGGTTTTATAAAAATGCAGTAAATTGGTATGTAAAAGTTTAATGTATTTGGAAAAAGCCTAGATGATCCTTGTGAACTTTGGTATGTTTATATGGATAATTGTGTCCATTTATGCAGTTTTATTTTTATTTGCGGGGTGGGGTATGTGCATTGGACGCGTCTTAGTGCTTTGGGTAACGTGCGTGGTTTGTGTACTGGTGGCTAACTGATGGGTGAAGGGAGCTTAGCTGCAGGAGAGGGGGGAGTGGCGCAACTGATGGTAGTGTTCTGCACACTGTAAGCGTACAAAGGACAGACACTTCACTTCTCCATGCACTGCTGAGGGAGGGAGTGGGTGCTACATCTGTTGCTGCCATCTGCACAGCATGCATACAGATAAGTCTCTTTGCTTCTGTGCACTACTGTGACAGGGAGCGAGTGGTACTTCTGTTATGCAATACGGTGGGAATGAGGAGCCAGTAGATGTGTTATTGCTTTCTGTACGACGTGCTTACAGATGGTGGGCTGGATGTTTTCCTGCATCGCCAAGTGAGGAGATGGTAGATGCTTAGGTGCTGTCTGCACGGCATGTATACAGATGGTGGGCTGCTTGTTTCCATGCATCGTAGAGTGAGGAGATGGTAGATGCTTGGGTGCTGTCTGCACGGCATGTATACAGATGGTGGGCTGCTTGTTTCCATGCATCGTAGAGTGAGGAGATGGTAGATGCTTAGGTGCTGTTTGCACGGCATGTATACAGATGGTGGGCTGCATGTTTCCATGCATCGTAGAGTATGGAGATGGTAGATGCTTAGGTGCTGTCTGCACGGCATGTATACAGATGGTGGGCTGCATGTTTCCATGCATCGTAGAGTGAGGAGATGGTAGATGCTTAGGTGCTGTCTGCACGGCATGTATACAGATGGTGGGCTGCATGTTTCCATGCATCGCAGAGTGAGAAGATGGTAGATGCTTAGGTGCTGTCTGCACAACATGTATACAGATGGTGGGCTGCATGTTTCCATGCATCGCCGAGTGAGAAGATGGTAGCTGCTTAGGTACTGTCTACATGGCATGTATACAGATGGTGGGCTGCATGTTTCCATGCATCGCCGAGTGAGGAGATGGTAGATGCTTAGGCGCTGTCTGCACAACATGTATACAGATGGTGGGCTGCATGTTTCCATGCATCGTAGAGTGAGGAGATGGTAGATGCTTAGGTGCTGTCTACACGGCATGTATACAGATGGTGGGCTGCATGTTTCCATGCATCGCCGAGTGAGGAGATGGTAGATGCTTAGGCGCTGTCTGCACATCATGTATACAGATGGTGGGCTGCATGTTTCCATGCATCGTAGAGTGAGGAGATGGTAGATGCTTAGGTGCTGTCTGCACGGCATGTGTACAGATGGTGGGCTGCATGTTTCCATGCATTGTAGAGTGAGGAGATGGAAGATGGTTGGGTGCTGTCTGCACGGCATGTATACAGATGGTGGGCTGCTTGTTTCCCTGCATTGCATTGGTGCTGTCTGCATGGAATGTGTTCACACTTGCAAGATCTTTGTTTTGTTCCGCGTTGCAAAACTTCTAACACTCCTTCTCCCTGCAGCATTCCATGATGTACTTCTTCCATCACTACGAGCTACCGGCCATCCTGCAGCAGATCCGTATCCAGGAGATGTTATTGCAGAACCAGCAGGCGGGACAGGCCCCAGGCCAGCAGACCATGCTGCAGGACAACCTGAACAACAACACCACTGCTGCAGCCAGCCGACCAGCCACATCCTCTTCCTCTGTCGAAAGCAGCAGCCTGCCAGCACAAGGCCAGAGTCCAGGAGCCGCAGGGACTGCCAGCATGGACTCGTTGGGGTCTGATTTGAGCAGCACACTCTTGCAGCTTGTGGGTGATGTCCCAGTGAACGAGAGTCCGCAGGAGGCATCTGTGGCTGCTGGGCCCACCTCCTTTGCTGCCTGCATTAGTGTCATTGGTGACCACCTGGATGCTGCACTTAACTCTGTTACTTTTGAGGTGGCGCCATCTCTAACGAGTGACCCCCAAAGCGCAGCTGGAGGGCCGGGTGAGCACACTGCCTTCGCTGACATCCCATCTATGCACCTGGACCCAAACCCATCCCCCTCCTATTCTGCACAGTCCACAAGTGTCCCTGCCTTCAGCAAGGCAGCCCCTACTGTGGCGGACTTTAGCACAGAAACCTCTGAGGACATCCACAGTGGGACGGACACAACCGAGCAAGTGGAGGCCACCACGCAGGAGCGCAGCCACCTCTTCAGCCAATCCGTGGCCGAGGAGAGCCGGCCGTGCTGAGCTTGGCCTGGGGGGCGGGAGGACTCTGGGTGAGCGGATCATCCACCACCGTTACCATTGCTTCTTCATTCATTTCTCTTCAATGTTTTCTTTTTCCCTATAAAGCACCATGGGAAAACAAGGTAGCTTTTGGAGCTCAGACCCCTCCAGGCATGAATATGCACTAATTTAGGAGCCCACTGGAAGCGTCTGAAACCCTTCTAAGTCACTTTAGGAAAGAAAGCAACCCATCTGTATGGACTCCATCTGTGTTCGGGTTCAAAGATGGGAGCTGCGGGTGAGCCCATTCTTTTGAGATTTGTAGGGGTGGGGAGTTTTTTTTTAATATAACACCCAAGATAGGCAATTATAATTTTATATAAAAGCAGGAAGAAAAACTCTTTACCTCTCTACTAGCCTCTTCATCCCTCCATTGTGCAGAGTCTGAGAGTTAAGCCTTTGTCTGGAGATTGGCATTGAATGTTACTCCCTGAAAGGCCAGTAGAGTCCATTCCACGCCTAGAGGGGGTTAAGCTAGACTAGTACTGCGCGTGTTTGCAGGGATGGGGTGACTGTTTCAGATTCAAATGCATGAGTGTTCTGAAGAGAGGTGAGACTGGGTGAGTCCAGGGCACCGGTGTGGGGCATCAAGAGTGTGCCAGTGAGGGAAGCTGTCAGATGAGCAAGAGAGTGGAGAAGATGAGGTGCAAGGCGTAAGATGAGTGCTAAGAAAAATAGGTGCTGTATGTAAAAGAGGCTGACCATGCCTACCTGGTGCATTTCGACAGTGGCCCTTCCTTTTTAGAGAGCAGCCCTATTTACTCTGTCCTCCTATGGCGCAGTGGAGGCGGCGGTGTCTATTAGCACATTGGCTAATGTAGTAGATACTTTTACTGAGTTGAGTTCCTTTGTCCATGCTTGGGAACTACCTTAGCAGTGCAGACAGCCCGGGCAGCTTCCGTGCTGGAGCTCATAGGGGCTTATCCTTCTAATGTAGGAACGTTGAGGAACCGGCAGTGCGAATGTAGGAAGTGTAGAAGGAATCTCATCAGAAGATCCCTCACTGCAGTAATTTGAACCAAGAATGAATCTGTGTAAAGTGGGACATCCGTGAATAGGAGTTTGTTTTGCGACTACAATGTGCTTAGAGCTGTGCGCGCAGTTCTGGCCATAGGAGCGTACTCTGGGAATTTAGGGTGTCGTACGTGGCATATAAACAGGCTACTCCACCATATCCTTATCCCAAAAGATCAGACTCCTTATGCAAGGGAGGGCCAGGATCTTCTGGGGATTCTTCGCTCTTTGCAGACTCCTTTGTGGTGAATGTGTCCTTTGGCTGTCGGCAGGCGGTCTTGACGGCTTACTGAAAAGATTGTCCTTTAGATGCAGTAGACCACTCTTCCCACCTCAGACTGGTAGTCATAAGGCAGTAACTCTTCGATCACCACCCAGTGACTTCTGGCAGAAGTCGAACCTAGAATGAAGCCTGCACTTAAATGCTGGGTGCCTTGGCAAGAGCAGAATAGACTTTCCTGTCCTGAGATATTCTGGTGGTAGGGGTGTGTTGACTGGGTTACTCATGAGAAGCCAGACCGTCCATGCGACCCCGTCTGTACGGTTCATTGGTGCTCTGACCCACCAGGGTCTGTGTTGTGTCCTGGTTATCTCTTGAGGGTGCAGGTTTCTGGGGAGGCTTTGCTCATTCACACCCATCTGGTCGGGTGAGCGCACCTAATGAACGTTCAGATGATGAGTGAGGGTATACTTGAGGGGTAAAGAGCTTTTTGTGGATTAGCACAGATGTTTTACATTTAAATTGTAGCTTGTGAGGCCTCTTCGCTGACACAGCTGGCTTTTGGGCGAGTATTGCTGGCACAAATATTAGCTGCACTATTGCCCAGCCTGGTTTGTTAAACATTGATGCTGGTTTTGTCAGTAACAGGATCTTCAGGGAGGAGTGTTTGTTGGTCACTGTAGGGCTCTTTGGTCCTCAAGGACTTGAGGTCCATGGTACTGAGGGCATATATGACTTCATCTCAGGGAAGAGTAAACTGCTCCCGGCTCCCATCCCCCGGTCCTTTCCCTGGGCCTTCATTTCTTTAATCCCAGAGTTCCTTTGGGGTTGTTTGAAGATATCCTTGTGTGTGACGGCTCAGCATTTTTTCTAGAGTACAGCATATCCAGTCCACAAAAGTTTTTTTCTGGAGACCTGCCTGGTTGTTTGGGGATGTTTTAACTTAGGAGATCTGGGGCGGGGGGCTGAGCCCCTGATTTGGCGCAGATTTTTATGGAAAAGGAATCAACTAAAAGTCTAATTTGCATACAAATATAGAGCAAGAGTTTCTTTCCATTCTATTTAATTGTAATGTACAAAAAATAAAAGCCAATTGTGTTTGTAAATATGTCAATAAATATAATGTGATGGACATGTGCCTGGCTCCTTGTGTTAGTGAAGAGTAACTGAGGTCATTGAATACATCGCGGTCAAATGTGTACTTTTAACCTGTTGCTCCCGTCTTCCTCCCTGGATCCTTCGATTGTCCGGTATATCTGGGTTTAGTCTCCGCACTCTGGTGAAAGGTCATCACAAAGTCTAAAATGTCAGCATGTCTGGTTTGTGCCGCACCCTGGGAATTCCCACCTATTGCTTGGCATATGCTCCAGTAAGGCCGGCTGTCCATAGAGAAACACCGGGAAGTGATACTAATATATGCAGCATGTGGACCTCCTTTTCACGCGCAGTGTCAAGTCTTGCTTAACAGATTTGTTGAGCCACGTGGGGTACACTTGAAAGGAGGAGGACAGGACGGCAAGACACACGGGGTACACTTGAAAGGGTAGAACAGGACGGCAAGACACTTGGGGTACACTTGAAAGGGGGAGAACAGGACTGCAAGACACTTGGGGTACACTTGAAAGGGTAGAACAGGACGGCGAGACACTTGGGGTACGCTTGGAAGGGGGAGAACAGGACGGCAAGACACGTGGGGTACACTTGAAAGGGTAGAACAGGACGGCAAGACACGTGGGGTACACTTGAAAGGGTAGAACAGGACGGCAAGACACTTGGGGTACACTTGAAAGGGTAGAACAGGACGGCAAGACACGTGGGGTACACTTGAAAGGGGGAGAACAGGGCGGCAAGACGTGGGGTACACTTGAAAGGGGGAGAAGAGGACGGCAAGACACGGGGTACACTTGAAAGGGTAGAACAGGACGGCAAGACACGTGGGGTACACTTGAAAGGGGGAGAACAGGACGGCAAGACACTTGGGGTACACTTGAAAGGGTAGAACAGGACGGCAAGACACGTGGGGTACACTTGAAAGGGTAGAACAGGGCGGCAAGACACGTGGGGTACACTTGAAAGGGTAGAACAGGACAGCAAGACACGTGGGGTACACTTGAAAGGGTAGAACAGGACGGCAAGACACTTGGGGTACACTTGAAAGGGTAGAACAGGACGGCAAGACACTTGGGGTACACTTGAAAGGAGGAGGACAGGACGGCAAGACACGTGGGGTACACTTGAAAGGGTAGAACAGGACGGCAAGACACTTGGCGTATACTTGAAAGGGGGAGAACAGGACTGCAAGACACTTGGGGTACACTTGAAAGGGTAGAACAGGACGGCAAGACACTTGGGGTACGCTTGGAAGGGGGAGAACAGGACGGCAAGACACATGGGATACACTTGAAAGGGGGAGAACAGGGCGGCAAGACACGTGGGGTAGACTTGAAAGGGTAGAACAGGACGGCAAGACACGTGGGGTACACTTGAAAGGGTAGAACAGGGCGGCAAGACACGTGGGGTACACTTGAAAGGGTAGAACAGGACGACAAGACACGTGGGGTACACTTGAAAGGGTAGAACAGGACGGCAAGACACTTGGGGTACACTTGAAAGGGTAGAACAGGACGGTAAGACACTTGGGGTACACTTGAAAGGAAGAGGACAGGACGGCAAGACACGTGGGGTACACTTGAAAGGGTAGAACAGGATGGCAAGACACTTGGGGTACACTTGAAAGGGGGAGAACAGGACTGCAAGACACTTGGGGTACACTTGAAAGGGTAGAACAGGACGGCAAGACACTTGGGGTACGCTTGGAAAGGGGAGAACAGGACGGCAAGACACGTGGGGTACACTTGAAAGGGTAGAACAGGACAACAAGACACATGGGGTACACTTGAAAGGGGAGAACAGGGCGGCAAGACACATGGGGTACACTTGAAAGGGGGAGAACAGGGTGGCAAGACACGTGGGGTAGACTTGAAAGGGTAGAACAGGACGGCAAGACACGTGGGGTACACTTGAAAGGGTAGAACAGGATGGCATGACACGTGGGGTACACTTGAAAGGGGGAGAACAGGGCGGCAAGACGTGGGGTACACTTGAAAGGGGGAGAACAGGACGGCAAGACACTTGGGGTACACTTGAAAGGGGAGAACAGGACGGCAAGACACGTGGGGTACACTTGAAAGGGGGAGAACAGGACGGCAAGACACTTGGGGAACGCTTGGAAGGGGGAGAACAGGACGGCAAGACACTTGGGGTACGCTTCGAAGGGGGAGAACAGGACGGCAAGACACGTGGGGTACACTTGAAAGGGTAGAACAGGACGGCAAGACACATGGGGTACACTTGAAAGGGGGAGAACAGGGCGGCAAGACACGTGGGGTACACTTGAAAGGGTAGAACAGGACTGCAAGATACTTGGGATACACTTGAAAGGGTAGAACAGGGCGGCAAGACACGTGGGGTACACTTGAAAGGGGGAGAACAGGGCGGCAAGACACGTGGGGTAGGCTTGAAAGGGTAGAACAGGACGGCAAGACACGTGGGGTACACTTGAAAGGGTAGAACAGGACGGCAAGACACGTGGGGTACACTTGAAAGGGTAGAAGAGGGCGGCAAGACACGTGGGGTACACTTGAAAGGGTAGAACAGGACGGCAAGACACTTGGGGTACGCTTGGAAGGGGGAGAACAGGACGGCAAGACACGTGGGGTACACTTGAAAGAGTAGAACAGGACGGCAAGACACGTGGGGTACACTTGAAAGGGTAGAACAGGACGGCAAGACACGTGGGGTACACTTGAAAGGGTAGAACAGGACGGCAAGACACGTGGGGTACACTTGAAAGGGTAGAACAGGACGGCAAGACACTTGGGGTACACTTGAAAGGGTAGAACAGGACGGCAAGACACGTGGGGTACACTTGAAAGGGGGAGAACAGGGCGGCAAGACGTGGGGTACACTTGAAAGGGGGAGAAGAGGACGGCAAGGCACGGGGTACACTTGAAAGGGTAGAACAGGACGGCAAGACACGTGGGGTACACTTGAAAGGGGGAGAACAGGACGGCAAGACACTTGGGGTACACTTGAAAGGGTAGAACAGGACGGCAAGACACGTGGGGTACACTTGAAAGGGTAGAACAGGGCGGCAAGGCACGGGTACACTTGAAAGGGTAGAACAGGACGGCAAGACACTTGGGGTACACTTGAAAGGGTAGAACAGGACGGCAAGACACGTGGGGTACACTTGAAAGGGGGAGAACAGGACGGCAAGACACGTGGGGTACACTTGAAAGGGGAGAACAGGACGGCAAGACACTTGGGGTACGCTTGGAAGGGGGAGGACAGGGCGGCAAGACACTTGGGGTGCGCTTGGAAGGGGTGAATAGGACAGCAAGGCACATGAGGTACGCTTGAAAGGGGGAGGACAGGATGCAAGACAAAGCTTGTGTATCTGTCCGATTTCTGGTGCACCCAGCTTTTGTCTACCAGACCTCGGTCTCTGGGTTTGGTGTGGGTACAATAACTGACTTAAACTGGATTTTAGTATTAGATGTGTGTGTGGGGGGGGGGGGGGGCACTAGGATTACCACAGTACAATCCCCACAGACCCGGAAGTCCAAGTTAGGTGCATCCGAAAACATTTACTATCTTTGATTTGCCCGGACACGTTGCATTTGGGGCCTATTTGCAGTAAGGCAAACAGGGCCTACTGCAAAAGTTGGTAGGTCCCCATGGGAAAGTTTACCCCTTTGATTACGGAGTGTCTAGGAGTCACCCTGACCTATTATGTTGTGACTGGCATAAATGTGGGATTCCCTGGCAGCCTCTTCCGAAGGTCCAGAAAGTCTTCTGAAGAGGGGTGGTCCTCTGGTTTATAACTGGAGTGTTGTCCCGAAGGGCTGGACGTAGTCAGCTGGCTCACCACCTGTGTGGCTTTAGGCATCAACCAGCTGCAAGAGGTTTTTTCCTGGAAGTTGTCAGCTCACCAGTGGAAACCGGCCTGATCTCTACTGTTGACCTCTGCTTACACCATGTGAGTGTTTAATATTGTCTCCCCTGATGTCCTGTGGTGGGGGAGGGCTTTATAAGTGTTTTCCTGTCAGTGATTGGAGTTTAAAAGACTAACTCAGAAGGTAATCTGGCTGCTGCATTCAACCCCTGCTCCATTCTGGTCCGCCTGAAAATGCACCTGCTTCCTTGTCTACCGCTGCCATATTCTGTCCTTGGAAGATTGTGCTTTGTGGTGTTATTTTCACTTAACTTAAAAAAAAGGCATATCACTGGTTCCTCTTCTTGGATTTTTGTCATTTTGTTTACTAAAGTTTACTCTATTTTTCTAATTCGGTTTTAGATTTTTATTGTTTGCCATTTTGACTTTACTACTGTTCTGGTACTGCGTGAATACTTAACGTGTCACCCTGAGGTAAGCCTGTCTGCTCTACGCCACAGGTACCAGGGGGTTGAGCTCAGGTTAATTTATTGACTTGGAGGGTTCAAACTGACAAGGGTTCTAGTTATTCCTTGAAGCGGGCAGTCGCCTACCACAAAAATATCATTTTCTACAGACCCTTCAGAAGCAAAGCTTTCAGCCGTCCTTTTGTTTGTTTTGTAGTTAACCCAGAAAAGTCATGTCAGTGGGCTTTGCGTTTGCTGGACCAACCGAAACTCAAGGCATTTGTTTTATGACATCAAAATTATGTAAAACGCAATCCGTTATTTCGTACTATATTTTAGCACAAGGACGCTTTTAAACAAAAGCACTACAAATAACAGCTTTTGTTTTGTTCCTGTACGTTCATGGTAAAGGTTTACTGTGAATCGCTTGAAATTATGCATTCAGGAATTTCACAAATCGCTACTCGCTGAAAAAGAGCTTTGACGCCTCGTCAGGGGTAGTAAGCCCTATATAAATGCAATTACAACACAATACATACCCAGCAAAATATGAATTTACTGAAATTGCGCAAATTATGTCAGTATAATTTAAATATAACCCAAGCCTACTCAAAAGTGGGTTCTAGGGTGTGACTCCAGGGTGCTGGATGTTAGGCAATGAGAACAACTAGTGAGGGAGAACTCTTGAAAGAGAAAGTAACCGTATGCAACTTAACCCAGCAGCCTCATGGGAAGAAGGAAAGGACGTGGGTGAATAATCACTTACTCAGAAATCCCTGACATGCTGACACGCTGTTAATACTTGAGCACGCTATTGTTGTTCCAACTCGCATTACCGCATTTTAAAATAGCCGTTTGTATCACTTGTACTGTTTGCTTAACCGCATCGCTGCGGCGGCTTTTCCCGCTGTGTGCGGCTATTTTCAAAATACCGCGTTACATGACGAGCTCAGCTCGTCATCAGCATACGAGCGCCGTAGCTGATGACGAGCTGAGCTCGTCATCAGCAGCGAAGCGGTTAATGAGTACGATTTCGCACAGTATATATGTTTTTAATTGTGGGCACATTAGTAAAACTGCATTTACTGTCCTAGGGCACCGCTTATCTCCCCGTTCCACCGCAGCCTGTGCTGTTTGTCGTGGCGGGACTAGCGCGGTACAGAGGGAGTCTATCACCCTCACTTCCGGGGGCCATCTTTGAGAGGTGACGGTCTAGTGGTTGCACAAGGACCATCAGTAGCCTCCTATTTAAAGCTCATATGGGGTTGACGCGCAGCGGGCGCACCGATGGCGTGCCGAAGGTGCGCCAAAGGTAAGCCCGTCTGTGTGCGTCCGTGCCGCGGCCGAGCCTAGGGCCAACCATCATGGTCAACCCATGCCAAATATCTTCCCCACTAGAGACAAGATACTTCCTCTGAACATTCACGACAGCCACTGTCATGATACCATAAAAGTAGGTGACGGGTGGGGACCGACTTGCTGCAGGAATTGCAGGGCGGAGTTGACCCCAGAGGAACACATCTTAGCGCCTAGTAGACGTACTACCTTTCGGGGAGGACTTATCAATGCCAGATCAATGTGCAAGAACGTGGCACATATTTATGACTTAATTTCTGAAAATGATTTAGACTGGCTCTTCGTCACAGAGACGTGGCTCAAAGCCTGGTGCAATCCAGATATCGTATTTGCCTTGCCACGAGGGTACCTTATCCAAAGATTAGACCGGCAGAAACAACGTGGGGGGGGGGACTCGCCATTATCCATCGAGACTCGTGAAATGTACTTCTTTCGAACTTCCAGATATTAAGGGGGCTGAAAGCCTGGGTTTCTGCTTGCAAATACATGATTCTACCACTTTTTCAGGGGCCTTAATCTATCGCCCACCAGGGCAACAAAAATACTTTCGTGATAGCCTTGCGGAAGTGATTAGCAATCGTACTCTCAAATTCGCCAACTTCACACTGCTAGGCGACCTAAATCTTCACCTCGATTCGGCTACTGACCTAAATGCGGCTTGTTTTAGAGACTTAATGAACGTGTTCGGGTTGACTTTGTTGACATTGGACCCTACCCACAAGGCGGGCCATACCTTAGACTGCATCTGCACAAACTTAAATTCTCTGAAGGTGAAACCACCTTGTATCCAGACCTGGTCCAATCACATGCTTATTCTTTTCGATCTTTTGGTAGAAGAGAAAGCGGTAAGGAAGAGGCCAACTAAAGCCGGTGTTCGCATAAAACATGACTGGAAAAAAATAAGTGACAACCCAGACCTCCAGTGGATTGCGGTGGAAGGCAAACCCATACTGACTGGTGTCACGGAGATAGATAATAAAAACTTCAATAACTGGATTGCCGAAATTTGCGGACCAGTCAATATGACAAAGTCAAGCAAAACGCACAATAAAAAAATGTCCGCGCCCTGGTTTTCACTCTCCCTAAAGGAGAAACATACTGAGGTTAGAATAATAAGAGAGGAAATGGCGCCGCTTGTATGTAGCTGAAGTCCTCAGTCATTATAAAAAAGCTAGGAGACAGTACCATGCATTAACAAGCCAGACAGTATTCCTTTGTCGTAACAGTCAAGAATTGTGACAAAATGTTTTGTTTTTGTATGTCAAATTTATTTTCAATAAAAATATTTTGAAATAAAAAAATGCCAAAAAAGAATACTACTTAGAAGCAATTAATTCCTCAAACAATAAACAGAAGGAGATATTCAAAATAGTTAACTTCTTGAATCCCAGGTTTCTCCTACAAGAGATTCATCCATCTTTCACCCTGTGTAATTCGATTGCCAACTATTTTGAGCAGAAAATATTAGGCCTTACTAGAGATTTCCCTGAACAACCGGACGCCATCTGGGAAGAGGCAAGTGAAATGGGAACTGGGATAGCGCATTTCAGAAACTTCTTGCCCATAAGTCAGGAAGAGTCCCGTCAAGCGATACTATCCAGTAAATCTGGCTCTCCCTTTGATCCCTGCCCCCCTATGTTGTTGCACGCTTTAGTAGACACGGTAAACCTGATTATTAATAACATTATCAACTCCTCCCTGTCCTCTGCTGTGATCCCGCTGGAATGGAAACTGGCGGCGGTGAAACCTCTGCAGAAAAAGCCTCTAGCAGACCCTTCAACACTCTCCAACCTTCGTCCTATCTCGCTGCTTCCGCTACTTTTTAAACTCACAGAAGCAGCCGTGAATAAACAACTGACAAAGTTTTTAGAGGATGAGGATATTCTGCACCCATATCAATCTGGGTTTAGGGCGTCGCACTCTACGGAATCTGCCCTTCTGTATACTGTAGAGACTTTGAGGACTGCCATGGATCAAGGGAAGAAGGCTGTCCTTATTCTACTTTATCTATCGGCGGCCTTCGATACGGTGTCACACTCCGTACTGATCGGCCGCCTAGCAACATCAGGGGTAGCAGGGACTGTGCTTGATTGGCTAAAGAATTTCCTCAGCCATATAAGGCAAGTCACAGTGCTGGGAGAGTATTGCTCTGAAGAAAAAGCAATGCCAACAGGGGTGCCTCAGGGCTCAAGTTTGAGCCCTGTACTGTTCAATTTGTACATGACCGCCCTGAGCGAGCTGATTACATCTTTCCACATCAGTACCATATTGTATGCTGATGATACTCAGCTCATCCTTGTACTAGATGGCGAAACCGTGAAGGCAGAGGAAAATCTTAGAGATTGCCTCGCCGCCACCTTCGTTTGGATGAGGAAAAATCATCTCAAATGTAACACGGGAAAAACCGAAATTCTGCCATTCGGGCCTCAAAACCCTTTTTCCCCCCAGATTATGGTGGCCGCTAGACGCGGAGATGCCCCCAAACACTATCGATACAGCCCGCAACCTGGGGATTAGGTTTGATGAAGCATTATCATTTAAGCAACAAGCAGGGGCTGTGGCAGGGTCTTGTTTCAGTATCATCAGAGGACTCAGAAAATTCTTTGATTTTCTTCCACTGGCAGCCAGGAGGACGGTGACGGTAGCACCTTTAACATCTCGTCTGGACTACTGTAACAGCCTATATGCAGGATTAAATAGATCAGTCCTGCATAGGCTACAGATGGTCCAGAACTCTGCCGCCCGTCTGGTCCTGACCTGGCCAAGGAGGTCATCTGCCTCGGCTGCGCTTAGGACCTTGCACTGGCTGCCTATCCACAAACGTGTACTGTTCAAAATCTTGGTGATCACTTTCAGAGCATACCACCAGCAACGACCCAAGTATTTCCTAACTCGGTTCAGACGTTATGTGCCGTCTCGTACCCTCAGGTCCTCTAACATGAAGCTGCTGCTAATCCCCAAGTTCAGGTTATCCACGGAGGGAGGAAAATCTCTCGGAGTACTGGGTGCCAGGGCTTGGAATAAGCTTCCACCCAAATTGCGACAAATCCCCTTTGAGAACCAATTTAGAAAGGCCCTGAAGACTTGGATCTTCAACCTCCCGGATACAGCATGTATGACTCTGGTATAAACATAAGGATAAAGGCGAAGATGGGACTGATGTGTGAGCAGTTTTTCGGGCCTATTTCCACCCTAGGTTACGGGCTACAGCGCCAAGATGCTCCTTGGAGTGATAGCTGCGCTCTATAAAAGCTTACTTACATTACATCTCAGGTTCTATGCGTTCGAGGCAACAAATGATCAAGGAGAGCCGAGCCAAGGGTCGGCTCCGTCTCGAAGAACTGCATGAGGCGAGCCGTGAAGAAAAGAAATGGCATGTAAGTCATGCAAAAAACATGTTGGAACCATGATCACAAATCAAAAAATTTATTTCTTTAACACTCTGAAGCGTTTCACCTTCGCACATCAGATTATATCTCCATTGAGAAGTATTTATTAAACGTGAGGGTTTTTAAACCGGATCTGAGACTCATTCCTGTCCCGCCCTGTTGACCATGCTCTCAGTGAACTAAGAGGCGAGGCAGTTGTCAAGTGCATCTTATATTAGGCCTAGATTCCTCTTGTAGGTGAGGCACTATTATAGGTTATTAAATCAAGCACAAGAGGTGTTTGCACTGTGCCCGGCATCGACTCACGTGCTGGATCACACAATCTGGATGAGCCGGGAAGCTGGGGTTGACCTCAGATTTTCCAGTTTCACACTGTGCTCTTCATCCACTAGAGGGGCATTTTTCTTGCTTCAGGGATACTTCTTCTGTTTAATTGTTGGTGTATCATGTGAGTGACCAGCAGACAGTACAATGTTTTTGGCAGTTTTATACAGCGGGAAGCATGTCGAAGGACATAAGAGCTTTTCACAGCAGCCTACATTCGATATTTACTTTTTAGGCTCAGGGCAATTTGCCCAGAATCACTGGGTGCTGAGCTGAGGCTGGGATTCGCACCGGGTTCTCCATGTTACATGGTCAGTAGCGGTAGCCAGTACGGCGCATCACGTCCCGTGAAGGCTCCGTTTGGGCTTGAGGTTCCAATAGGAACCAGAGGTGATCCATAGCCAGAGCTTTCAACAGCTTGCCCACCTCTACATATCTGTACTCTTTCACATCCTGGCAGGAGCGGACGAGGCGTTGTGCCACCTGAGCATTTTGCCAGTAGGTTAGAGGCTAGGAGGCTGCATTCAGAGCTGGACCTGCTGCCATGACCCATCTATGCCACCGTCGCCCCATCTATGCCACCGTCGCCCCATCTATGCCACCGTCGCCCCATCTATGCCACCGTAGTCCCATCCGTGCCACCGTAGCCCCATCCGTGCCACCGTAGACCCATCCGTGCCACTGTAGCCCCGTTCTAGGCGCAGCTCCTGCAGTGTGGGTGTGGTTTCAACATTTTTGCCAGGGCTGATCTTGGTTTACAGTCTGGCCCATTTAACAGTGCACAGTGCATCGGCAAATGGCACATTGACTCTTGATGTTCTATTGTGGGGTTATTTGGGGTGTTGCACCCCCTTAAAAATGTAGTCTGTACTTGGGCGCAAGAGCTTTCAGTCGGATATGATGGTGTCTGGAGGGTTTCACCTGGGATTTTTACATGCCCCCACTGACCACACGCTGCCTCTTCTCCACTGTTGTGTTTTAAAAGTACCTTTAAGAATCTGCCCTCCTCTCTTTCTATTGCCCCTTATGCCACTGCATATCCTTCCTTTCATACAGTGTTTAACCAAGATAGCCCAGCGTGACTGTTGGGTAACCTGAGGCTCTCCCCCACCCCCAATCTTACTGACCAGTCTACGCCCTAGTGTCGCTGTGTCGCTCCAGTGAGTGTCACTGTGATCCTCCGTGCACCAGCCTCTGACTCACAACTGCCCACATTGGTGACTGAGCCGGCCTACGGCCAGTGAGAGCGGAGGGGGTGCCACGGCTTCGAGGACCCTCCTGGAGCAGCTGGTTCACCATTAATTCCACACTGCTCTCCAGGGCCGCCTTGGTTTCTCATGACTGGACCGACTCCCAGACTAGACAATAATCTCGCCCATGAAAAGCAATAACAAGGAAAGAAAACACATGAATATTTAACACATTTTTAATATTGCTGAAAATTGGCCCTGGCAGCCGTCCTCCCCAGGCCGCGAAGGAGGGGCCTGTTATGATTATCGCACAGTGGCTTGGAGTCGGGCTCTGGGGTGATGGAAGATAGGAGCTGCCAGGTACTGCTCGTGGCATGACTTCTTGGACGTATACCCACCCACCCCTTGAACGCACAGTCTAGCCCTTGCATTTCCCGCGCCTTTCCTTGCACGCACAGTGCATCCTTGTATGTACTCCTATCCACTGCATAGACTGTCCATTTTGTATGGTCCACTGTGCATTACCTATGCCATCCACCTTTGCAAGTACTCCCCCTCCACAAATACCCCCTCTGCTTGCACGCTCTGCCCCTTGCTCTTGCTTCCACAGTCATTCTTTTATGTACCCCCATCCATTGCACGCACCCTCCACCCTTGCAAGTACCACCCACCTGTATGTTCACCAGCTCCTTGCACACACTGTGCATTTTTAAGTAACTCATCCTTGGTCTTATCCCATCCCTGAACATGCACCATCCCCCTCTTCACGTACCCCATTCCGACACACACCGCCCATCCCTTATATGTGCCAATCATCTCATCCATTGCACGTGTCCTTCACCTCACACAGTTTCCTCAAGTACCTCATCCCTTACATGCACCTCCGTGTGTATAGGGTCCTTTCACTTGCTTCTACCAAGGACCCTTGCAGGTACCTCCGTTCATGGCAAAACACCCAACGTTTGCAGATACAGCAATATTTTGCACACAACCATCCCATGCGAGCCGGCCATACAATCCAGAATCCATGAAATAGAAATGACGTACAGTTCCCCTCCCCAACCAAGTGCACCTTGAAGTGCTTGGATGCACCAAAGGATTGCATCCGCGCCATTCCTGTCCTCTTTAACTGGTGTGGGGCCGTTTGAGTTCTGGTAGTTCTTTGGCAGATGACGTTTTAAGGGTACGGGCAGGTAGTTGGTTGGCATGGTTTTCATCTGGTTGGTTGGCCGCCCTTCGTGGCCCTTGGTTTGTCATTTATCCTGAAAGAGCATTCTCAGCCACTGGTCAATTCTGTAGGCTGGTCTTTTGACAAGATTTGTTTTGGACTTTTTTGTTTCTCCCAAAAAATTACAAGGTCATTTAAAAACATTTTTTTTATATAAAAACAATTTTATTTGTCTTTTCACTTGTTTGATATGACTGTGCATTGTCCTTTTGAAAGTCGGCTAATATTGGTGTATTACATAGAGGTAGAAACTGCACTTAAAAAAACAATATTCAATTTAGATGTAATTCAACAACAGTCCCATTACATAGTTTTAACCGTGCACAGCACAAACTGAATGTATTCAAGTGCCTTAAAGTAAGAGTTAAATATTGCTCAAATCTGTGCATTGGCACCAAGTCCTGCTTTTTCCTTGAAGAGGTTAACTTCCTGTGACTGGCCTGTGTGCACCCCCTGGTGATCGTGGTGGGAGCTTGGCTGAGGGCGCTCTTGGTATCTCTTGGGGTTACCTGCCACGGTCTGACCTGCATGCCCCGTATGGGATGTGTTTGGAATGGTCTTGCTGTCAGTCATTTAGGGTTACCTGCCACTGTCAAGCCTGCATGCGCAATATGATATGATGCAGACATGTTTGGGATGGTGGGGGGGTTGTCGCTGTGTTGCTCCTGCACTATGTCCATTAGGGTTACCTGCTGCTGTCAGGCCTGTCTATACCGTATGGGGCGTGGCTGAGGTGGTCCAGCTCTCGGTCTTTTGGGGTTACCTGCCACGGTCAGGCCTGTGTGCGCCTGATGGGAATGTGGTTGAAATGAAACTGCTGTCAGTCTGTTGGGGGTTACCTGGCAGCGTCTTTCCTCCGAACGTAATGTGGTGAGAAGACATTTGCTGCTGTGGTCCTGCTGCCGTCTCTGGGTGTTACCTGCTCATTCGTTTCACTCTGCTTTGTGCAAACGCACCTTTCAGAAGGTTGGCATGGAACAGACCTACACAAAGCAACGAGATGAGCGCTTTATTCAGAGTGGACCCAGGCTGCCGCGGTCCCTTCTGCCTTGGAGATCACCAGGTTTAGCGGAGGGTTTACGTGAAATCATTCTTTGACCTCATCTTAATTCGATTCAGAAAGTTGTTCTTGATTATGCAGATCAGTTCAGGTCCCAGAATCCTCCTGCTGGGCAGCACCTGAATACTTTCCATGCTTTACGTTGGTATCTGGATGGGGCCAAGGCAGTCCAAAATGGCACCGCTCTAGTGTCAAGAGCACACAATGAAAAGGCTAGACTGTCTCAAAGACTGGTATTCACGGTTTGTGTTCTCTCCATAAAATCTCTCCAGAGGACAGACCTAACTCTCTACGGTAATCCTCAGTGCTGTGAGGAGTTGTTTCTGATCCTCCCTGCACTGAGATCCTTCGGATGGAAATCTGCAAAGCGGCCACATGGACATCGGGTCACGTCGCCAAAAGGTACTGCTCAAGTTGGCCAATCTCTTGTGAAAGGAAGCTTGTTCCTGGCTTCGGTCCAACTTTTGAAGTTTTTCTGATTCTCTCTCTAGTCTGAGTATGTGAGTTTGTAGAGGGTATGAGGGTAGAGAAGTATGCTCCTAGCCTGCCACTCTAGTTTTTCAGTCAAGTCTCTGGTGATGAAAGTGCTTCCTGCTCCACATCTCTGTAGGATTGGCTGCTCTGCTGGCCCATCACCGCTCCAAAGGGAGCCTATGTTGCATTTCACTGTCTCCTGCATCACAAACCGGTTCATCCCACAAGGATATGAAATGGCTTCAAATGTTAACATGACCTTCTCTAAGTGCCGCATTGTTTCAGTCGGAGACTGGCAAAATATTCACCCTTGCAAGCAAGAGTCTTTTTCTTGGCTGTTGCTCCCCTGCATAGCGCCCTGGCCCGCCCAAGTTACTTCTGTGTCAGGGTTACTCTGCTTTAAGACCCATACACTTATTAGGAGTCATTCTTCTGTCTTGTGCTGCCTGTCTTTATCTCCAAGCGTCGGTGTTACGTGCCTTTGTCTGTTTAGATATGTCAAGAGTACATGTGTTTTTACTGGAACCAGAAAGAAACATTGGTTACCCATGTGGCAATTTGAGCAGCTCTGAGGGTTGAAAAGTGCACATTTTTGTCCCCTCACAAATTAATAGAGATGAAGTGGAATGTTAATGTTTGCTTTTTAGGTCTGGCTTCACCGCTGTATGCATAGCATCTAACTACAATTCCTTTAAAATATCCAGTGTGTGTTTTGGATGCATCCAAAAGAGTATTTTGGTCTCGAGTCGTGCTGTTGGCTGTTTGCTGTATCCTGCAACTTAATTTGGAGTGCTTGCATTGCAATGCACGAAGGACTAATTTACTTCTCAAACGGTACAATGGAGTATGGCAAATTCAATTATCTAATAAATTCACTGTGTACAGAAACCAGTTGTTTTTTTGCTTTGTTCAGAGCTCAAAATGCATACCAGACTTGTTTGCTTTGCCAGTGCTTAGTTGAATATGTTGTTGTTTTTAAGATGCGGTTTCCCATAATGCCTCACATTGTGAACTAATTCTCTTGTCGTACCTAGCCGGGCCTGAAGGTGACGGCAATTACCTTGTGCTCGTCCTTATCCCACCCAAGTCTAGAGGTGGCATTTCTAATCCCGTGTCCATACCCTGTGCCTACTCAGATGTGGCACACAGTATTTCTGTGCCAATCCGCAGAGTCCATACAGCCATAGAAGTGGCCTGCTCGCTATGCCTGTGCCAGTCCCCGGAGTCCATGTTTCTCTGAGCCAGTCCCCAGAGCCCAGCGAGGACGTCTGTCTCCCTGCATCAATCCTCTGGTGGCCTCGGACAGACTTTGTATCCTTGTACCTATCCTCTGCACCATCTGGTTGTGGAAGTGTGACCGCCTTTGTGTCCCGGTGTCAATCCCATGAACCCATACATTTTAGAGGTGATGCGTTTTGTATCCCTGCACTAATCCTCATAACCGTTCATCCCCACTGGGGACAGGATAAAGATGGGTGTGCCAAACCCTTGAGCCCAATCTGGGACAGGATCTATATTCCTGTGCAAATTCTCTCAGCCCCTCTAGTTCCAGTGGTGACGGCCTTACATCACCACGCCAGAATCTCGAGCCATTCAAGAGCTAGAGGTGACACTGTGTGAACCTGGGCCATTTCTCTCCCCAACGGGTAGGTGGGCTTTTGTCAGGACCTGCATCCTTTAGAGGAGTCTGTTCTTTTTAGCCCTGTTCTGTACATCTCACCAGCCTGCAGTATATATTCCTTTGGTCCCACAGCTGCCTCAGTCCCTTCAAAAGAATTCTGTTTTGAGGATTTAGAAAGTAACATGGTCCAAAGTCCTTGGGGAGGTGGCCCCGTTCTTAGGAGTCCCATCACCTGCCCTCCTTGTTCAATCTACAGGCAGCAAGGCAGATGCTGTTGAGGGGTGTCTGCAGGGAGGACATTAGCTCGCTCTTCCTCACCAGGGCAGCCCTCAGCTGCTCCTTCATCTTAAGAATATTCAGGTCCAGTTCCTTAAGTTCCCGTTCACTGGGGTTTCCTTCCTCTGGCTCGGGGGGTCTCCCATTCTCACAGTGCCCAAGCTGCCCATCCTCCTGCGGGGAAACTCCTGTTGCCCCGGGATCCTTCTCAAGGTTAAAGTGCACATGCCGGTTCTCCTTGGCCACTGCCCGCCGTAGATTGTTCCATCGTGCTCGACTATCGGCTCTACTTATGCTTGGGGGAGGTGCATCTTGGCTTCCTTTAAGGTCACTCCTAAAAGAGAAATACAAAGAAAGCAATGAAATGTGGTGCCTTCCCTTCCTATAAACACCAAGAACACCCAGCACATCCACCGCAAAGGTTACTGCCCCACCACTACTCAATCACCTTTGTCTACAAGGCCTAACAGGGTAGTTGATGAAGTCTTACAGCCGCAGATTGCTTACCTTCAAATTATCTCCAGGCGTCAGACTGGATCTGCAAATAATTTTGTGAGCAATACCTCTGTGCGCAGATAAGTGGTGGTGTTTGGCTCTGTGTGCCATGGTCCGCACCAGATAGACAACAGCGCACTGGGGTGGCACCTATATAGGAACTGCACAGGTTATGTTTCTTTTTGTGGCTTTCCACTGGTGTGGAAAACTAGGGCCCTGCGAGGGAAACAGCCCTGTTCCTATATTTCCATTCGAAGAGAGGGGATGATGGGTGGATTGGTAAGTAATCTGCGGCTAGATATATTCTCTACCAAATAATTACTGAAGGTAAGTAACTTGTTCATCTGATTGAGACTTCAAGCCGTAGTTATCACACCTCAGAATAGATACCTAAGCAATACCTCCTCGGAGGTAGGTTTGCGAACTGATTCACACTTGTAAAGTCCTGCAGGATCGAAGGAGCAAAGAGCCCTTCCTGGCGGACCGGACTTTCCAGGCAGTAATGCTTCATGAATGTGTGTAGAGAAGACCATGTTGATGCCTAGCAGATATCCAGGACCGTAACTCCACCTGCTAACACAGTGGTCGCAGCCTTGGCTCTGGTGGGATGAACACGCAAACCTTTAGGGGGTAGGTTCTTGGCAATGTGTTGAGCTTAATGTATAGCATGATCCATCGGGAGATAGTCCGCTTCGAGAGGAAGGTCCCGGGATTAGTCTGGAGCCCAAGATCCTCGTCTAAGTCGTCTTCGTGTAAGTCTCCCCCCCCCATAAACAGATGTTTTTGACTTTACCCCATCTGTCAGTCATCTGCAGTTGCACCTGGGCAGGATCTCCGCCTCCCCAAATTTCTGGGTGCTGTAGTGACCCCCATCATGAGTTCTAGGAGGACATGCACCTCATATTTGGGCAGCCTGTTTCTGCTGGTGTGCCTTTGGGCCCTGTGGGTTCGAGAAGGGGCCCCCACTTGCATTCCCCTCCCTTTTTCCAGTCTGGCATTTCCACTGGTGAACTCGTACCAGCATCGGTCGTACAACCTCAACATTCACCCGAGGCCAGTGCCATCTCCATTCTCATCCTCCAGTACGGAGCCAGTGCCCTATTCCTGTGGGCTGGGACCCATGGAAGAGTGAGTTACTGGAAACTGGACTGGTGTAAGGATTTGGCTGACGCTAACAGATCACACCTCTCCAGATACTGGCATGGTCTCTCCTCCTACTGTGGCTACAGAGGAGGGAGCCTCAATTGCTAAGGTGGTGAGAAGGGCGGCTGAGGTCTTGGACCTCAGCCTACCCTCAGACTTCTTGATGTTGGTTCTTCAGCTGGCGGTAACCCCCTCAGAACCGCCTCTCCCATTTACTGAAGCCCTCATTAACGTCCTGCTTGGGACTTGGTCGAAACCCTGCACAATGGATCCTGTGAACAGGACTTTTACCTGCCGCCACAACACTGCATCTGGGACACTCATTTCCTCACACAACACTCTATACCTGAGAGTTTTGTGGTCCAAGCTTCCACCTATCATGTAAGTCCTGGCACATTTCCTACCACTCCACCTGATGGAGAATTCAAGAGGCTGGAGACTTTTCGGAACAAATGTTTTCTTCCACCAGCCTGGCTGCAGTCTGTTATCTTTGCATGCTTTTTGGGCAGTTGCTCCCATCCTCTGTGGAATTTTGTGGTGCCGATGCTGGCCATGGTCCTGGAGGAGGCCTGGCCCACACTTTCCCAAGCCAATGCCGGCAGTAGAGATGCAGCCAAGTTCACAATCCATTAAGGACTGCATACGACTGACTTGCTGGATAGAGCAGTTTCTTCGGCTGTGGCCTCGCCTGGCTGAGGACAACTGGCTTTTCTGAGGATGTCCAAGCATCGTTTATGGACATGCACTTTGATGGCTTCTATCTGAAAGGAGACGTGGCCATGGAAGGGGCTTTCCACCGCAGCTTTACACACCCAGCCACCACGGCGCCCAAGCTTCCAGCCTCTGCGTGGCCGAGGATGCAGTACTGGTGGGCCCGGCAGCCAGAGATGGGGCCAGTTCACCTCCCGGCCGCCGCAGCCTCCAATCCCCTTTAATTTGGCCTCTCACCATCATGGGCACACAGTGGGAGGCAAGATACTCTAATCACCTGTCCCACTGGAGGTCAAGAGCATCAGTCTGCTGAGTTTTTCAAATTGTCCGAAGGGGCTACTCCCTCCCCTTAGCGGAACCGCGATTGGGTCAGCAGCAGACCACTCACCCTTCCCTAACCAGATCTCACAGTGGTGACGGATACATCCCTTCTGGAATGGGGCAGCCATCTGGGAGAGGTGGAGATCGAAGGCGGAATTTGGACTCCACATCTCTGTTGGAGCTCTGAGCTATCCAGCTGGCATTAAAAGCCGTTCTAACCTCTATCAAGGGAAGGCTAGTGCATTTGTTCATGGACAACACTATCAAGCGTTACTGTAACAAACAGGCCAGTGTGGGGTCATGGACCCTTCATCAATATGCCCTGCGTCTCTGGACGTGGCTGGAACAGCAGGGCATATCCCTGGTGGGTCAACACCTGGCAGGCGCTCTGAATGCCAGGGCTGACAAACTCAGCTGCAGATGCCTAGTGACAAGTGGCATCTCCATCCGAAGGGGGAGCACGGTCTCTTTCAGCAGTGGGGAGAGCCTTGATTAGATCTGTTCACCACCTCCGAGAATGCGTAATGTCAGCAGTTCTGTGCGCTGGAGTTTAAATGAGTTACCGAGCGATAGCCACCTTGTAGTCTCGAGTGCACCTCCGGCCACCTGTACGCCTTTCTGCCCATACCACTCCTCTCCAGAGAGCTCAAGATCAGGAACGACCAGGCCCAAGTCTTATGACTCTGGAATCTCTAGCTTCTCCAACTGAGCATTGATCCTCCCATCAGGCTGCTCCTTCTGGAGGTTTTTCTGTCACAGCAGGGCAGGGTACTTCAATTGAACCTGTGAACACTATGCCTTCTTAAAAGGATTTTGAGTGGTGGCAGTTGGCAGCATTCGACCTTCCTCCTGAAGCCTATAATGTTGTTTTGGCAGCCAGGCGTCCCTCTACCAAGACTGCGTATGCCTGTCTCTGGCACAAAATGTTAAAATATTGTACAGAAAGATCTACTGATCCTCTTAATGCTTTCCTCTCTCAGGTCCTTCTCTTTATTTTGACACTTGCCATCAAGGCTCAGCTCTGGGCCCTCTCAAGGGGTACTTTTCTGCCCTGTCTCTCTTTTTGAGGCTGCCAAACCAACCCTCTTTCTTTAAATCCCCAGATGTAAATTTCTTTCCTCCTGCCCCTTTCATCATGCCTCAGTGGGACCTTAATTTTCGTTCTTGCCTTTCTGATGTGTGCTCCGTTTGAGCCTCTGCAGAACTGCCCCCTCTGGCTACTTACCATCAAAACAGCCTTTAGTAAGAGGCAATAACATGCTAGGAGAGTGAGCAAGTGGTAAGCTCTGTCATTCAAGCCTCCTTACCTGACCTTCTTCCCTGATAAGTTGATGCTTTGCACTAGGCCCTTATTTACTACAAGTGGCGACTACATTCCATGTGGGGCAATCAGTCACTTTACCCACTTTCGATGCTCCACCGCACCTTCTAAAGGAGAGGAACGACTCCACTGTTTGGAGCCAAAAAGAGTATTGTCTTTCTACCTTGACCACACGAGATCCGGGTGTACGCGCAACTCTTAGTGGGATCAAAGAAAGTTGTGTGGTACAGCAGAGGACTATCTCATGATGGGCCGGCCTCTGCATCAAACTTTGCTACGCTCTGGCCAAATAGCAATCTCCTGAAGGCTTAAGGAGATTCCACCAGAGCTAAGACGGCGAACACAGCGTTGCAACGTGGAGTTCCAGTGCTTAACATTGGTCAGGCAGCAACGTGGGCATCCCTGCACACGTTTAACAAGCATTCCTGCTGGCACAGCCTTTTTGTCTGCTTTGTCCTGCAGGACTTTCTGGGCGAACCTCTAGAGATGGTATTGCTTGGGTATTCTAAGGTAAGGAACCTGCAGGTAAAGTCTCTTTCAGACGAACAAGTTACGTACCTTTGGTAATGTCTTATCTGTGAGAGACAGGATCTAGAAGTAGATTCCTTACTAACCCTCTCATCCTTCCTGCACGGTGGAGAGGGCTAATCCCTTTCAACACCTTAGTAGTTCTGAACACTTCATGGCTCCGTGTGGGGAAGGTAAGTGATATCATAGTACGGAGGTGGTGGTGCTGCTGCAGATGACAAGCAAGGATGATGTTCATTGGAGAATCTTTTGGATCCAGTCTGATATTCTAAGGTGGCTAGATCATGTCTCTACCAGGTAAGGCATCACTGAAGGTAAGTTAGTAGACTAGTCCTAGTAGCATAAGAGTCATTCTCGACATTGCTAAGTTAGCATGAGCTCTGCTGCCATGATTCTGCTTTTGGGCATGTTACTATATGACTTTATTTTGAAAGACTCTCTGTGGCTTTCACGTGAGAACTGTCTGCTTTCTGCGTTCTCTGCTGTTCCTCGAGTTAAGTCTGAACGCGATGTGCAAAGTTGATAAACATGCCCCTTGTTATTCTGGTATGGTCAGTCCCTAGAACCTAGACAAAAAATGCTAAACACAGCTGCACTGCTGGAAAGCTTGTGCTTTGATATTACGGGGATGCATGTTGTTCACACACACTTGAAGGGAAACCTTTCTTTGGATAAGAGCAATGCCGTTCCTATGACGTAAAGCGACCATCTAGGCTCTACGGTATGGGTTCTGCTGACAAAGCCAGAGATCCTCTTTTATATAATAAACTTGGGGAGGGTGGTTAGGCCGTATAGTCCTTTTCCACTTTATGTATATGATGACATCCCCCTGCATATTCTATGGTATTGTAACAATGCTAACTGTTCTAGGTTTATGCATTTTGCTGCTGGTAGTGGCTCGTATACTGCGCATCTGATAGACATTTGGTGCAGATTACTTAACTTAGAATATTCCCAGGCGTCAGACTGGATCTGGAAAATTTTCAGCAGCAGCACCTCTGTGTGCCAGGGGCGGTGCCGCACGGCTCCGCCCTGACATCATCCACGGACATGACGTCAGCGGAGCCACATATGCTCTCCAGCACCCCATACCCCATTCCCCCTCCCCCCCCCCCCCCCCCCCCCCCCCCCCCCCCCCCGGCGCGCTGACTTCAGTTTTCTTCTTTCTTCTTTTTCGCGTCCCAACGCGGATCCTGGAAAACCAGCGGTTCCTTGGCCTGTTTTTCAGGCCTTCTCAACACCATCGGCGTCTCGGAAAAGTGTGCAATGGCTCCGGGCTTTAAGGCTTGTGAGTCCTGTCACGACCTGCACCTGTCACGACCTGCACACTATCTGTATGACATCGCCTCTTGCCGGTCCCCCTGCTCAAACCACACGAACGGCATACCACTATGATTAAAACTGCCTCCTTGCACTAAACCCGGGCCAACGCTGCGATAAGCTAGTGGGCTGCATTGGACAGACCGACCTACATTGTAAGTCCTGTACATTGTCACACCTAGGCCGTGCCTACCCGGACACAAAGCCAGTATGATAAAACACACCCCGCTCACGATTTTGCAGCTCAATGTCAGGTCCCTGGTAAAGCACCATCCTGAGGTCAACACTATTGACCGATGAGAACCCAGACATATTATTTCTGTGCGAAACCTGGCTGAAGGATGAGCTTACCAGCATTCCTAATCTCACGCTGCCGGATGGATTCTCTATGATATCCATCAATAGAGACTCTAGGGGAGGTGGCATAGCCGTTATTTACAGAACGCTATACTCCTGCTCTTTTATGAAGGAAGACATCATGGGATGTGAGTGCGCCCGCTTCAAAATCACCACTAGCCCTCACTTCTCCCTTTCTAGCCTTTTCATCTACCGACCCCCGGGGCCCACTTCTAAATTCACGGAGGAACGCCTAGAGGCTGCCCACGCCCTGGTTGTGACCTCCGCCAACTTTACTATTCTGGGAGACCTTAATCTCCACTTTGACTCCACCTCGGATCCCATCATCAGCAACCTCCTGGCAGACTTTACAGCCTTACAGCTGATCCCTCTTATCCACTCCACTACGCACTCTGCTGGTCACCTACTTGACCCTGTTTTTACTAATATCCTGGAGGCCAAAGTCGATCCACCCAAACCCATGGGTTGGACCGACCACTTCCTCATTAAATTTGTGATATCGGCTGACATCCAGCCCATTAATGATCCGCCTCCCTCCTGTCTTAAGCGGCCCTGGCACAAACTCCAAAATAAGGAACTCTGCACTATCCTAAGAGAACTCAACTTCGTAACCACTAAAGACATTAATACGTCCTATGCCTCTTTTCAGGACTGGATCATTAAAGGACTTGACACCCTCATACCAGCCAAATGGACTACAGTACGTAGCACCCCCTCTAACCCCTGGTACAATGAAAGTCTAAAACTCTTAAGAAAGGAATGCAAAGTAGCAGAACGCAACTGGAGAAAGGACTATAAGGACAAGGACAAAGCCTCTTACCTGTCCAAACTAAAATCATACCATAAAGCTATACGCGCGGCCCGCGCATCCTTCTACCCCAAAGAAATTGATTCCAGCCCCAACCCCACAAAAGCCATTTTTAAACTAGTTCAAAAGCTGCAAAATTGTGGCAATCCTGCCTCGTGTATCTCCTCCACACAGCAGTGTGAGGACCTCGCCACCTTTTTTATTGAAAAGGTAAGGAAAATTTATAACACCTTCTCACAGAACCCTTCCGATTACATTAGTTCCTCCAATTCTCCCTTTAAAGGCACCAGACTTTCATGCCTACCGGAAATCTCCCATAGGGATCTGGTCAAACTTTGCAGAAAGGTTAAATCCGGTGCCCCCTCAGATCCCATGAGACCGGCTCAATTTCTAGAGGCACTGGACTTCTTTCTTCCATCCCTGGCCACTCTTCTCAACCTCTCCTTTTCCTCGGCAACTGTTCCTACTTGCTGGAAACAAGCATGGGTCACCCCCATTATCAAAAAGCCGACCTTGGACCCCACAAAGCCGGAGAACTATAGGCCCATCTCACTGCTTCCCTGGGTGTCCAACCTAGCAGAAGCCCATGCTAACACCGTTCTATCAGACCATATGGCCCGAAACAATATCCTAGACCCTTTCCAGAACGGGTTCAGGCCAGGGCACAGTACGGAGTCTGCCCTTCTATCCACCACCGAACATCTTCGGAAGATATTAGATGCCGGTCAAAGTGCTGCGCTGATACTGCTTGATCTTAGCGCAGCCTTTGACACGGATTCCCATAACATCCTGCTGAGACGCCTGGAAGATATAGGGATTAGTGACCTGGCCCTCGAATGGTTCCGCTCGTTCCTGACGGACAGATCCTTCCATGTCTCAGCACCTCCGTTCATCTCCTGGTCTCACTCAATCGGCCAAGGTGTCCCGCAAGGTTCGGCACTCAGTCCATCCCTTTTTAACCTGTATGTGCAGCCCCTCGCGGCAATGGCTAGAGAAGGGGACCTCACGCTGGTGTCGTACGCCGACGACACACAGCTGGTGATTACCCTTACTGAGACCCCCTCTACCTCTGCCACGAGATTCAGGGATGGACTGGCTGCAGTCGCCCAATGGATGACGGGGAACTGCTTACAATTGAACGCAGGGAAAACCGAGGTGCTGCTCCTTGGTAAGAACCCCAGTTGTTGGAGCGACCATTGGTGGCCTTCCTTGCTGGGCCCCATCCCTCCCCCCAAAACTTTGGTAAAAAATTTGGGAGTTTGGCTGGACTCATCGTTGAGCTACCAAACCCACACCAAAAGAGTGGCAGCTACGTGTGTGGGCCTGCTTAGAAGCCTTGACCCCATTCTTGGCTTCTTCGATCCCAAAACACGTCAGCTCATAGTCAAATCTATCATCCTCTCCCGGTTGGATTATGCTAGTGTCCTACTGTTAGGCGCTAATAAAGCAGAGGCAACAAGGCTTCAACGAATCCAGAATTCTTGCCAGGGCTATAGTCGGTCTTCCAAGAAGATGCTCTGCGAGAGCCACCATACATAGACTCCACTGGCTCCCAGTGGAAGCCAGAATCCAATTTAAGGCCCTCATCACTGACTTCAAAATCCTTAAAACAGAAGGCCCTGTACTTCTCCGTCCACTTCTACTACCCTACACCCCCCAGCGCAATCTGCGTTCCCTAGGGCAACATCTGGTAGTGGTCCCCCGTACGAAATTCTGCCGTATCGGGGGTCGCTCTTTCAGAGTTCTGGGAGCAAAACTCTGGAACTCCCTTCCCCTGAACATTCGTCGCCTTGATAATCTATCTGCCTTCCGCAAGGCAATTAAAACTCACCTGTTTCCACTGCCTTAAGCCTTCGGCCTCCCCCCCCCCCCCCCCCCCCTTCTCAGTAGGTTATGCTATGGTTTCTCAGCGCCGGGACGCCCCTTTGCTGGGGCAGCTGTCGCGCTTCAACAAACTCGTAACATAACATAACATAACATGTGGTGCCTCGGAGTGCACCACGACTCCAAAGAGTGCGACGCCTGTCAACAAATGAAACCTATACCTTGAGGGAGCGTCGTATGAAATTGCTGGCTGCACAGCTGTCTGGTCCTGCGCCTTCGCGTCGCCGCTCTTTCTCTCGGGATTATGCCGGTTCCTGCTGACGTTGGCCAGAGTCTGGTAAGCACAAGCGTAAGTCGTGGAGGTCTTCCTATTATACCCATGCCACTGGCGCCTGTTCCACTAACTCCCTGCCAGGCACGGGCGTCCGGCAGTCGCCTTCTCCGTACCCTCTCTTTCCGGGAGTTGGAGCGGCTTGGGCCCAAATGGAGGCTTATTCCAAAGCGCTCCACTCTTACTTTGGGTCACCCCCGCTCCCTGGTGCGCCTTCGGGTCCCACAGAGGTGGAAGGCACTCATGCCGGGTCCTCGCCGGCGGATGTGTCCTCGGCGCCGATACGGCACGAACGGGACACGGCCAAGAGGGCCCTCCAAGTCCACCCCTTCAGTCACCGCATAGCCCTGCGCGGCTTCCTGCGCTGACGTCGGAGGAGGCGCCGGGCTCAACGCCCTGTCGACGTCTTTCCTCCCTGCATTTTGCGGAGGGATCGACGTTGGAAGGAGCCCAGGCCGAGTCCCCTCTGGAGGTGGTCGAGACAACTACGACTCGCTGTCGGCTGATGCCAGTGCCAACGTCCACGCCACATCTTTTGCATGAGGTTGCTGTTCCTCTTGACTACTCAGATATGAGGTTGTTTCAGTCCATGGTGCAGTTACCCAGTGTGGCCTGGCCTTCTGATCAGCCTCTGGCTCCTCCGCTTCTGTTGTCTAGTGGACGGGTTAGTCTCCTACCGATGGTTTATTGTTGCCTCTTCCTGATGGCGACTGAGGCTAGTGCTGCCTACGCACAGGCTATTCACAGGACGGCGGACATTCTTCGATTTCAGCAACCTGTGGATTCCTTGCCTTCTGACCCTTTACTGGATATTGTTCACATGGAGCCTTTTGAGGTGGAGCCTTTGCTGCCCCTTGGGGGACCTTTATTTGACATCACGCTTGGCACATGGGCGAGGCCATTCTCTGGTGACCCTGTAGATCGGACCATTGCTCGTCGACACCGTCCTGCCGTGGGTGATCCTCTTTGCCTGTCCCTTCACCCTAGAGCTCAGTGCTGAGTTGTTCAGGCGCCTTTTGACTTGCAGTCTTTCTCCGCTTTGCTATTGTCTAGGTGGTTGGACACATGGGGTTGCCAGCTTTTCATCTCTGCCAGTGCTGGCATCTGCGCATTTAAATGCGGCTTGTGTGTTTGCACGTGCATCCTCTGCCCTTTGGGACTTGGTCGAGAACCTTCTTCCTTCTGTTCCAGAAGGGCTGCAGGCAGAATTACTTCGCCTTCTGCTTGAACTTGATAGGGGAATGGTGCAATTTTCCCTCCAATCTTCCCTTGCAATTGATTCCGTGGGACGGGCTCTTGTTCGGTCTGTGGCTTTGCGCTGCCAAGCATGGCTGCGCAATAGTAGTTTCCCAGACAATGTTCGGGATGTTCTTAGAGATCTGCCATTCAATGGCGTGGACATTTTTGACCGCCTCGCAAATTCGGCGGTCTCCCGTCTCTTGTCTGGACTACCGTTACTCTTGCGGCATGACTTTCTGCCTTGTAGTATCTATTTCTTCTGCATAGGCGGTGTTTCCTTGTTGGTTTGATTTTCAAAAATGTCCTGGGTGCTTGCATAGTACCCAGATAGTGTAAGCGGTTCTTCCGCCATCTCAGTGGAGTCTTCCTCACAGACATCCTTCTGGGGGTTAGACTGTACTGTTTTTTTTTAATGTTTTCCTGCTGCGATCCTGACGTTAGCATCGCTCTATTGCACGTTGGTAGCAATTGGCTCCAGTTGTCTGTGGTGGGTCTAGGCCTCGGCATGGGTTCCTTGCCGTGCGGCCTCTGCCTCGAAGAGGTCTTTTTGTTTTTTCAGCCTTGCAGTGATCGTCTTGTCTTTGATGGCTGCTCTTCTTTTGACGGCCATTGTCTCTTGGGTCCTTGTTATCTTCAGTTCAGGTGCAGTTCCTTCACAGCGGATGCCCTGTCCTCGGTTTTACGCCACGGACAAAAGCCACTGTGCGCAAACTTGGGTGCACCCTGGTATGTCTGCTATCATATGGTGGTTGCATTGTTGCTTCTATGGTCAGCCCTTACTGGGATTGTCTTTCAAGGTAGCGGATTTACTATATACGTCTCTGCTGTACATCGTCTTAGGGCCTCCTTGTCTAGCCACCTTCCCAACAGGAGTTTTTCCACATTCCCTGCTGCTTCTGCACAGGTGTTTCCACACTTCTACTTTGGGTTTATACTGTGACACTCTCAAGGGGAGTGTTCTATTCAGTGTACTCCATTCCTGGGTCCCTGGACCCTTAGGTTGGTCCTCACTGTTTCCACTATTGTGCCTAGCTCCATCTCCTCCTGGGTGAGGGGTGGTTCTAGGGTCCACCCGGTATGCTTATGTATCTTCAAGTTCTCCACTTGACTATCGTTCTTACTGTAGTCCTGTTTTGGGCGCTTCTGCTGGTTGCCGTCAGCCCTTACACGTCTTGTGACAGACCGACTATGTATTGGTGTGTCTTCTGTTTCTAGTACGACCAGCACTTTCTGGCCATGGATTGGCGTTCTGCCAATGCTGTCACACGTATTTTAGCTAGTGCATGTTTCAACAGTGCTTCTGTCGTGCATACTGGAACGGTATGCGCTAACTCTATCATACCTGTTGCCATCTCTCTAGGTTTACTTATGGTCGACACGCCGGATTCTGCAGATCTATCAGACCCTAGGTTCAGTTCCACTTCTTTGCGAAGTCATGAACTTTCACACCGATATATCTAGTATGTGTTTTCTTTCTCTCACCCAGTTTACATACGGGGGGATTCATGTTGTTCTCGGGCAGCTTATGGTGCCTTTGCCTCCCATGTTTTCCTCTCTTTTCTGAGCTTCATGGTCTTGGGTGGCTGCACTGGCTTGCGGTCCCCACCGTGTTTCGTCACCTTGTTTACGGTCACGTTCCCACAGGAACTTAATGGGGTTCAGTCGCAGACCCACCTCCCCTAAGGATATGGCTTTGGTATCTATTCTAATTTAAGTAATCTGCAGCTAGATGTCTCTATCAGATGAACGACTTACTTACCTTCGGTAACAATGTATCTGGTAGACACACAGTCTAGCCGCAGATTCCTTAGCGCCCGCCAGTCCTCCCCATTCTGCGAGGACTTTTTCAGGTTGGGCTTTCTACACTCGTGTCGTAATTCTAGTCGCATATTATAAGTAGACTAGTCCCATATTATAAGTGTCGTAATTCTAGTAGCATTTAATAAGTGTCTTAATTCTAGTAGCATATTATAAGTGTCCTATTATAAGTAGACTAATCCCATACTATAAGTGTTGTAATTCTAGTAGCATATTATAAGTAGACTAGTCCCATATTATATTTGTCCTAGTCCCATATTATAAGTGTCCTAATTCTAGTAGCATATTATAAGTAGACTAGTCCCATATTATAAGTGTCCTATTATAATTAGACTAGTCCCATATTGTGTCGTAATTCTAGTAGCATATTACAGGTGTCCTAGTTCCATATTATAAGTGTCCTAATTCTAGTAGCATATTATAAGTAGACTAGTCTCTTATTATAAGTGTCCTATTATAAGTAGACTACTCCCATATTATAAGTGTCCTATTATAAGTAGACTAGTCCCTTATTATAAGTATCGTAATTCTAGTAGCATATTATAAGTAGACTACTCCCATATTATAAGTATCCTATTATAAGTAGACTACTCCCATATTATAAGTGTCCTATTATAAGTAGACTAGTCCCTTATTATAAGTGTCCTAGTCCCAAATTATAAGTGTCCTAGTCCCAAATTATAAGTGTCCTACTATAAGTAGACTAGTCCCATATTATAAGTGTCCTATTATAAATGGACTAGTCCCATATTATAAGTGTCCTGTTATAAGTAGACTAGTCCCATATTATAAGCGTCGTAATTCTAGTAGCATAATATAAGTGTCGTAATTCTAGTAGCATATTATAAGTAGACTAGTCCCATATTATAAGTGTTGTAATTCTAGTAGCGTATTATAAGTAGAGTAGTCCAATATTATAAGTGTCGTAATTCTAGTAGCATATTATAAGTAGACTACTCCCATATTATAAGTGTCCTATTATAAGTAGACTAGTCCCATATTATAAGTGTCGTAATTCTAGTCCCATATTATAAGTGTTGTAATTCTAGTAGCATATTATAAGTAAACTAGTCCCATATTAAAAGTGTCCTAGTCCCATATTATAAGTTTCCTATTAAAAGTAGACTAGTCCCATAATATGTGTCCTATTATAAGTAGGCTAGTCCCATATTATAAGTGTCCTATTATAAGTAGACTAGTCCCATATTATAAGCGTCGTAATTCTAGTAGCGTATTATGTGTCCTAATTCTAGTAGCATATTATAAGTAGACTAGTCTCATATTATAAGTGTCCTATTATAAGTAGACTAGTCCCATATTATAAGTATCGTAATTCTAGTAGCATATTATAAGTGTCCTAGTCCCTTATTATAAGTGTCCTATTATAAGTAGACTAGTCCCTTATTATAAGTGTCCTAGTCCCAAATTATAAGTGTCCTAGTCCCAAATTATAAGTGTCCTACTATAAGTAGACTAGTCCCATATTATAAGTGTCCTAGTCCCAAATTATAAGTGTCCTATTATAAGTAGACTAGTCCCATATTATAAGTGTCCTATTATAAGTAGACTACTCCCATATTATAAGTGCCGCAATTCTAGTCCCATATTGTGTCGTAATTCTACTCCCATATTATAAGTGTCGTAATTTTAGTAGCATAATATAAGTAGACTAGTCCCATATTATAAGTGTACTATTATAAGTATCGTAATTCTAGTAGCATATTATAAGTAGACTACTCCCATATTATAAGTATCCTATTATAAGTAGACTACTCCCATATTATAAGTGTCCTATTATAAGTAGAAAAGTCCCATATTATACACTACTCCCATATTATAGGTGTCCTATTATAAGTATCGTAATTCTAGTAGCATATTATAAGTAGACTACTCCCATATTAAAAGTGTCCTATTATAAGTAGCCTACTCCCATATTATAAGTGTCCTATTATAAGTATACTAGTGCCATATTATGTGTCGTAATTCTAGTATCACATTGTGTCGTAATTCTACTCCCATATTATAAGTGTCCTATTATAAGTATCGTAATTCTAGTAGCATATTATAAGTAGCCTAGTCCCATATTATAAGTGTACTATTATAAGTATCGTAATTCTAGTAGCATATTATAAGTAGACTACTCCCATATTATAAGTGTCCTATTATAAGTAGACTACTCCCATATTATAAGTGTCCTATTATAAGTAGACTAGTCCCATATTATAAGTAGACTACTCCCATATTATAAGTGTCCTATTAGTTGTATCGTAATTCTAGTAGCATATTATAAGTAGACTACTCCCATATTATAAGTGTCCTATTATAAGTAGACTAGTCCCATATTAGAAGTGTCGTAATTCTAGTCCCATATTATAAGTGTTGTAATTCTAGTAGCATACTATAAGTAGACTAGTCCCATATTATAAGTGTCCTAGTTTAATATTATAAGTGTCCTATTAAAAGTAGACTAGTCCCATATTATGTGTCTTATTATAAATGGACTAGTCCCATATTATAAGTGTCCTGTTATAAGTAGACTAGTCCCATATTATAAGCGTCGTAATTCTAGTAGCATATTATAAGTGTCGTAATTCTAGTAGCGTATTATAAGTAGAGTAGTCCAATATTATAAGTGTACTATTATAAGTATCGTAATTCTAGTAGCATATTATAAGTAGACTACTCCCATATTATAATTAAGTAGACTACTCCCATATTATAAGTGTCCTATTATAAGTACACTACTCCCATATTATATGGACTTGGGCCCAGTCCCTACACCTAAGCCTCATGTTAAAAATCTTGGGGTTAAGATTGACCAAAAACTGACGCTCAAGGAGCATACCAATCATATTGCAGGACTATGCTTTTATACCATTGGCCTCCTAAGACGAGTATTTCCTTATCTTCCTGATACTTACAGGAAGACACTCGTGCAGGCTCTGGTTACTAGCCGCCTAGACTACTGCAACGGCCTGCTGACGCTAGCAAACGCTGACGCAGTAGGTCGTTTGCAGGTGGTCCAGAATACGGCGGCTAGGCTGGTCATGGGTGCGCCAGCTAGGACTCCTTCTAAGCCTTTGTTGATGGAGCTACACTGGCTCCCGATACGGCAGCGTATCAGTTTCAAAATATGCTGCACGGTCCACAAATGCTTATATGGGGATGGCCCTAAATATCTCTCCCAATCTGTTGAACCATACCAACCGAGCCGTTCACTTCGCTCAAGCAACCAAGCACTCCTGAAACCCCCTGCAACAAAAAGAGCGAGACAGGGAGACGAGCATTTTCGTCGGTTGGGCCTGCCCTATGGAATAAACTTCCCACAGAAATGAGGCTGAACACCAATCATCTGGCCTTTAGAAAGGCCCTGAAAACACTCCTCTTTCAGGAAGCATTTCAGTCCCATTAATACACCTGAAGATTATGACCACGTCCCGGCTAGCAAAGCGCGGAGATACCCTTATGGGATTGATTCCTGCGCGATACAAGAAATTAAAATAAATAAAATAAAATAAATAAATAAGTGTCCTATTATAAGTAGACTAGTCCCATATTATAAGTAGACTACTCCCATATTATAAGTGTCCTTTTATAAGTAGACTACTCACATATTATAAGTGTCCTTTTATAAGTAGACTACTCACATATTATAAGTGTCCTATTATAAGTATCGTAATTCTAGTAGCATATTATAAGTAGACTACTCCCAACATATAAGTGTCCTATTAAAAGTAGACTAGTCCCATATTATTAGTAGACTAGTCCCATATAATAAGTGTCGTAATTCTAGTAGCATATTATAGGTAAACTAGTCCCATATTATAAGTGTCCTATTAAAAGTAGACTAGTCCCATATTATGTGTCCTATTATAAGTAGACTAGTCCCATATTATAAGTTTCCTATTATAAGTAGACTAGTCCCATATTATAAGCGTTGTAATTCTAGTAGCATATTATACGTGTCGTAATTCTAGTAGCATATTATAAGTAGACTACTCCCATATTATAAGTGTCGTAATTCTAGTCCCATATTGTGTCGTAATTCTACTTCCATATCATAAGTGTCCTATTATAAGTATCGTAATTCTAATAGCATATTATAAGTAGACTACTCCCATATTATAAGTAAGTAGACTAGTCCCATATTATAAGTGTCCTATTATAAGTAGACTATTCCCATATTATAAGTGTCGTAATTCTAGTAGCATATTATAAGTAGACTACTCCCATATTATAGGTGTCGTAATTCTAGTCCCATATTATGTGTCGTAATTCTACTCCCATATTATAAGTGTCCTATTATAAGTAGACTTCTCCCAAATTATAAATGTCCTATTATAAGTAGACTAGTCCCATATTATAGACTACTCCCATATTGTAAGTGTCCTATTATAAGTATCGTAATTCTAGTAGCATATTATAAGTAGACTACTCCCATATTATAAGTGTCCTTTTATAAGTAAACTAGTCCCATATTATGTGTCGTAATTCTAGTCCCTTATTATGTGTCGTAATTCTACTCCCATATTATAAGTGTCCTATTATAAGTATCGTAATTCTAGTAGCAGAGCGTAAGTAGACTAGTCCCATATTATATGTGTCGTAATTCTAGTAGCATATTATAAGTAGACTAGTCCCATATTATAAGTGTCCTATTATAAGTATTGTAATTCTAGTAGCATATCGTAAGTAGACTAGTCCCATATTATAAGTGTCGTAATTCTAGTAGCATATTATAAGTAGACTACTCCCATATTATAAGTGTCCTATTATAAGTAGACTAGTCCCATATTATAAGTGTCGTAATTCTAGTCCCATATTATAAGTGTTGTAATTCTAGTAGCATATTATAAGTAAACTAGTCCCATATTAAAAGTGTCCTAGTCCCATATTATAAGTTTCCTATTAAAAGTAGACTAGTCCCATATTATAAGCGTCGTAATTCTAGTAGCATATTATGTGTCGTAATTCTAGTAGCATATTATAAGTAGACTACTCCCATATTATAAGTGTCGTAATTCTAGTCCCATATTATGTGTCGTAATTCTACTTCCATACCATAAGTGTCCTATTATAAGTATCGTAATTCTAATAGCATATTATAAGTAGACTACTCCCATATTATAAGTGCGTAGACTAGTCCCATATTATAAGTGTCCTATTATAAGTAGACTAGTCCCATATTATAAGTGTCCTATTATAAGTAGACTAGTCCCATATTATAAGTGCCGTAATTCTAGTAGCATATTATAAGTAGACTACTCCCATATTATAAGTGCCGCAATTCTAGTCCCATATTGTGTCGTAATTCTACTCCCATATTATAAGTGTCGTAATTTTAGTAGCATAATATAAGTAGACTAGTCCCATATTATAAGTGTACTATTATAAGTATCGTAATTCTAGTAGCATATTACAAGTAGACTACTCCCATATTATAAGTATCCTATTATAAGTAGACTACTCCCATATTATAAGTGTCCTATTATAAGTAGAAAAGTCCCATATTATACACTACTCCCATATTATAGGTGTCCTATTATAAGTATCGTAATTCTAGTAGCATATTATAAGTAGACTACTCCCATATTATAAGTGTCCTATTATAAGTAGCCTACTCCCATATTATAAGTGTCCTATTATAAGTATACTAGTGCCATATTATGTGTCGTAATTCTAGTATCACATTATGTGTCGTAATTCTACTCCCATATTATAAGTGTCCTATTATAAGTATCGTAATTCTAGTAGCATATTGTAAGTAGCCTAGTCCCATATTATAAGTGTACTATTATAAGTAGACTACTCCCATATTATAAGTGTCCTATTATAAGTAGACTAGTCCCATATTATAAGTAGACTACTCCCATATTATAAGTGTCCTATTAGTTGTATCGTAATTCTAGTAGCATATTATAAGTAGACTACTCCCATATTATAAGTGTCCTATTATAAGTAGACTAGTCCCATATTATAAGTGTCGTAATTCTAGTCCCATATTATAAGTGTTGTAATTCTAGTAGCATACTATAAGTAGACTAGTCCCATATTATAAGTGTCCTAGTCTAATATTATAAGTGTCCTATTAAAAGTAGACTAGTCCCATATTATAAGCGTTGTAATTCTAGTAGCATATTATAAGTGTCGTAATTCTAGTAGCGTATTATAAGTAGAGTAGTCCAATATTATAAGTGTACTATTATAAGTATCGTAATTCTAGTAGCATATTATAAGTAGACTACTCCCATATTATAATTAAGTAGACTACTCCCATTTTATAAGTGTCCTATTATAAGTACACTACTCCCATATTATAAGTGTCCTATTATAAGTAGACTAGTCCCATATTATAAGTAGACTAGTCCCATATTATAAGTGTCCTATTATAAGTATCGTAATTCTAGTAGCATATTATAAGTAGACTACTCCCATATTAGAAGTGTCCTTTTATAAGTAGACTACTCACATATTATAAGTGTCCTATTATAAGTAGACTACTCCCATATTATAAGTGTCCTATTATAAGTATCGTAATTCTAGTAGCATATTATAAGTAGACTACTCCCAACATATAAGTGTCCTATTAAAAGTAGACTTGTCCCATATTATTAGTAGACTAGTCCCATATAATAAGCGTCGTAATTCTAGTAGCATATTATAAGTGTCGTAATTCTAGTAGCGTATTATAAGTAGAGTAGTCCAATATTATAAGTGTACTATTATAAGTATCGTAATTCTAGTAGCATATTATAAGTAGACTACTCCCATATTATAATTAAGTAGACTACTCCCATATTATAAGTGTCCTATTATAAGTACACTACTCCCATATTATAAGTGTCCTATTATAAGTAGACTAGTCCCATATTATAGGTAGACTACTCCCATATTATAAGTGTCCTTTTATAAGTAGACTACTCACATATTATAAGTGTCCTTTTATAAGTAGACTACTCACATATTATAAGTGTCCTATTATAAGTAGACTACTCCCATATTATAAGTGTCCTATTATAAGTATCGTAATTCTAGTAGCATATTATAAGTAGACTACTCCCAACATATAAGTGTCCTATTAAAAGTAGACTAGTCCCATATTATTAGTAGACTAGTCCCATATAATAAGTGTCGTAATTCTAGTAGCATATTATAGGTAAACTAGTCCCATATTATAAGTGTCCTATTAAAAGTAGACTAGTCCCATATTATGTGTCCTATTATAAGTAGACTAGTCCCATATTATAAGTTTCCTATTATAAGTAGACTAGTCCCATATCATAAGCGTTGTAATTCTAGTAGCATATTATACGTGTCGTAATTCTAGAAGCATATTATAAGTAGACTACTCCCATATTATAAGTGTCGTAATTCTAGTCCCATATTGTGTCGTAATTCTACTTCCATATCATAAGTGTCCTATTATAAGTATCGTAATTCTAATAGCATATTATAAGTAGACTACTCCCATATTATAAGTAAGTAGACTAGTCCCATATTATAAGTGTCCTATTATAAGTAGACTATTCCCATATTATAAGTGTCGTAATTCTAGTAGCATATTATAAGTAGACTACTCCCATATTATAAGTAAGTAGACTAGTCCCATATTATAAGTGTCCTGTTATAAGTAGACTAGTCCCATATTATAAGCGTCGTAATTCTAGTAGCATAATATAAGTGTCGTAATTCTAGTAGCATATTATAAGTAGACTAGTCCCATATTATAAGTGTTGTAATTCTAGTAGCGTATTATAAGTAGAGTAGTCCAATATTATAAGTGTCGTAATTCTAGTAGCATATTATAAGTAGACTACTCCCATATTATAAGTGTCCTATTATAAGTAGACTAGTCCCATATTATAAGTGTCGTAATTCTAGTCCCATATTATAAGTGTTGTAATTCTAGTAGCATATTATAAGTAAACTAGTCCCATATTAAAAGTGTCCTAGTCCCATATTATAAGTTTCCTATTAAAAGTAGACTAGTCCCATAATATGTGTCCTATTATAAGTAGGCTAGTCCCATATTATAAGTGTCCTATTATAAGTAGACTAGTCCCATATTATAAGTATCGTAATTCTAGTAGCATATTATAAGTGTCCTAGTCCCTTATTATAAGTGTCCTATTATAAGTAGACTAGTCCCTTATTATAAGTGTCCTAGTCCCAAATTATAAGTGTCCTAGTCCCAAATTATAAGTGTCCTACTATAAGTAGACTAGTCCCATATTATAAGTGTCCTAGTCCCAAATTATAAGTGTCCTATTATAAGTAGACTAGTCCCATATTATAAGTGTCCTATTATAAGTAGACTAGTCCCATATTATAAGTGCCGTAATTCTAGTAGCATATTATAAGTAGACTACTCCCATATTATAAGTGCCGCAATTCTAGTCCCATATTGTGTCGTAATTCTACTCCCATATTATAAGTGTCGTAATTTTAGTAGCATAATATAAGTAGACTAGTCCCATATTATAAGTGTACTATTATAAGTATCGTAATTCTAGTAGCATATTATAAGTAGACTACTCCCATATTATAATTAAGTAGACTACTCCCATATTATAAGTGTCCTATTATAAGTACACTACTCCCATATTATAAGTGTCCTATTATAAGTAGACTAGTCCCATATTATAAGTAGACTAGTCCCATATTATAAGTGTCCTATTATAAGTATTGTAATTCTAGTAGCATATTATAAGTAGACTACTCCCATATTAGAAGTGTCCTTTTATAAGTAGACTACTCACATATTATAAGTGTCCTATTATAAGTAGACTACTCCCATATTATAAGTGTCCTATTATAAGTATCGTAATTCTAGTAGCATATTATAAGTAGACTACTCCCAACATATAAGTGTCCTATTAAAAGTAGACTTGTCCCATATTATTAGTAGACTAGTCCCATATAATAAGTGTCGTAATTCTAGTAGCATATTATAGGTAAACTAGTCCTATATTATAAGTGTCCTATTAAAAGTAGACTAGTCCCATATTATGTGTCCTATTATAAGTAGACTAGTCCCATATTATAAGTTTCCTATTATAAGTAGACTAGTCCCATATTATAAGCGTTGTAATTCTAGTAGCATATTATACGTGTCGTAATTCTAGTAGCATATTATACGTAGACTACTCCCATATTATAAGTGTCGTAATTCTAGTCCCATATTGTGTCGTAATTCTACTTCCATATCATAAGTGTCCTATTATAAGTATCGTAATTCTAATAGCATATTATAAGTAGACTACTCCCATATTATAAGTAAGTAGACTAGTCCCATATTATAAGTGTCCTATTATAAGTAGACTATTCCCATATTATAAGTGTCGTAATTCTAATAGCATATTATAAGTAGACTACTCCCATATTATAGGTGTCGTAATTCTAGTCCCATATTATGTGTCGTAATTCTACTCCCATATTATAAGTGTCCTATTATAAGTAGACTTCTCCCAAATTATAAATGTCCTATTATAAGTAGACTAGTCCCATATTATAGACTACTCCCATATTGTAAGTGTCCTATTATAAGTATCGTAATTCTAGTAGCATATTATAAGTAGACTACTCCCATATTATAAGTGTCCTTTTATAAGTAGACTAGTCCCATATTATGTGTCGTAATTCTAGTCCCTTATTATGTCGTAATTCTACTCCCATATTATAAGTGTCCTATTATAAGTATCGTAATTCTAGTAGCAGATCGTAAGTAGACTAGTCCCATATTATATGTGTCGTAATTCTAGTAGCATATTAAAAGTAGACTAGTCCCATATTATAAGTGTCCTATTATAAGTATCGTAATTCTAGTAGCATATCGTAAGTAGACTAGTCCCATATTATAAGTGTCGTAATTCTAGTAGCATATTATAAGTAGACTACTCCCATATTATAAGTGTCCTATTATAAGTAGACTAGTCCCATATTATAAGTGTCGTAATTCTAGTCCCATATTATAAGTGTTGTAATTCTAGTAGCATATTATAAGTAAACTAGTCCCATATTAAAAGTGTCCTAGTCCCATATTATAAGTTTCCTATTAAAAGTAGACTAGTCCCATATTATGTGTCCTATTATAAGTAGACTAGTCCCATATTATAAGCGTCGTAATTCTAGTAGCATATTATGTGTCGTAATTCTAGTAGCATATTATAAGTAGACTACTCCCATATTATAAGTGTCGTAATTCTAGTCCCATATTATGTGTCGTAATTCTACTTCCATATCATAAGTGTCCTATTATAAGTATCGTAATTCTAATAGCATATTATAAGTAGACTACTCCCATATTATAAGTGCGTAGACTAGTCCCATATTATAAGTGTCCTATTATAAGTAGACTAGTCCCATATTATAAGTGTCCTATTATAAGTAGACTAGTCCCATATTATAAGTGTCATAATTCTAGTAGCATATTATAAGTAGACTACTCCCATATTATAAGTAAGTAGACTAGTTCCATATTATAAGTGTCCTATTATAAGTAGACTAGTCCCATATTATAAGTGTCCTATTATAAGTAGACTAGTCCCATATTATAAGTGTCGTAATTCTAGTAGCATATTATAAGTAGACTACTCCCATATTATAAGTGTCGCAATTCTAGTCCCATATTGTGTCGTAATTCTACTCCCATATTATAAGTGTCGTAATTCTAGTAGCATATTATAAGTAGACTAGTCCCATATTATAAGTGTACTATTATAGGTATCGTAATTCTAGTAGCATATTATAAGTAGACTACTCCCATATTAGAAGTATCCTATTATAAGTAGACTACTCCCATATTATAAGAGTCCTATTATAAGTAGAAAAGTCCCATATTATACACTACTCCCATATTATAAGTGTCCTATTCTAAGTAGACTACTCCCATATTATAAGTGTCCTATTATAAGTATACTAGTGCCATATTATGTGTCGTAATTCTAGTATCACATTATGTGTCGTAATTCTACTCCCATATTATAAGTGTCCTATTATAAGTATCGTAATTCTAGTAGCATATTATAAGTAGACTACTCCCAACATATAAGTGTCCTATTAAAAGTAGACTAGTCCCATATTATTAGTAGACTAGTCCCATATAATAAGTGTCGTAATTCTAGTAGCATATTATAAGTAGACTAGTCCCATATTATAAGTGTCGTAATTCTAGTAGCATATTATAAGTAGCCCAGTCCCATATTATAAGTGTACTATTATAAGTATCGTAATTCTAGTAGCATATTATAAGTAGACTACTCCCATATTATAAGTGTCCTATTATAAGTAGACTACTCCCATATTATAAGTGTCCTATTATAAGTAGACTACTCCCATATTATAAGTGTCCTATTATAAGTAGACTAGTCCCATATTATAAGTAGACTACTCCCATATTATAAGTGTCCTATTAGAAGTATCGTAATTCTAGTAGCATATTATAAGCAGACTACTCCCATATTATAAGTGTCCTATTATAAGTAGACTAGTCCCATATTATAAGTGTTGTAATTCTAGTCCCATATTATAAGTGTTGTAATTCTAGTAGCATACTATAAGTAGACTAGTCCCATATTATAAGTGTCCTAGTCTAATATTATAAGTGTCCTATTAAAAGTAGACTAGTCCCATATTATGTGTCTTATTATAAATAGACTAGTCCCATATTATAAGTGTCCTGTTATAAGTGGACTAGTCCCGTATTATAAGCGTCGTAATTCTAGTAGCATATTATAAGTGTCGTAATTCTAGTAGCATATTATAAGTAGACTAGTCCCATATTATAAGTGTCGTAATTCTAGTAGCGTATTATAAGTAGAGTAGTCCAATATTATAAGTGTACTATTATAAGTATCGTAATTCTAGTGTCCTATTATAAGTAGACTACTCCCATATTATAAGTGTCCTATTATAAGTAGACTAGTCCCATATTATAAGTAGACTACTCCCATAATATAAGTGTCCTATTATAAGTATCGTAATTCTAGTAGCATATTATAAGTAGACTACTCCCATATTATAAGTGTCCTATTAAAAGTAGACTAGTCCCATATTATAAGTGTTCTAGTCCCATATTATAAGTGTCCTATTATAAGTAGACTAGTCCCATATTATAAGTAGACTACTCCCATAATATAAGTGTCCTATTATAAGTATCGTAATTCTAGTAGCATATTATAAGTAGACTACTCCCATATTATAAGTGTCCTATTAAAAGTAGACTAGTCCCATATTATTAGTAGACTAGTCCCATATTATAAGTATCGTAATTCTAGTAGCATATTATAAGTAGACTACTCCCATATTATAAGTGTCCTATTAAAAGTAGACTAGTCCCATATTATTAGTAGACTAGTCCCATATTATAAGTATCGTAATTCTAGTAGCATATTATAAGTAGACTACTCCCATATTATAAGTGTCCTATTAAAAGTAGACTAGTCCCATATTATTAGTAGACTAGTCCCATATAATAAGTGTCGTAATTCTAGTAGCATATTATAAGTAGACTAGTCCCATATTATAAGTGTCCTATTATAAGTAGACTAGTCCAGTATTATAAGTGTCGTAATTGTATTTTAAATATTTTTATTTACACCATTGCACAATTCGCACAATTCATTGCATATTCTCCATAAATACATTAAATTCATATAAAGTATTACATCATACACAAAATTCATCAAAGCATCCTACATATATCTACTCAAATTAATACAACAAATGTCGCATATCCTAGCCTAATCCCTCAATCCCAGACCCTCTCTCCATCTGATAATATCCTTAACCCCACTCTCCTCCCTTTCCTACCTTTCCGGGCGTAGATATTTTTTTCCAAATTATAAGTTGATAAGATATTAGACAGCCAAACTTGCATTGCTGGGGGGTTTTTGTCCAGCCAAGCCCTGGCTATGCAAAGCCTAAAAACTGCCATTGCGACAAAAATGAACTCCCTCTGATTAACATTAGTATCTGTAACTATCCCTAGCAATATTTCTGGGGGATTTAAGGTAATCTGGATATTCAAAGTGGCATCGAGAAACTTCTCTGTCTTTTATCACTGTTTGTATCTGCGGGCATACAGCAAATAAGTGTATCAAGTCTGCATCAAGGGAATTACATCTTGGGCATGTAATGCCTATGCTACCCCCCATTTTGCTATTTTTGCAGGGGTGAAGTATAATGAATAAAGTGTTTTATACTGCTGTGATTGCAGTGGTGCTGAGCACAGGACAGTTCGCCCTAAGTCCAGTGACTCTTTAAACCAACTAACCTCACCTTCCAGCTTGTCTGCCCACTTTTCACTATGCTTGTCCATGTCATCTAGTTTCCCTGCTAAAAAGTTTGCATAAAAACAACGTCTAGAACAGTATCCCCCTAACCTTATTTTCTCCAGTATTTCTACCTTAGTAAACCCTACACTTCCACCCTGCTTATTCCCCAAAAAACCTCTTAGCTGAAAAAATTTAAAAAGATCCCTCCTATCTATTCCGAATCTGGTCATTAGGTCTGTAAATTGGAACACCCCCTCTGTATTCCTCACATCCCCAATCTGTACTATCCCCTTCTCTAACCGCTTTTTAAAAACTGTTTACATCTTGACCTGATTGTTTCATTTATGTTTGGAGGGCCTTTAAGGAGCTAAGGGGAATTTATAATTGAGGTACTCTGACACCTTTACACTTCTATCAGTATTCGATCGCCCTCTCTCGCCACAGCCGCTTTTGCCGATATTCGGCGGCGGTGGGCGCCATCTTAAGTCAGGCGGGGACAGCGTTCTAGTTGCGCTGGCCTCCCGCCCTATTAGATTATTTAAGCTACCTCTTCCTCGCACCCGGTGCCCTATAGAAGCTCTCCCCGGTGAGGGTAACTGGGGCTGCGAGCTCTGTGCACCGCAAAAACGTGGTGTTTTAAACCTGTGACTAATTTTTACCTGTTCTGCACTTGGAGCGCTTTTTTAAAACTGTTTACATCTTGACCTGATTGTTTCATTTATGTTTGGAGGGCCTTGAAGGAGCTAAGGGGAATTTATAATTGAGGTACTCTGACACCTTTACACTTCTATCAGTATTCGATCGCCCTCACTCGCCACAGCCGCTTTTGCCGATATTCGGCGGCGGTGGGCGCCATCTTAAGTCAGGCGGGGTCAGCGTTCTAGTTGCGCTGGCCTCCCGCCCTTTTCTCTTTCCATAAGATGTGTAAGCCAAGCCCGTCTGCGCCCGTCCGCGCCAGGATCGCGCCGGGCGCGGGCCATGCTGCTCCCACACTCCCAGTCCTCAGGTACGACTTTTCTGCGCTGCTTTCTATGCGCCCCACCTTACCTAGTCCTTCTTGTCATGTTCACTCCTTTTCAGACCACCTCAGGGGCCCTTTTATCTGTCGTTCATGTGGTTGGTCATCCTCCTACCCCGTCAGCCCTATTCCTCCCCTTCCCTCTCCTCCTCGCCACAAGACAACTTCCTTCAATAGTGGCCTCATTAACGCCAGATCCTTAGCACGTCACGGACAAGACATCCATGACCTTATTGTATCAGCCGATCTTGATGCCCTATTCATCACCGAATCCTGGTTGCATGATGCCTCCAACCCTGATCTTGCAACCGCCCTCCCTCCTGACTTCACCATCTTCAGGCAGAACAGACCCATTGGTCGGGGAGGCGGGCTGGCCATCATTGTAAAGAAATCATTCAAGTGCCATACATTCGACCTGGCCGCCTTCAAGGATTGTGAGTCCCTGGGGTTTGTTATCCAAATCAGCTCTTCCTCCGCTTTTTCAGGAGGACTTGTCTATCGCCCCCCTGGAAATGCCACTTCATTCTTGGAATCCCTTGATGAAACACTGGCAGCCCTTCTTACCCACTACCCCACCTTCACCCTCCTAGGGGATTTCAATCTTCATTTGGAATCTTGTACTGACCCACACACTCTCAATTTCCGCCACTCCCTCGAGATTTTTGGTCTCTCCCAATCAGTTTCCCATCCTGCCCATTGTGCCGGGCACACTCTGGACGGCATTTGCACAAACCTGGCCTCCTTAGATGTCTCTCCCTCCCTACCACAAATATGGACAGATCACTGTTTCATTCCTTTTTCCATCAAAACCAAAACCCTGCTCTCTCCCCCCATTAAACACTCTCACACCCCCTTCCCCGTCAATTGGAAGAAGGTAGCTGAGTGCATCAAACTCAATCCCCAACCGGCTGTCCCCCCCCCCCCCCCTCCCATTATGGGAGACGCATCACTAGATTCCATAAACTTCCACCTGTGGATTGACAGAGTGGTCTCTGCCAATTCGATATCTGCTACTCAAAAACCAGTTCGAGGTAAAAAGAAGCCCAATGCCCCATGGTATACTCCAGCCCTCACTGACTGCCACCTTAAGTGTAGGCTTATGGAGAGAAAATGGAGAAAAACCTACGACCCTACTGCCAGATCCACATACATTCTCCAGAGAAAACAATATCTTTCCAATATAAAAAAAGCAAAAAAGGCATTCTTCGCTCTAGCAATAGACTCAGCTAAACAGAAACAACAAACGATTTTCAACATCGTAAAATCTTTCACTCATCCCAAGGCACTGGCACTTGAAATCCCCCCCTCACAAACTCTCTGCGATCAAATCGCAGATTTCTTTGAGGAGAAAATTAATAATATTCATAAGGACTTCCCCTCCTTACCCACTCCAACCCAAGAACCTGATACAACTACTCCCTTACTAAATCAATTCACAACAGTTTCCCTACAGCAAACGCAAAAAGCTATTTTGGCCTGCAAATCAGGTGCCCCTACGGACTCTTGCCCCCCTGTCATCCTACACCACCTTATCGAGGCCGTCAACCCTCTGATCAATGCTATTGTGAACCAATCTCTCAACTCCGGTATTGTTCCCACTGACTGGAAGAAGGCCATAGTCAAGTCCCTCATGAAAAAGCAAAATAAATCCCCTACTGATTTGTCTAATATGCGCCCAATTTCCCTTCTCCCGGCGCTAGGCACACTCACCGAGCAATTAGTTCATGAGGAATTAAAAAATTTTGTGGAAAATAAACGCATCCTGCACCCACAGCAATCCGGCTTTCGCCCTGGCCATTCTACAGAAACCGCTCTGATTGAATTATCAGACACCATCAAGTTCTTGCAGGATGAGGGCAGGCAGGCTGTCCTCATCCTGCTCGACTTAACCGCGGCCTTCGACACCATCTCACATGCTATTCTTATCAATAGAATGCGTGAGATTGGTGTCTCGGGCTCCGCGCTTGCTTGGATAATTTCATTTCTGTCCAACCGCTCTCAAACGGTTTCCTTAGGCCCTTATCTTTCTGGAGAACGTTCCACCAGCTCGGGTGTGCCCCAGGGTTCCATCCTGAGCCCTCTCTTTTTTAATGTATACATGGCCCCCCTTCTTACGTTGATTGAGTCACATGGGATTCTTGTGACATCCTACGCTGACGACACCCAGCTTGTCGTCACTATTGACAAAAGACTCCCTGATGCTGCCATCAGATTTCAAAACTGCCTGTCAGAAGTCTTTTCCTGGCTTAACCTGAATCATCTAAAATGCAACAGCGCCAAAACCGAAATAATACCCCTCGGTAAAGGCACACTCTTTTCCCCTAAAGAGTGGTGGCCTCATAACTCCGAAGCTTCACCAAGCGCGGTTGTTTCAGCCCGCAATCTGGGAGTTCAATTCGACGCATCCCTCAGCTTCGATGAGCATGTGCGTATTACCGCAGGGCGCTGTTTCAGTCTAATCAGGCAATTAAAGAAATTCTTTAATTTTTTGCCCATTTCAGCCAGGAAATCAGTCGCGGTCGTGCTCATCCTTTCCCGGCTGGATTATTGTAACGGCCTCCTAGCAGGCATTAAGAAGTCCTCTCTTAAAAAATTACAAAGTGTTCAACACGCAGCGGCTAGGCTTGTCCTGAAACTCCCCCGCAGGTCTTCGGCCTCTGCAGCCCTTAACGCACTCTATTGGCTGCCCCTCCATAAGAGAATTTTATTCAAGCTTCTAGTTACTGTCTTTAAAGCCAACAGGTGTACGGGCCCATCTTACCTGATCAAGCGCTTTCAGCGTTATATTCCAACCCGCTACTTGAGGTCATCAGGCGCTAATTTCATCTCTGAACCCCGAATAAAATTAAAAACCAAGGGCGGAAAGACCTTTTCATTTCTCGCTGCTAAGGCATGGAATTGCCTCCCCCCCCAATCTTAGGCATGCCCCCTCAGAAAGCCTTTTCAGGAAATCCCTGAAGACTTGGATTTACTCTCAATCTGACTCCTCAGTTCTCGCAGCCATTTGATCCATGCTCCCCACAGTCGATCTTCTGTGTGCTCAGCGCCAAGATGCTCCCTCCGGAGCGAAAGTAGCGCTTTATAAAAGCTAATAAATATCAAATATCAAACCAACCCGCCATTGCACTATCACCAAAAATCTGCATTGGGAGGGACACGTTGTTATACATCCTTGTATACCAATTATATCGGCCCAGACCAATTCTCTTCATTACTGCATTCCAAATCTTAATTGCGGCTTGGACTGTCTTGAATCTAGTTCTTTTAAAGTATGCGAAGTCAATACATTTGAGAAAGGAATTCTCTACCTTCGGTCCCAACACAATGGAGTATATCCTGGATGAATCATTTGCTGTTCTGACGTCTACGCCTCCCCCACCTATCAGTCCCCGCATATATTGCAGTGCAGATGCCCAATAGTATAATCTAAAATCGGGCACCCCCCAGCCACCCCTCTCTCTAGGCAGAGACATAAAGCGATATGCCCTACGGGTCTTACCATGGGCCCAAATAAATCTGTTCAGTATTTTTTCCAGATCATTAAACCATTTTATCTCAAATAGCGGTATTGTCCTATAAAAGTACAGACATTTTGGCAATATTAAAATTTTTATAACGTTAGTGCAGCCTACTAGCGACAAGTGCAGATTATTCATACGATCCAGATCCGACTTAACCTTTGACATCAGGGGCGCTAAATTATTCTGTACCAACAAGTCTAAATCAGCTGTGATTGCAACCCCCAGATATACCGCTGAGTCCACAACTCTTTGATCATTGAACACAATGTGTTGGTTACATATTATTTGAGTTTTGGAACTGTTTAGGCTGTACCCAGATATTTGCCCAAATCTTTGCGCTTCGGAATCAATTTCCCCTATGGCCATGCTGGGATTAGGTGTTAAAATAGCCACTTCGTCGGCGTAGGCGAGAGTTTTTATCTCACATCCATTCAACCTTATTGGAGGAATCCTTACATTGCTTTCCATTCTCCTTATCAATGGATCCAGATAAAGAGCAAATAGTAATGGGGAGGATGGGCAGCCCTGTCTAGTCCCTCTCTCGATCCTAACTGCTGCCGATTTACCTCTATTTACTCTAATCCTTCCTGACGGGTTTTTATACAGAGTCTGCATTGCGGTTATAAAGCTGTTCCCCAATCCATTCCATTTTAATGTTTGCCATAAGTAATCCCAGGAGACTCTATCGAACGCCTTTTCGGCATCCAAAAAAAGTGCCGCGATAGAGTCCCCCAAGCCATTCGCCGCGTCAAATGCTGTAATCACCTGCCTGATGTGTTGCGTGGTGCCTTTTCCAGGGATAAACCCATGCTGGGTGTGGCTTACCAATCCCTCTATTACCTCTGCCAACCTTGTTGCTAAAACCTTGGAATACACCTTAGTGTCTGCATTCATTAATGTAATAGGCCTATATGACCCTGGGAGTGTCGAATTTTTCCCTTTTTTTTTAAATAACAATAATGTCTGCTTCCCCCCATGACTCAGGTATCTTATCCCCCTTCTGTGCCTCCAACATGACATTAAACATTTCAATTCCCACAGCTTGATAAAATACTTTATAAAACTCTGCCGGGAGCTGGTCTGGGCCGGCTGCTCTACCTGAAGGTAGTGTGCTTAATGCCGTGAGAAATTCCTCCAAAGTAAAAGGGGAGTCCAACCTATCTTTTTCTTCTTCAGATATAACCAGTGGAATAATATCGCTTAGATAGCCTTCCACCACGGTAGCTGTTCCTACACTGTCTCTAGTATATAATTCTTCGTAAAACTGCCTAAATACTTCTCTTACTCCAGCTGTTTCAGTGACCATAATTCCATTCTCATTCATAATCTCCAAAATGTCTGATGCTGCTAGCCTCTGTCTGGTTCGTACTGCTAGTAAGTGGCCTACCTTATCGCTTAACTCGTAAACGGCTTCCCTCTTAGTTAAATAATTCTCTACTGCTTTTTTTTAGATACTTTCCGCCGCCTCCGCCCTTAGAGCCACTATTTTTAGCAGGTGTCCTTCTATTGGTGCCCTGTTTTTTAAATCCAGCGCCAATTCCTCCTCCACCCTATCAGCTTTTGATAAACTTCGTTGATTTTAAGTCGTGTCCTTTTCTGAGCTGAAAACACATAACTCATTGTCTCTCCCCGTACCCCTGCCTTAAAAGCATCCCACACCACTCCCACAGGAGCCGTACCTTTATTAATTTCCCAGTAGGCCCTAATCCATTCTGACATGTAGGTCCTGTAACCGTCATCCTTCAACAGGGCTCTATCGAATGTCCACTGCATATCTTTCCGTCGTGCCTGGCCCAATCTAATGGTTAAAATCAGAGGACTACGATCCGAAACAATTCGAGGTTGTTTTTCTATTTGTGCCTCTGATAACAAGGGGGATGAAATCACAAAGCAATCCAGTCTAACAAGTACTTTGTGCGGGGCCGAATAGAATGTACTACCATCAATACCTGGGTTCAGCTTAACCCATGGATCCACTAAGGAATTATTTGATACCATATCTGACAGTGCCCTGTGGGTTCTCTTTTTCCTCCCTGTATACACACACCCCGTTTGTACAAATAAGCTACTGGGATCATGAATATTAAAGTCTCTGCAGCATATAATTGGCTCGGGCCATAATGCCAACTCCGTATCTAAAAATTGGAAAAGATCTGGTTCATCTTCTGTCGAGCCATACACAGAAACTATGGTGCATTTTTCTCCCTTAAATTTTATTTCCAATATTACCCACCTTCCCCATTGGTCCTCTGATTTCCTTATTACCTCTATGTCAGCGGGTCTCTCTAGTACCACCACCCCTCTATGCTTCGTCCCTTGCTTAGTGTTTGCCAGTACAGCAAACCCTAATAGGTCCATAAGATAACCCATAGAAGCTTCAACATGCGTCTCTTGGAGGCAAACCAAATCTAGCTTAAGTGTCCTAAGCAGTGCCGCCACTCTCAATCTTTTACCCGAGTCATTGAGGCCACAGATGTTAATAGATGCAATCCTACAAGTCATTAAAAAATATCATAAGTTTTGTCCAACTCTGTGTACCATACCTGATCTAACGCTTTGCTTTGATAATGTATCTGATAGGTATCGTATGTCATCAACCTTCTAGTTAGTACAAACTGAAAGATGTGAATTCCCTGTGCTCTGAATTGTGCTTTCTTGTGCTGCTTCTTACGTTCTCTCACACTTTTTTGTATTTTTAACCCTCTCTTTACCCCCCTCTCCGCTGCACCCACCCTACCCCCCCTCTGGCTCCCTCCCCCCCTTTACAGGCAAATAGGTCCATAGGACCCATGTGTAGCCGCAGTAGCCTGTGGGGATGGCTCCTCTCCCCCCCCCCCCTTCACCCATCACCCTGAATAATGTATACCCCCCCTCTGTGTATTCCACTTATGTATTTCGGTATTTTTGCGTGTGCTGTCCCTTTACCATAATTCAATACAGCGGTGTGTCAGGGTCTAGCATCTTCCTCTAGCCATGCTTACCCCCTGCCCATACTCCTTCCAGATCCCTGGGTTTTAACAATTCTATACTTCTCAGCCCCCTTTCTGTGACTTAATCTCCTCCAAGAATTGTTGGGCCTTAATCTCGGACAGGAAGATATTTGTTCTGCCCCTTGTAACCACTTTTAACCTTGCGGGAAATAACAGAAACGCCTCTGAGCCTAGGGCCTGGAAGGGTTTAATAAGCTGCCTAAGTCTCCATCTTCTCTCCACCGTTACGTGGCAGAAGTCTGGCCTGGCGAAGAAGGTGACTCCCTCAAAGGATCTTTTTTTATCAGGTCTAGCCTTGTCCATTATTTCTTCCCTGAGCAGGTAATTCCCGACATAAATCAAGATGGCTCTAGGCAATGCATGTAGAGCTGCCTGCCCATCGCCCCACGACCTTTTCTGATAGTAAAGGGAAATCTGTGGGCTCGTTGAATCTCTCTTTCCCACTCCCATTGTGATTCGGGAAATGCTCCTCTTAGCAAGTTAACAACAAAGTGCATAATGTCATCCCCCTCTGCTCCTTCCGCCACGCCCAAAATGCGAACATTATTCCTCCTCTGGCGGTTCTCAAAATCCTCCAGCTTCCATTGCAGATCACTTGACAATTTTTCCTGTTCCAGTTTGAAGTCCTGCCACCCCCTGACATCATCCTCTAGCTTCCCAGTTCTCTCCTCGACCTCAGTCGCTCTCTCAACGACACCTTCATACAGCTTGTTAACCTTCCTGAGGGTATTCTGGAACTTTTTTGTGGCTTGCCTAGCCCTTCTACTTTCAGTCCTTGCTTCTCCTTGCATCTGTTTGAGTGTGGAGCATATCATGTCAAAGGGGGCCTGGTACTGCGCTAACACCCACTGCCTCAGCACTCAAGGTAAATTAGTGCAACAACAGCGGAGTGAAGGAGGTTCAAGGGGCAAGCAATAACATTTTAACTTCAGACACAGTCGGGGGGCCGTATAGGCTCGAGTCAGCGGGAAGCGCAGACATGATGGAGGCGCTAATTCAATTACAATGAGACCAGCAAATCAAATATGGCAGGAAAAAGCGGCTCACTGACTGCTGTTAATAATTTGGGTCTGGAGAAAAAAAGAGGGTGCCTCATTAGAAGGGGAATGCTTCTTCTCTGTAAATGAAGGAACCGATACTACCCAGTCAAGTGATGTCACGTCAGATGAGGGGGAGGTAGAAGGAGAAACAAGCTCTGGGTCAAGCTCATCAATGAAAGAAACCACGCAGAAAAAGAGAAGGGTAAAGGGTAGAAGGCATGGAGGAGCATTAGAATCACCCCCAGCAGGAGGGAAGAAGTTAGACTGGGACTACTCTGCAACGTCGCAGACCTACCTAGAGGAAGGCAATTCACAGACCTCAGCCAATAAGTGTTGTAATTGTAGTAGCATATTCTAAGTGTCCTAGTCCATATTATAAGTGTCCTATTATAAGTAGACTAGTCCCATATTATAAGTGTCGTAATTTTAGTCCCATTTTATGTGTCGTAATTCTAGTAGCATATTATAAGTAGACTAGTCCCATATTATAAGTGTCGTAATTCTAGTCCCATATTATAAGTGTCGTAATTCTAGTCCAATATTCTAAGTGTCGTAATTCTAGTAGCATATTATAAGTGTCCTACAGCCTGATTCATCAAAGACCCGTTTTGCGAGTCTATATTAGCGATTCATAAGGAATCGCTATTACAGACTCGCAAAACGGGATTTATGTAGGAATCGCAAAAAGATTTGCGATTCCTACACATTCCTTAATTGCTAATCGCAAATAAGGAATATCTCCCCATTCATTCCTATGGGCCGAAAGGCCCATAGGAATGAATGGAGAGTATTCCTTATTTGCGATTAGCAATTAGCTAATCGCAAATAAAATAGCGATTTAAAGGGTGCCAGGGGTGTTCAAAGGACACCCTGTAGCACCCCTTAATTGCAAATTGAAACAGGTGTTGCGCACACACATGTCCAAAGGACATGTGTGTGTGCAACATGCAACTTAGAAAAATGCTTTTAAAAGCATTTTTCTAAGTTTTCGCTATTTACCAAGAGGTTTGACCTCGCGGTAAATAGCGGGACGAAATTGCGAATTCGCAATTTTTAAATGGATGATGAATTGCATTTAAGGACTCTCAAATAGAGATTCCTTAAATGTCATTCCTCGCAAAATAGCGAAATCGCTATTGCGGATTTTTGCATTTGGGATGATGAATACCAAATGCAAAAATAGCGCTCGCAAAGGGCCAGATTCTCAGAATCTGGCCCTTTGCAAACCGATTTCGGCTTGATGAATCAGGCTGCTAGTCCCATATTATAAGTGTCGTAATTCTAGTAGCATATTATAAGTAGACTTCTCCCATAATATAAGTGTCGTAATTCTAGTCCCATATTATGTGTCGTAATTCTACTCCCATATTATTACTGTCCTATTATAAGTATCGTAATTCTACTAGCATATTATAAGTAGACTACTCCCATATTATAAGTGTCCTATTATAAGTAGACTAGTCCCATATTATAAGTGTCGTAATTCTAGTAGCATATTATAAGTAGACTAGTCCCATATTATAAGTGTACTATTATAAGTAGACTAGTCCCATATTATAAGTGTCCTATTATAAGTATCGTAATTCTAGTAGCATATCGTAAGTAGACTAGTCCCATATTATAAGTATCGTAATTCTACTAGCATATTATAAGTAGACTACTCCCATATTATAAGTGTCCTATTATAAGTAGACTAGTCCCATATTATAAGTGTCGTAATTCTAGTAGCATATTATAAGTAGACTAGTCCCATATTATAAGTGTACTATTATAAGTATCGTAATTCTAGTAGCATATTATAAGTAGACTAGTCCCATATTATAAGTGTCCTATTATAAGTAGACTAGTCCCATATTATAAGTGTCGTAATTCTAGTAGCATATTATAAGTAGACTAGTCCCATATTATAAGTGTCGTAATTCTAGTAGCATATTATAAGTAGACTAGTCCCATATTATAAGTGTCGTAATTCTAGTAGCATATTATTAGTAGACTACTCCCATATTATAAGTGTCCTTTTATAAGTAGACTAGTCCCATATTATGTGTCGTAATTCTAGTCCCTTATTATGTGTCGTAATTCTACTCCCATATTATAAGTGTCCTATTATAAGTATCGTAATTCTAGTAGCAGATCGTAAGTAGACTAGTCCCATATTATATGTGTCGTAATTCTAGTAGCATATTATAAGTAGACTAGTCCCATATTATAAGTGTCCTATTATAAGTATCGTAATTCTAGTAGCATATCGTAAGTAGACTTGTCCCATATTATAAGTGTTGTAATTCTAGTAGCATATTATAAGTAGACTACTCCCATATTATAAGTGTCCTATTATAAGTAGACTAGTCCCATATTATAAGTGTCGTAATTCTAGTCCCATATTATAAGTGTTGTAATTCTAGTAGCATATTATAAGTAAACTAGTCCCATATTAAAAGTGTCCTAGTCCCATATTATAAGTTTCCTATTAAAAGTAGACTAGTCCCATATTATGTGTCCTATTATAAGTAGGCTAGTCCCATATTATAAGTGTCCTATTATAAGTAGACTAGTCCCATATTATAAGCGTCGTAATTCTAGTAGCATATTATGTGTCGTAATTCTAGTAGCATATTATAAGTAGACTACTCCCATATTATAAGTGTCGTAATTCTAGTCCCATATTATGTGTCGTAATTCTACTTCCATATCATAAGTGTCCTATTATAAGTATCGTAATTCTAATAGCATATTATAAGTAGACTACTCCCATATTATAAGTGCGTAGACTAGTCCCATATTATAAGTGTCCTATTATAAGTAGACTAGTCCCATATTATAAGTGTCCTATTATAAGTAGACTAGTCCCATATTATAAGTGTCATAATTCTAGTAGACTACTCCTATATTATAAGTAAGTAGACTAGTCCCATATTATAAGTGTCCTATTATAAGTAGACTAGTCCCATATTATAAGTGTCCTATTATAAGTAGACTAGTCCCATATTATAAGTGTCGTAATTCTAGTAGCATATTATAAGTAGACTACTCCCATATTATAAGTGTCGCAATTCTAGTCCCATATTGTGTCGTAATTCTACTCCCATATTATAAGTGTCGTAATTCTAGTAGCATATTATAAGTAGACTAGTCCCATATTATAAGTGTACTATTATAAGTATCGTAATTCTAGTAGCATATTATAAGTAGACTACTCCCATATTAGAAGAATCCTATTATAAGTAGACTACTCCCATATTATAAGAGTCCTATTATAAGTAGAAAAGTCCCATATTATACACTACTCCCATATTATACGTGTCCTATTATAAGTAGACTACTCCCATATTATAAGTGTCCTATTATAAGTATACTAGTGCCATATTATGTGTCGTAATTCTAGTATCACATTATGTGTCGTAATTCTACTCCCATATTATAAGTGTCCTATTATAAGTATCGTAATTCTAGTAGCATATTATAAGTAGACTAGTCCCATATTATAAGTGTCGTAATTCTAGTAGCATATTATAAGTAGCCTAGTCCCATATTATAAGTGTCCTATTATAAGTAGACTACTCCCATATTATAAGTGTCCTATTATAAGTAGACTAGTCCCATATTATAAGTAGACTACTCCCATATTATAAGTGTCCTATTAGAAGTATCGTAATTCTAGTAGCATAATATAAGCAGACTACTCCCATATTATAAGTGTCCTATTATAAGTAGACTAGTCCCATATTATAAGTGTTGTAATTCTAGTCCCATATTATAAGTGTTGTAATTCTAGTAGCATACTATAAGTAGACTTGTCCCATATTATAAGTGTCCTAGTCTAATATTATAAGTGTCCTATTAAAAGTAGACTAGTCCCATATTATGTGTCTTATTATAAATAGACTAGTCCCATATTATAAGTGTCCTGTTATAAGTAGACTAGTCCCATATTATAAGCGTCGTAATTCTAGTAGCATATTATAAGTGTCGTAATTCTAGTAGCATATTATAAGTAGACTAGTCCCATATTATAAGTGTCGTAATTCTAGTAGCGTATTATAAGTAGAGTAGTCCAATATTATAAGTGTACTATTATAAGTATCGTAATTCTAGTAGCATATTATAAGTAGACTACTCCCATATTATAATTAAGTAGACTACTCCCATATTATAAGTGTCCTGTTATAAGTACACTACTCCCATATTATAAGTGTCCTATTTAAGTAGACTATTCCCATATTATAAGTAGACTACTCCCATATTATAAGTGTCCTATTATAAGTATCATAATTCTAGTAGCATATTATAAGTAGACTACTCCCATATTATAAGTGTCCTATTATAAGTAGACTACTCCCATATTATAAGTGTCCTATTATAAGTAGACTAGTCCCATATTATAAGTAGACTACTCCCATAATATAAGTGTCCTATCGTAATTCCAGTAGCATATTATAAGTAGACTACTCCCATATTATAGGTGTCCTATTAAAAGTAGACTAGTCCCATATTATTAGTAGACTAGTCCCATATAATAAGTGTCGTAATTCTAGTAGCATATTATAAGTAGACTACTCCCATATTATAAGTGTCCTATTATAAGTAGACTAGTCCCATATTATAAGTAGACTACTCCCATATTATAAGTGTCGTAATTCTAGTAGCATATTATAAGTAGACTAGTCCCATATTATAAGTATCGTAATTCTAGTAGCATATTATAAGTAGACTACTCCCATATTATAGGTGTCCTATTAAAAGTAGACTAGTCCCATATTATTAGTAGACTAGTCCCATATAATAAGTGTCGTAATTCTAGTAGCATATTATAAGTAGACTACTCCCATATTATAAGTGTCCTATTATAAGTAGACTAGTCCCATATTATAAGTAGACTACTCCCATATTATAAGTGTCGTAATTCTAGTAGCATATTATAAGTAGACTAGTCCCATATTATAAGTATCGTAATTCTAGTAGCATATTATAAGTAGACTACTCCCATATTATAATTGTCCTGTTATAAGTAGACTAGTCCCATATTATAAGCGTCGTAATTCTAGTAGCATATTATAAGTGTCGTAATTCTAGTAGCATATTATAAGTAGACTACTCCCATATTATAAGTGTCCTATTAAAAGTAGACTAGTCCCATATTATTAGTAGACTAGTCCCATATAATAAGTGTCGTAATTCTAGTAGCATATTATAAGTAGACTAGTCCCATATTATAAGTGTCCTATTATAAGTAGACTAGTCCCATATTATAAGTGTCGTAATTCTAGTAGCATATTATAAGTAGACTACTCCCATATTATAATTGTCCTGTTATAAGTAGACTAGTCCCATATTATAAGCGTCGTAATTCTAGTAGCATATTATAAGTGTCGTAATTCTAGTAGCATATTATAAGTAGACTACTCCCATATTATAAGTGTCCTATTAAAAGTAGACTAGTCCCATATTATTAGTAGACTAGTCCCATATAATAAGTGTCGTAATTCTAGTAGCATATTATAAGTAGACTAGTCCCATATTATAAGTGTCCTATTATAAGTAGACTAGTCCAGTATTATAAGTGTCGTAATTGTATTTTAAATATTTTTATTTACACCATTGCACAATTCGCACAATTCATTGCATATTCTCCATAAATACATTAAATTCATATAACGTATTACATCATACACAAAATTCATCAAAGCATCCTACATATATCTACTCAAATTAATACAACAAATGTCGCATATCCTAGCCTAATCCCTCAATCCCAGACCCTCTCTCCATCTGATAATATCCTTAACCCCACTCTCCTCCCTTTCCTACCTTTCCGGGCGTAGATATTTTTTTCCAAATTATAAGTTGATAAGATATTAGACAGCCAAACTTGCATTGCTGGGGGGTTTTTGTCCAGCCAAGCCCTGGCTATGCAAAGCCTAAAAACTGCCATTGCGACAAAAATGAACTCCCTCTGATTAACATTAGTATCTGTAACTATCCCTAGCAATATTTCTGGGGGATTTAAGGTAATCTGGATATTCAAAGTGGCATCGAGAAACTTCTCTATGTCTTTTATCACTGTTTGTATCTGCGGGCATACAGCAAATAAGTGTATCAAGTCTGCATCAAGGGAATTACATCTTGGGCATGTAATGCCTATGCTACCCCCCATTTTGCTATTTTTGCAGGGGTGAAGTATAATGAATAAAGTGTTTTATACTGCTGTGATTGCAGTGGTGCTGAGCACAGGACAGTTCGCCCTAAGTCCAGTGACTCTTTAAACCAACTAACCTCACCTTCCAGCTTGTCTGCCCACTTTTCACTATGCTTGTCCATGTCATCTAGTTTCCCTGCTAACAAGTTTGCATAAAAACAACGTATAGAACAGTCTCTCCCTAACCTTATTTTCTCCAGTATTTCTACCTTAGTAAACCCTACACTTCCACCCTGCTTATTCCCCAGAAAACCTCTTAGCTGAAAAAATTTAAAAAGATCCCTCCTATCTAATCCGAATCTGGTCATTAGGTCTGTAAATTGGAACACCCCCTCTGTATTCCTCACATCCCCAATCTGTACTATCCCCTTCTCTAACCAACCCGCCATTGCACTATCACCAAAAATCTGCATTGGGAGGGACACGTTTTTATACATCCATGTATACCAATTATATCGGCCCAGACCAATTCTCTTCATTACTGCATTCCAAATCTTAATTGCGGCTTGGACTGTCTTGAATCTACTTCTTTTAGAGTATGCGAAGTCAATACATTTGAGAAAGGAATTCTCTACCTCCGGTCCCAACACAATGGAGTATATCCTGGATGAATCATTTGCTGTTCTGACGTCTACGCCTCCCCCACCTATCAGTCCCTGCATATATTGCAGTGCAGATGCCCAATAGTATAATCTAAAATCGGGCACCCCCCAGCCACCCCTCTCTCTAGGCAGAGACATAAAGCGATATGCCCTACGGGTCTTACCATGGGCCCAAATAAATCTGTTCAGGATTTTTTCCAGATCATTAAACCATTTTATCTCAAATAGCGGTATTGTCCTATAAAAGTACAGAAATTTTGGCAATATTAACATTTTTATAACGTTAGTGCAGCCTACTAGCGACAAGTGCAGATTATTCATACGATCCAGATCTGACTTAACCTTTGACATCAGGGGCGCTAAATTATTCTGTACCAACAAGTCTAAATCAGCTGTGATTGCAACCCCCAGATATACCGCTGAGTCCACAACTCTTTGATCATTGAACACTATGTGTTGGTTACATATTATTTGAGTTTTGGAACTGTTTAGGGCTGTACCCAGATATTTGCCCAAATCTTTGCGCTTCGGACTCAATTTCCCCTATGGCCATGCTGGGATTAGGTGTTAAAATAGCCACATCGTCGGCGTAGGCGAGAGTTTTTATCTCACATCCATTCAACCTTATTGGAGGAATCCTTACATTGCTTTCCATTCTCCTCATCAATGGATCCAGATAAAGAGCAAATAGTAATGGGGAGGATGGGCAGCCCTGTCTAGTCCCTCTCTCGATCCTAACTGCTGCCAATTTACCTCTATTTACTCTAATCCTTCCTGACGGGTTTTTATACAGAGTCTGCATTGCGGTTATAAAGCTGTTCCACAATCCATTCCATTTTAATGTTTGCCATAAGTATTCCCAGGAGACTCTATCGAACGCCTTTTCGGCATCCAAAAAAAGTGCCGCGATAGAGTCCCCCAAGCCATTCGCCGCGTCAAACGCTGTAATCACCTGCCTGATGTGTTGCGTGGTGCCTTTTCCAGGGATAGACCCATGCTGGGTGTGGCTTACCAATCCCTCTATTACCTCTGCCAACCTTGTTGCTAAAACCTTGGAATACACCTTAGTGTCTGCATTCATTAATGTAATAGGCCTATATGACCCTGGGAGTGTCGAATTGTTCCCTTTTTTTAAAATAACAATAATGTCTGCTTCCCCCCATGACTCAGGTATCTTATCCCCCTTCTGTGCCTCCAACATGACATTAAACATTTCAATCCCCACAGCTTGATAAAATACTTTATAAAACTCCGCCGGGAGCTGGTCTTGGCCGGCTGCTTTGTTGTATCCATTTATCAAAAATTTGTAGCACTAAGACATGATTCTTTTACTTCTAGATTTTTTACTCCTTACCCCTGCCCAGCATACTACCTTGGCCCTGACGAAGGTGTGGCCACATTGGCCTTCCACCGAAACGCGCGTCGGCACGTTGTCCCAGGAATACGGCAACCGTTCCAAGAAAACATCAGGACCCGTATTAATACCACCCTCCTGGTTTAACCCCCCGTTTTAGGCAACTTATTTAATACCTATTGTTGCCTGCGCCAGGACTATAAGAATGAATGAATGAGAGTCGAATGTCCCTATTGTAGCTAGGAAACTCCCTGTGTGAATGAGTGTGGTAGATTGATTGAAGTGTGGGCAGACCCTAATCCTGAAAAGAATTTTGCTTATGTATTTTATGAAATATCACTGATCATTTAAATTTATATATGTATGTCTTTTGAATATATTTAAGAAGAAAGAAAATAATAAAAAAAATATGTATTTTTTCACAAACATGTTGTCTATTTTGGTTGGAATGACTTAGTTTTGTCCTGTGCAGCCTCAGCCTCTGAGCTAATCACCCCCTCACTTTATCACAGTAGGATCCCCCAGTTGGGACCTCTATAAATAACTGGCAGGGTACCTTCTAACTTTCTTAATACAGTTGTCTTTCCCCCTTGGCCTGCCTATATCTTCAAGATACCCTACGGGGAGCCCCCTTCTATTGTTGTTGTTCTTGGCCGGCTGCTTTACCTGAAGGTAGTGTGCTTAATGCCGTGAGAAATTCCTCCAAAGTAAAAGGGGAGTCCAACCTATCTTTTTCTTCTTCAGATATAACCGGTGGAATAATATCGCTTAGATAGCCTTCCACCTCGCTAGCTGTTCCTACACTGCCTCTAGTATATAATTCTTCGTAAAACTGCCTAAATACTTCTGTTACTCCAGCTGTTTCAGTGACCATAATTCTATTCTCATTCATAATCTCCAAAATGTCTGATGCTGCTAGCCTCTGTCTGGTTCGTACTGCTAGTAAGTGGCCTACCTTCTCGCTTAACTCGTAAACGGCTTCCCTCTTAGTTAAATAATTCTCTACTGCTTTTTTTGAGATACTTTCCGCCGCCTCCGCCCTTAGAGCCACTATTTTTAGCAGGTGTCCTTCTATTGGTGCCCTGTTTTTTAAATCCAGCGCCAATTCCTCCTCCACCCTTATCAGCTTTTGATAAACTTCGTTGATTTTAAGTTGTGTCCTTTTCTGAGCTGAAAACACATAACTCATTGTCTCTCCCCGTACCTCTGCCTTAAAAGCATCCCACACCACTCCCACAGGAGCCGTACCTTTAATAATTTCCCAGTAGGCCCTAATCCATTCTGACATGTAGGTCCTGTAACCTTCATCCTTCAACAGGGCTCTATCGAATGTCCACTGCATATCTTTCTGTCGTGCCTGGCCCAATCTAATGGTTAAAATCAGAGGACTATGATCCAAAACAATTCGAGGTTGTTTTTCTATTTGTGCCTCTGATAACAAGGGGGATGAAATCACAAAGTAAACCAGTCTAACAAGTACTTTGTGCGGGGCCGAATAGAATGTACTACCATCAATACCTGGGTTCAGCTTAACCCATGGATCCACTAAGGAATTATTTGATACCATATCTGACAGTGCCCTGTGGGTTCTCTTTTTCCTCCCTGTATACACACACCCCGTTTGTACAAATGAGCTACTGGGATCATGAATATTAAAGTCTCCGCAGCATATAATTGCCTCGGGCCATAATGCCAACTCCGTATCTAAAAATTGGTAAAGATCTGGTTCATCTTCTGTCGAGCCATACACAGAAACTATGGTACATTTTTCTCCCTTAAATTTTATTTCCAATATTACCCACCTTCCCCATTGGTCCTCTGATTTCCTTATTACCTCTATGTCAGCGGGTCTCTCTAGTACCACCACCCCTCTATGCTTCGTCCCTTGCTTAGTGTTTGCCAGTACAGCAAACCCTAATTGGTCCATAAGATAACCCTTAGAAGCTTCAACATGCATCTCTTGGAGGCAAACCAAATCTAGCTTAAGTGTCCTAAGCAGTGCCGCCACTCTCTATCTTTTACAAGATTCATTGAGGCCACAGATGTTAATAGATGCAATCGTACAAGTCATTAAAAAATATCATATGTTTTGTCCAACTCTGTGTACCATACCTGATCTAACGCTTTGCTTTGATAATGTATCTGATAGGTATCGTATGTCATCAACCTTCTAGTTAGTACAAACTGAAAGATGTGAATTCCCTGTGCTCTGAACTGTGCTTTCTTGTGCTGCTCCTTAAGTTCTCTCACACTTTTTTTTCTATTTTTAACCCTCTCTTTACCCCCCTCTCCCCCTGCACCCACCCTACCCCCCCTCTGGCTCCCTCCCCCCCTTTACAGGCAAATAGGTCCATAGGACCTATGTGTAGCCGCAGTAGCCTGTGGGGATCGCTCCTCTCCCCCCCCTTCACCAATCACCCTGAATAATGTATACCCCCCCTCTGTGTATTCCACTTATGTATTTCGGTATTTTTGCGTGTGCTGTCCCTTTACCATAAATCAATACAGCGGTGTGTCAGGGTCTAGCATCTTCCTCTAGCCAGGCTTACCCCCTGCCCATACTCCTTTCAGATCCCTGGGTTTTAACAATTCTATACTTCTCAGCCCCCTTTCTGTGACTTAATCTCCTCCAAGAATTGTTGGGCCTTAATCTCGGACAGGAAGATATTTGTTCTGCCCCTTGTAACCACTTTTAACCTTGCGGGAAATAACAGAAACGCCTCTGAGCCTAGGGCCTGGAAGGGTTTAATAAGCTGCCTAAGTCTCCATCTTCTCTCCACCGTTACATGGCAGAAGTCTGGCCTGGCGAAGAAGGTGACTCCCTCAAAGGATCTTTTTTTATCAGGTCTAGCCTTGTCCATTATTTCTTCCCTGAGCAGGTAATTCCCGACATAAATCAAGATGGCTCTAGGCAATGCATGTAGAGCTGCCTGCCCATCGCCCCCACAACCTTTTCTGATGGTAAAGGGAAATCTGTGGGCTCGTTGAATCTCTCTTTCCCACTCCCATTGTGATTCGGGAAATGCTCCTCTTAGCAAGTTAACAACAAAGTGCATAATGTCATCCCCCTCTGCTCCTTCCACCACGCCCAAAATGCGAACATTATTCCTCCTCTGGCGGTTCTCAAAATCCTCCAGCTTCCATTGCAGATCACTTGACAATTTTTCCTGTTCCAGTTTGAAGTCTTGCCACCCCCTGACATCATCCTCTAGCTTCCCAGTTCTCTCCTCGACCTCAGTCACTCTCTCAACGACACCTTCATACAGCTTGTTAACCTTCCTGAGGGTATTCTGGATGTTTTTTGTGGCTTGCCTAGCCCTTCTACTTTCAGTCCTTGCTTCTCCTTGCATCTGTTTGAGCGTGGAGCATATCATGTCAAAGGGGGCCTGGTACTGCGCTAACACCCACTGCCTCAGCACTCAAGGTAAATCAGTGCAACAACAGCGGAGTGAAGGAGGTTCAAGGGGCAAGCAATAACATTTTAACTTCAGACACAGTCGGGGGCCGTATAGGCTCGAGTCAGCGGGAAGCGCAGACATGATGGAGGCGCTAATTCAATTAGAAGCTGAGTTGAGCAGCAGTAAAAAAGATAAAGAAATTAACAATGAGACCAGCAAATCAAATATGGCAGAAAAAAGCGGCTCACTGACTGCTGTTAATAATTTGGGTCTGGAGAAAAAAAGAGGGTGCCTCATTAGAAGGGGAATGCTTCTTCTCTGTAAATGAAGGAACCGATACTACCCAGTCAAGTGATGTCACGTCAGATGAGGGGGAGGTAGAAGGAGAAACAAGCTCTGGGTCAAGCTCATCAATGAAAGAAACCACGCAGAAAAAGAGAAGGGTAAAGGGTAGAAGGCATGGAGGAGCATTAGAATCACCCCCAGCAGGAGGGAAGAAGTTAGACTGGGACTACTCTGCAACGTCGCAGACCTACCGAGAGGAAGGCAATTCACAGACCTCAGCCAATAAGTGTTGTAATTGTAGTAGCATATTCTAAGTGTCCTAGTCCATATTATAAGTGTCCTATTATAAGTAGACTAGTCCCATATTATAAGTGTCATAATTTTAGTCCCATTTTATGTGTCGTAATTCTAGTAGCATATTATAAGTAGACTAGTCACATATTATAAGTGTCGTAATTCTAGTCCCATATTATAAGTGTCGTAATTCTAGTCCCATATTATAAGTGTTGTAATTCTAGTAGCATATTATAAGTGTCCTACAGCCTGATTCATCAAAGACCCGTTTTGCGAGTCTATAATAGCGATTCATAAGGAATCGCTATTACAGACTCGCAAAACGGGATTCATGTAGGAATCGTAAAAAGATTTGCGATTCCTACACATTCCTTAATTGCTAATCGCAAATAAGGAATATCTCCCCATTCATTCCTATGGGCCGAAAGGCCCATAGGAATGAATGGAGAGTATTCCTTAATTGCGATTAGCAATTAGCTAATCGCAAATAAAATAGCGATTTAAAGGGTGCCAGGGGTGTTCAAAGGACACCCTGTAGCACCCCTTAATTGCAAATTGAAACAGGTGTTGCGCACACACATGTCCAAAGGACATGTGTGTGTGCAACATGCAACTTAGAAAAATGCTTTTAAAAGCATTTTTCTAAGTTTTCGCTATTTACCAAGAGGTTTGACCTCGCGGTAAATAGCGGGACGAAATAGCGAATTCGCAATTTTTAAATGGATGATGAATTGCATTTAAGGACTCTCAAATAGAGATTCCTTAAATGTCATTCCTCGCAAAATAGCGAAATCGCTATTACCGATTTTTGCATTTGGGATGATGAATACCAAATGCAAAAATAGCGCTCGCAAAGGGCCAGATTCTCAGAATCTGGCCCTTTGCAAACCGATTTCGGCTAGATGAATCAGGCTGCTAGTCCCATATTATAAGTGTCGTAATTCTAGTAGCATATTATAAGTAGACTAGTCCCATATTATAAGTGTCGTAATTCTAGGAGCATGTTATAAGTAGACTGGTCCCATATTATAAGTGTCGTAATTCTAGTTGCATATTATAAGTAGACTACTCCCATATTATAAGTAAGTAGACTAGTCCCATATTATAAGTGTCGTAATTCTAGTAGCATATTCTAAGTGTCCTAGTCCATATTATAAGTGTCCTATTATAAGTAGACTAGTCCCATATTATAAGTGTCGTAATTTCAGTCCCATTTTATAAGTGTTGTAGTTCTAGTAGCATATTATAAGTAGACTAGTCCCATATCATAAGTGTCGTAATTCTAGTCCCATATTATAAGTGTCGTAATTCTAGTCCCATATTATAAGTGTCGTATTTCTAGTTGCATATTATAAGTAGACTAGTCACATATTATAAGTGTCCTATTATAAGTAGACTAATCCCATATAAGTGTTGTAATTCTAGTAGCATATTATAAGTAGACTAGTCCCATATTATAAGTGTCCTATTATAAGTAGACTAATCCATATTATAAGTGTCGTAATTCTAGTAGCATATTATAAGTAGACTAGTCCCATATTATAAATGTCCTATTATAAGTAGACTAATCCCATATTATAGGTGTCGTAATTCTAGTAGCATATTATAAGTAGACTACTCCCATAATATAAGTGTCCTATTATAAGTAGACTACTCCCATATTATAAGTAGACTACTCCCATACTATAAGTAAGTAGACTATCCCATATTATAAGTGTACTATTATAAGTATCGTAATTCTAGTAGCATATTGTAAGTAGACTACTCCCATATTATAAGTGTCCTATTATAAGTAGACTAGTCCCATATTATAAGTGTCGTAATTCTAGTAGCATATTATTAGGAGACTACTCCCATATTATAAGTAAGTAGACTAGTCCCATATTATAAGTGTCTTATTATAAGTAGATTTGTCCCATATTATAAGTGTCGTAATTCTAGTAGCATATTATAAGTAGACTAGTCCCATATTACAAGTGTCGTAATTCTAGTAGCATATTATAAGTAGACTACTCCCATATTATAAGTAAGTAGACTAGTCCCATATTATAAGTGTCGTAATTCTAGTAGCATATTATAAGTAGGCTAGTCCCATATTATAAGTGTCCTATTATAAGGAGACTAGTCCCATATTATAAGTTTCATAATTCTAGTAGCATATTATAAGTAGACTAGACTAGTCCCATATTATAAGTGTCCTATTATAAGTAGACTACTCCCATATTATAACTGTACTATTATAAGTATAGTAATTCTAGTAGCATATTATAAGTAGACTACTCCCATATCATAAGTAAGTAGACTACTCCCATATTATAAGTGTCCTATTATAAGTAGACTGCTCCCATATTATAAGTGTCCTATTATAAGTAGACTAGTCCCATATTATAAGTAGACTACTCCATTATTATAAGTGTCCTATTATAAGTATCGTAATTCTAGTAGTATATTATAGGTAGACTACTCCCATACTATAAGTGTCCTATTATAAGTAGACTACTCCCATATTATAAGTGTCCTATTATAAGTATCGTAATTCTAGTAGCATATTATAAGTAGACTACTCCCATAATATAAGTGTCCTATTATAAGTAGACTAGTCCCATATTATAAATGTCGTAATTCTAGTAGCTTATTATAAGTAGACTAGTCCCATATTATAAGTGTCCTATTATAAGTAGACTAGTCCCATTTTATAAGTGTTGTAATTCTAGTAGCATATTCTAAGTAGACTAGTCCAATATAATAAGTGTTGTAATTCTAGTAGCATATTCTAAGTGTCCTACTCCATATTATAAGTGTCCTATTATAAGTAGACTAGTCCCATATTATAAGTGTCGTAATTTTAGTCCCATTTTATAAGTGTCGTAATTCTAGTAGCATATTATAAGTAGACTAGTCCCATATTATGTGTCGTAATTCTAGTCCCATATTATAAGTGTCGTAATTCTAGTCCCATATTATAAGTGTCGTAATTCTAGTAGCATATTATAAGTAGACTAATCCCATATTATAAGTGTCGTAATTCTAGTAGCATATTATAAGTAGACTAGTCCCATATTATAAGTGTCGTAATTCTAGTAGCATATTATAAGTAGACTAGTCCCATATTATAAGTTTCGTAATTCTAGTAGCATATTATAAGGAGACTAGTCCCATATTATCAGTAAGTAGACTAGTCCCATATTATAAGTGTCGTAATTCTAGTAGCATATTCTAAGTGTCCTAGTCCATATTATAAGTGTTCTATTATAAGTAGACTAGTCCCATATTATAAGTGTCGTAATTTCAGTCCCATTTTATAAGTGTTGTAGTTCTAGTAGCATATTATAAGTAGACTAGTCCCATATCATAAGTGTCGTAATTCTAGTCCCATATTATAAGTGTCGTAATTCTAGTCCCATATTATAAGTGTCGTATTTCTAGTTGCATATTATAAGTAGACTAGTCCCATATTATAAGTGTCGTAATTTTAGTCCCATTTTATGTGTCGTAATTCTAGTAGCATATTATAAGTAGACTAGTCACATATTATAAGTGTCGTAATTCTAGTCCCATATTATAAGTGTCGTAATTCTAGTCCAATATTATAAGTGTCGTAATTCTAGTAGCATATTATAAGTGTCCTACAGCCTGATTCATCAAAGACCCGTTTTGCGAGTCTATAATAGCGATTCATAAGGAATCGCTATTACAGACTCGCAAAACGGGATTCATGTAGGAATCGCAAAAAGATTTGCGGTTCCTACACATTCCTTAATTGCTAATCGCAAATAAGGAATATCTCCCCATTCATTCCTATGGGCCGAAAGGCCCATAGGAATGAATGGAGAGTATTCCTTAATTGCGATTAGCAATTAGCTAATCGCAAATAAAATAGCGATTTAAAGGGTGCCAGGGGTGTTCAAAGGACACCCTGTAGCACCCCTTAATTGCAAATTGAAACAGGTGTTGCGCACACACATGTCCAAAGGACATGTGTGTGTGCAACATGCAACTTAGAAAAATGCTTTTAAAAGCATTTTTCTAAGTTTTCGCTATTTACCAAGAGGTTAGACCTCGCGGTAAATAGCGGGACGAAATTGCGAATTCTCAATTTTTAAATGGATGATGAATTGCATTTAAGGACTCTCAAATAGAGATTCCTTAAATGTCATTCCTCGCAAAATATCGAAATCGCTATTACCGATTTTTGCATTTGGGATGATAAATACCAAATGCAAAAATAGCGCTCGCAAAGGGCCAGATTCTCAGAATCTGGCCCTTTGCAAACCGATTTCGGCTTGATGAATCAGGCTGCTAGTCCCATATTATAAGTGTTGTAATTCTAGTAGCATATTATAAGTAGACTAGTCCCATATTATAAGTGTCGTAATTCTAGGAGCATGTTATAAGTAGACTGGTCCCATATTATAAGTGTCGTAATTCTAGTTGCATATTATAAGTAGACTACTCCCATATTATAAGTAAGTAGACTAGTCCCATATTATAAGTGTCGTAATTCTAGTAGCATATTATAAGTAGACTACTCCCATATTATAAGTAAGTAGACTAGTCCCATATTATAAGTGTCTTATTATAAGTAGACTGGTCCCATATTATAAGTGTCATAATTCTAGTAGCATATTATAAGTAGACTAGTCCCATATTACAAGTGTCGTAATTCTAGTAGCATATTATAAGTAGACTACTCCCATATTATAAGTAAGTAGACTAGTCCCATATTATAAGTGTCTTATTATAAGTAGACTGGTCCCATATTATAAGTGTCGTAATTCTAGTAGCATATTATAAGTAGACTACTCCCATATTATAAGTAAGTAGACTAGTCCCATATTATAAGTGTCTTATTATAAGTAGACTGGTCCCATATTATAAGTGTCGTAATTCTAGTAGCTTGTTATAAGTAGACTAGTCCCATATTATAAGTGTCCTATTATAAGTAGACTAGTCCCATTTTATAAGTGTTGTAATTCTAGTAGCATATTCTAAGTAGACTAGTCCAATATAATAAGTGTTGTAATTCTAGTAGCATATTCTAAGTGTCCTAGTCCATATTATAAGTGTCCTATTATAAGTAGACTAGTCCCATATTATAAGTGTCGTACTTTTAGTCCCATTTTATAAGTGTCGTAATACTAGTAGCATATTATAAGTAGACTAGTCCCATATTATGTGTCGTAATTCTAGTCCCATATTATAAGTGTCGTAATTCTAGTCCCATATTATAAGTGTCGTAATTCTAGTAGCATATTATAAGTAGACTAATCCCATATTATAAGTGTCGTAATTCTAGTAGCATATTATAAGTAGACTAGTCCCATATTATAAGTGTCGTAATTCTAGTAGCATATTATAAGTAGACTAGTCCCATATTATAAGTTTCGTAATTCTAGTAGCATATTATAAGGAGACTAGTCCCATATTATCAGTAAGTAGACTAGTCCCATATTATAAGTGTCGTAATTCTAGTAGCATATTCTAAGTGTCCTAGTCCATATTATAAGTGTCCTATTATAAGTAGACTAGTCCCATATTATAAGTGTCGTAATTTCAGTCCCATTTTATAAGTGTTGTAGTTCTAGTAGCATATTATAAGTAGACTAGTCCCATATCATAAGTGTCGTAATTCTAGTCCCATATTATAAGTGTCGTAATTCTAGTCCCATATTATAAGTGTCGTATTTCTAGTAGCATATTATAAGTAGACTAGTCCCATATTATAAGTGTCCTATTATAAGTAGACTAATCCATATTATAAGTGTCGTAATTCTAGTAGCATATTATAAGTAGACTAGTCCCATATTATAAATGTCCTATTATAAGTAGACTAATCCCATATTATAAGTGTCGTAATTCTAGTAGCATATTATAAGTAGACTACTCCCATAATATAAGTGTCCTATTATAAGTAGACTACTCCCATATTATAAGTAGACTACTCCCATACTATAAGTAAGTAGACTATCCCATATTATAAGTGTACTATTATAAGTATCGTAATTCTAGTAGCATATTGTAAGTAGACTACTCCCATATTATAAGTGTCCTATTATAAGTAGACTAGTCCCATATTATAAGTGTCGTAATTCTAGTAGCATATTATTAGGAGACTACTCCCATATTATAAGTAAGTAGACTAGTCCCATATTATAAGTGTCTTATTATAAGTAGATTTGTCCCATATTATAAGTGTCGTAATTCTAGTAGCATATTATAAGTAGACTAGTCCCATATTACAAGTGTCGTAATTCTAGTAGCATATTATAAGTAGACTACTCCCATATTATAAGTAAGTAGACTAGTCCCATATTATAAGTGTCGTAATTCTAGTAGCATATTATAAGTAGGCTAGTCCCATATTATAAGTGTCCTATTATAAGGAGACTAGTCCCATATTATAAGTTTCATAATTCTAGTAGCATATTATAAGTAGACTAGACTAGTCCCATATTATAAGTGTCCTATTATAAGTAGACTACTCCCATATTATAACTGTACTATTATAAGTATAGTAATTCTAGTAGCATATTATAAGTAGACTACTCCCATATCATAAGTAAGTAGACTACTCCCATATTATAAGTGTCCTATTATAAGTAGACTGCTCCCATATTATAAGTGTCCTATTATAAGTAGACTAGTACCATATTATAAGTAGACTACTCCATTATTATAAGTGTCCTATTATAAGTATCGTAATTCTAGTAGTATATTATAGGTAGACTACTCCCATACTATAAGTGTCCTATTATAAGTAGACTACTCCCATATTATAAGTGTCCTATTATAAGTATCGTAATTCTAGTAGCATATTATGAGTAGACTACTCCCATAATATAAGTGTCCTATTATAAGTAGACTAGTCCCATATTATAAGTGTCGTAATTCTAGTAGCTTATTATAAGTAGACTAGTCCCATATTATAAGTGTCCTATTATAAGTAGACTAGTCCCATTTTATAAGTGTTGTAATTCTAGTAGCATATTCTAAGTAGACTAGTCCAATATAATAAGTGTTGTAATTCTAGTAGCATATTCTAAGTGTCCTACTCCATATTATAAGTGTCCTATTATAAGTAGACTAGTCCCATATTATAAATGTCGTAATTTTAGTCCCATTTTATAAGTGTCGTAATTCTAGTAGCATATTATAAGTAGACTAGTCCCATATTATGTGTCGTAATTCTAGTCCCATATTATAAGTGTCGTAATTCTAGTCCCATATTATAAGTGTCGTAATTCTAGTAGCATATTATAAGTAGACTAATCCCATATTATAAGTGTCGTAATTCTAGTAGCATATTATAAGTAGACTAGTCCCATATTATAAGTGTCGTAATTCTAGTAGCATATTATAAGTAGACTAGTCCCATATTATAAGTTTCGTAATTCTAGTAGCATATTATAAGGAGACTAGTTCCATATTATCAGTAAGTAGACTAGTCCCATATTATAAGTGTCGTAATTCTAGTAGCATATTCTAAGTGTCCTAGTCCATATTATAAGTGTTCTATTATAAGTAGACTAGTCCCATATTATAAGTGTCGTAATTTCAGTCCCATTTTATAAGTGTTGTAGTTCTAGTAGCATATTATAAGTAGACTAGTCCCATATCATAAGTGTCGTAATTCTAGTCCCATATTATAAGTGTCGTAATTCTAGTCCCATATTATAAGTGTCGTATTTCTAGTTGCATATTATAAGTAGACTAGTCCCATATTATAAGTGTCGTAATTTTAGTCCCATTTTATGTGTCGTAATTCTAGTAGCATATTATAAGTAGACTAGTCACATATTATAAGTGTCGTAATTCTAGTCCCATATTATAAGTGTCGTAATTCTAGTCCAATATTATAAGTGTCGTAATTCTAGTAGCATATTATAAGTGTCCTCCAGCCTGATTCATCAAAGACCCGTTTTGCGAGTCTATAATAGCGATTCATAAGGAATCGCTATTACAGACTCGCAAAACGCGATTCATGTAGGAATCGCAAAAAGATTTGCGGTTCCTACACATTCCTTAATTGCTAATCGCAAATAAGGAATATCTCCCCATTCATTCCTATGGGCCGAAAGGCCCATAGGAATGAATGGAGATTATTCCTTAATTGCGATTAGCAATTAGCTAATCGCAAATAAAATAGCGATTTAAAGGGTGCCAGGGGTGTTCAAAGGACACCCTGTAGCACCCCTTAATTGCAAATTGAAACAGGTGTTGCGCACACACATGTCCAAAGGACATGTGTGTGTGCAACATGCAACTTAGAAAAATGCTTTTAAAAGCATTTTTCTAAGTTTTCGCTATTTACCAAGAGGTTTGACCTCGCGGTAAATAGCGGGACGAAATTGCGAATTCTCAATTTTTAAATGGATGATGAATTGCATTTAAGGACTCTCAAATAGAGATTCCTTAAATGTCATTCCTCGCAAAATATCGAAATCGCTATTACCGATTTTTGCATTTGGGATGATAAATACAAAATGCAAAAATAGCGCTCGCAAAGGGCCAGATTCTCAGAATCTGGCCCTTTGCAAACCGATTTCGGCTTGATGAATCAGGCTGCTAGTCCCATATTATAAGTGTCGTAATTCTAGTAGCATATTATAAGTAGACTAGTCCCATATTATAAGTGTCGTAATTCTAGGAGCATGTTATAAGTAGACTGGTCCCATATTATAAGTGTCGTAATTCTAGTTGCATATTATAAGTAGACTACTCCCATATTATAAGTAAGTAGACTAGTCCCATATTATAAGTGTCGTAATTCTAGTAGCATATTATAAGTAGACTACTCCCATATTATAAGTAAGTAGACTAGTCCCATATTATAAGTGTCTTATTATAAGTAGACTGGTCCCATATTATAAGTGTCGTAATTCTAGTAGCATATTATAAGTAGACTACTCCCATATTATAAGTAAGTAGACTAGTCCCATATTATAAGTGTCTTATTATAAGTAGACTGGTCCCATATTATAAGTGTCGTAATTCTAGTAGCTTATTATAAGTAGACTAGTCCCATATTATAAGTGTCCTATTATAAGTAGACTAGTCCCATTTTATAAGTGTTGTAATTCTAGTAGCATATTCTAAGTAGACTAGTCCAATATAATAAGTGTTGTAATTCTAGTAGCATATTCTAAGTGTCCTAGTCCATATTATAAGTGTCCTATTATAAGTAGACTAGACCCATATTATAAGTGTCGTAATTTTAGTCCCATTTTATAAGTGTCGTAATACTAGTAGCATATTATAAGTAGACTAGTCCCATATTATGTGTCGTAATTCTAGTCCCATATTATAAGTGTCGTAATTCTAGTCCCATATTATAAGTGTCGTAATTCTAGTAGCATATTATAAGTAGACTAATCCCATATTATAAGTGTCGTAATTCTAGTAGCATTTTATAAGTAGACTAGTCCCATATTATAAGTGTCGTAATTCTAGTAGCATATTATAAGTAGACTAGTCCCATATTATAAGTTTCGTAATTCTAGTAGCATATTATAAGGAGACTAGTCCCATATTATCAGTAAGTAGACTAGTCCCATATTATAAGTGTCGTAATTCTAGTAGCATATTCTAAGTGTCCTAGTCCATATTATAAGTGTCCTATTATAAGTAGACTAGTCCCATATTATAAGTGTCGTAATTTCAGTCCCATTTTATAAGTGTTGTAGTTCTAGTAGCATATTATAAGTAGACTAGTCCCATATCATAAGTGTCGTAATTCTAGTCCCATATTATAAGTGTCGTAATTCTAGTCCCATATTATAAGTGTCGTATTTCTAGTTGCATATTATAAGTAGACTAGTCACATATTATAAGTGTCCTATTATAAGTAGACTAATCCCATATAAGTGTTGTAATTCTAGTAGCATATTATAAGTAGACTAGTCCCATATTATAAGTGTCCTATTATAAGTAGACTAATCCATATTATAAGTGTCGTAATTCTAGTAGCATATTATAAGTAGACTAGTCCCATATTATAAATGTCCTATTATAAGTAGACTAATCCCATATTATAAGTGTCGTAATTCTAGTAGCATATTATAAGTAGACTACTCCCATAATATAAGTGTCCTATTATAAGTAGACTACTCCCATATTATAAGTAGACTACTCCCATACTATAAGTAAGTAGACTATCCCATATTATAAGTGTACTATTATAAGTATCGTAATTCTAGTAGCATATTGTAAGTAGACTACTCCCATATTATAAGTGTCCTATTATAAGTAGACTAGTCCCATATTATAAGTGTCGTAATTCTAGTAGCATATTATAAGGAGACTACTCCCATATTATAAGTAAGTAGACTAGTCCCATATTATAAGTGTCTTATTATAAGTAGATTTGTCCCATATTATAAGTGTCGTAATTCTAGTAGCATATTATAAGTAGACTAGTCCCATATTACAAGTGTCGTAATTCTAGTAGCATATTATAAGTAGACTACTCCCATATTATAAGTAAGTAGACTAGTCCCATATTATAAGTGTCGTAATTCTAGTAGCATATTATAAGTAGGCTAGTCCCATATTATAAGTGTCCTATTATAAGGAGACTAGTCCCATATTATAAGTTTCATAATTCTAGTAGCATATTATAAGTAGACTAGACTAGTCCCATATTATAAGTGTCCTATTATAAGTAGACTACTCCCATATTATAACTGTACTATTATAAGTATAGTAATTCTAGTAGCATATTATAAGTAGACTACTCCCATATCATAAGTAAGTAGACTACTCCCATATTATAAGTGTCCTATTATAAGTAGACTGCTCCCATATTATAAGTGTCCTATTATAAGTAGACTAGTCCCATATTATAAGTAGACTACTCCATTATTGTAAGTGTCCTATTATAAGTATCGTAATTCTAGTAGTATATTATAGGTAGACTACTCCCATACTATAAGTGTCCTATTATAAGTAGACTACTCCCATATTATAAGTGTCCTATTATAAGTATCGTAATTCTAGTAGCATATTATAAGTAGACTACTCCCATATTATAAGTGTCCTATTATAAGTAGACTAGTCCCATATTATAAGTGTCGTAATTCTAGTAGCTTATTATAAGTAGACTAGTCCCATATTATAAGTGTCCTATTATAAGTAGACTAGTCCCATTTTATAAGTGTTGTAATTCTAGTAGCATATTCTAAGTAGACTAGTCCAATATAATAAGTGTTGTAATTCTAGTAGCATATTCTAAGTGTCCTACTCCATATTATAAGTGTCCTATTATAAGTAGACTAGTCCCATATTATAAGTGTCGTAATTTTAGTCCCATTTTATAAGTGTCGTAATTCTAGTAGCATATTATAAGTAGACTAGTCCCATATTATGTGTCGTAATTCTAGTCCCATATTATAAGTGTCGTAATTCTAGTCCCATATTATAAGTGTCGTAATTCTAGTAGCATATTATAAGTAGACTAATCCCATATTATAAGTGTCGTAATTCTAGTAGCATATTATAAGTAGACTAGTCCCATATTATAAGTGTCGTAATTCTAGTAGCATATTATAAGTAGACTAGTCCCATATTATAAGTTTTGTAATTCTAGTAGCATATTATAAGGAGACTAGTTCCATATTATCAGTAAGTAGACTAGTCCCATATTATAAGTGTCGTAATTCTAGTAGCATATTCTAAGTGTCCTAGTCCATATTATAAGTGTTCTATTATAAGTAGACTAGTCCCATATTATAAGTGTCGTAATTTCAGTCCCATTTTATAAGTGTTGTAGTTCTAGTAGCATATTATAAGTAGACTAGTCCCATATCATAAGTGTCGTAATTCTAGTCCCATATTATAAGTGTCGTAATTCTAGTCCCATATTATAAGTGTCGTATTTCAAGTTGCATATTATAAGTAGACTAGTCCCATATTATAAGTGTCGTAATTTTAGTCCCATTTTATGTGTCGTAATTCTAGTAGCATATTATAAGTAGACTAGTCACATATTATAAGTGTCGTAATTCTAGTCCCATATTATAAGTGTCGTAATTCTAGTCCAATATTATAAGTGTCGTAATTCTAGTAGCATATTATAAGTGTCCTACAGCCTGATTCATCAAAGACCCGTTTTGCGAGTCTATAATAGCGATTCATAAGGAATCGCTATTACAGACTCGCAAAACGGGATTCATGTAGGAATCGCAAAAAGATTTGCGGTTCCTACATATTCCTTAATTGCTAATCGCAAATAAGGAATATCTCCCCATTCATTCCTATGGGCCGAAAGGCCCATAGGAATGAATGGAGAGTATTCCGTAATTGCGATTAGCAATTAGCTAATCGCAAATAAAATAGCGATTTAAAGGGTGCCAGGGGTGTTCAAAGGACACCCTGTAGCACCCCTTAATTGCAAATTGAAACAGGTGTTGCGCACACACATGTCCAAAGGACATGTGTGTGCAACATGCAACTTAGAAAAATGCTTTTAAAAGCATTTTTCTAAGTTTTCGCTATTTACCAAGAGGTTTGACCTCGCGGTAAATAGCGGGACGAAATTGCGAATTCTCAATTTTTAAATGGATGATGAATTGCATTTAAGGACTCTCAAATAGAGATTCCTTAAATGTCATTCCTCGCAAAATATCGAAATCGCTATTACCGATTTTTGCATTTGGGATGATAAATACCAAATGCAAAAATAGCGCTCGCAAAGGGCCAGATTCTCAGAATCTGGCCCTTTGCAAACCGATTTCGGCTTGATGAATCAAGCTGCTAGTCCCATATTATAAGTGTCGTAATTCTAGTAGCATATTATAAGTAGACTAGTCCCATATTATAAGTGTCGTAATTCTAGGAGCATGTTATAAGTAGACTGGTCCCATATTATAAGTGTCGTAATTCTAGTTGCATATTATAAGTAGACTACTCCCATATTATAAGTAAGTAGACTAGTCCCATATTATAAGTGTCGTAATTCTAGTAGCATATTATAAGTAGACTACTCCCATATTATAAGTAAGTAGACTAGTCCCATATTATAAGTGTCTTATTATAAGTAGACTGGTCCCATATTATAAGTGTCGTAATTCTAGTAGCATATTATAAGTAGACTAGTCCCATATTACAAGTGTCGTAATTCTAGTAGCATATTATAAGTAGACTACTCCCATATTATAAGTAAGTAGACTAGTCCCATATTATAAGTGTCTTATTATAAGTAGACTGGTCCCATATTATAAGTGTCGTAATTCTAGTAGCATATTATAAGTAGACTACTCCCATATTATAAGTAAGTAGACTAGTCCCATATTATAAGTGTCTTATTATAAGTAGACTGGTCCCATATTATAAGTGTCGTAATTCTAGTAGCTTATTATAAGTAGACTAGTCCCATATTATAAGTGTCCTATTATAAGTAGACTAGTCCCATATTATAAGTGTCCTATTATAAGTAGACTAATCCCATATTATAAGTGTCGTAATTTTAGTCCCATTTTATAAGTGTCGTAATACTAGTAGCATATTATAAGTAGACTAGTCCCATATTATAAGTGTCGTAATTCTAGTCCCATATTATAAGTGTCGTAATTCTAGTAGCATATTATAAGTAGACTAATCCCATATTATAAGTGTCGTAATTCTAGTAGCATATTATAAGTAGACTAGTCCCATATTATAAGTGTCGAAATTCTAGTAGCATATTATAAGTAGACTAGTCCCATATTATAAGTTTCGTAATTCTAGTAGCATATTATAAGGAGACTAGTCCCATATTATCAGTAAGTAGACTAGTCCCATATTATAAGTGTCGTAATTCTAGTAGCATATTCTAAGTGTCCTAGTCCATATTATAAGTGTCCTATTATAAGTAGACTAGTCCCATATTATAAGTGTCGTAATTTCAGTCCCATTTTATAAGTGTTGTAGTTCTAGTAGCATATTATAAGTAGACTAGTCCCATATCATAAGTGTCGTAATTCTAGTCCCATATTATAAGTGTCGTAATTCTAGTCCCATATTATAAGTGTCGTATTTCTAGTTGCATATTACAAGTAGACTACTCCCATATAAGTGTTGTAATTCTAGTAGCATATTATAAGTAGACTAGTCCCATATTATAAGTGTCCTATTATAAGTAGACTAATCCATATTATAAGTGTCGTAATTCTAGTAGCATATTATAAGTAGACTAGTCCCATATTATAAATGTCCTATTATAAGTAGACTAATACCATATTATAAGTGTTGTAATTCAAGTAGCATATTATAAGTAGACTACTCCCATAATATAAGTGTCCTATTATAAGTAGACTACTCCCATATTATAAGTAGACTACTCCCATACTATAAGTAAGTAGACTAGTCCCATATTATAAGTGTACTATTATAAGTATCGTAATTCTAGTAGCATATTGTAAGTAGACTACTCCCATATTATAAGTGTCCTATTATAAGTAGACTAGTCCCATATTATAAGTGTCGTAATTCTAGTAGCATATTATAAGGAGACTAGTCACATATTATCAGTAAGTAGACTAGTCCCATATTATAAGTGTCCTATTATAAGTAGACTAGTGCCATATTATAAGCGTCATAATTCTAGTAGCATATTATAAGTGTCGTAATTCTAGCAGCATATTATAAGTAGACTACTCCCATATTATAAGTAGACTAGTCCCATATTATAAGTGTCCTATTATAAGTATCGTAATTCTAGTAGCATATTATAAGTAGACTACTCCCATATTATAAGTCAAGTCAAGTCATAACACTTATATAGCGCACTACATACCCAGAGGGTTTCAAGGCGCTTAGGAAGGGGAGGTGGATTATTTGTCAAATATCCACGTTTTAAGCTGCTTTCTGAACGCTAGGTGATTCTGGGTGAGGCGAAGGTAAGCGGGGAGTGAGTTCCATGTTTTGGCAGCCAGGTATGAGAAGGATCTGCCTCCCATGGTGGTTTTGTTGATGTGAGGTACAGTGGCGAAGGCTTGACTGGAAGAGCGCAGTTGGCGGGAGGGGGTGTAGAAGGACAGTCGAAAGTTGAGGCAATCTGGTCCGATGTCGTAGAGTGATTTGTGTGCGTGGGTAAGCAGTCGGTAAGTAATCCTCTTATTGACGGGTAGCCAGTGGAGGTCTTTAAGGTGACCAGAGATGTGTTCGTTGCGTGGGATGTCTAATATGAGCCTGGCTGAGGCGTTTTGGATTCGTTGTAGTTTCTTCTGGAGTTTAGCGGTGGTACCTGCGTAGAGGGTGTTTCCGTAGTCCAGTCGGCTCGTGACTAGAGCGTGGGTGACTGTTTTCCTTGTTTCGGAGGGGATCCAGCTAAATGTTTTTCTGAGCATGCGAAGAATGTTAAAGCAGGAAGAGGATACGGCGCTGACTTGTCTGTTCATTGAGAGTGAGGAATCCAGGATGACGCCAAGGTTCCGTGCGTGGTCTGTCGGGATGGGTGCATTTCCGAGGGCTTCCGGCCACCAGGAGTCGTCCCATGCAGAGGGGGATTTACCTAAGATGAGGACTTCTGTTTTGTCTGAGTTCAGTTTCAGACGGCTTTGTTTCATCCATTCGGCGACTTCTTTCATTCCTTCGTGTAGGTTAGTTTTGGCGGTGCTGGGGTCCTTGGTGAGAGATAGGATCAGTTGAGTGTCATCCGCGTAAGAGATGATGTTGAGGTTGTGTTGGCGGGCGATGGCCGCGTGGGGGCTCATGTATACGTTGAAGAGGGTGGGACTGAGTGAGGATCCTTGTGGTACGCCGCAGATGATTTCAGAGGCCTCGGACTTGAATGGTGGGAGGCGGACTCTCTGGGTTCTTCCGGTGAGGAACGAGGTGATCCATTCCAGTGCCTTTCCTTGGATTCCGATGTTTCTGAGGCGTTGTAAAAGGGTGCTGTGGCAGACTGTGTCGAAGGCTGCAGAGAGGTCGAGGAGGATGAGGGCGACTGTGTCTCCATTGTCCAGTAGAGTTCGAATGTCGTCTGTTGCTGCGATGAGGGCGGTCTCAGTGCTGTGTTTGGCTCGGAAGCCAGATTGTGAGGGGTCGAGTGATTTGTTGTCTTCGAGGAAGGTGGAGAGCTGGTTGTTGACAGCTTTCTCGATGACTTTGGCCGGGAATGGAAGAAGTGAGATGGGGCGGTAGTTTTTGAGTTCGGTGGGGTCTGCTGTTGGTTTTTTCAGAAGGGCGGTGAGTTCAGCGTGTTTCCAGTCTTCTGGGAAGGTAGCGGAGTTGAAGGAGCAGTTGATGACGTCTCGGAGGTGCGGAGCTATGACGGAGTCTGCTTTGTTGAAGATGTGGTGGGGGCATGGGTCTGTGGGGGATCCAGAGTGGATGGAATTCATCAGGCGGATGGTGTCCTCAGTGGAGATTGGGTTCCAGGCGTTAAGGGTGTTAACGGGGGGAGGATGGTCAGCTGATGGTAGGGTGGGTTGCCTTCCGGGTTGGTTGTCAAAGCTGTTGTGGATGTCAGCAATCTTGTTGTGGAAAAAAGAGGCTAGGGAATCGCAGAGGGTTTGAGAGGGGGTGATGTCGTTAGAGTTGGCCGAGGGGTTGGAAAATTCCTTGACGATGTTGAAAAGTTCCTTGCTGTTGTGGGCGTTGTTGTCAAGTCGATCTTTGAATGCTGTTTTCTTGGCTTTTCGGATCAGTTGGTGGTGAGTACGGATGGCGCTTTTGAAGGCGTCCTTGTTGCTGGTGGATGGGTCTTTTTTCCAGGCCTTTTCAAGGGAGCGGCACAGTTTCTTGGATTTCTTGAGGTCGTCGTTGAACCATGAGGCCTTCTTGAAGCCAAGTTTGTGTTGACGTTTTTTCAGTGGTGCTAAGGTGTCGGCGGTGTTGGATAACCAAACGGTGAGGTTGGAGGCGGCTTCGTTGGCGTTAGAAGAGAGGGCTGGGGAGGATTGAAGGAGTGATGTGGAGATCTGCTCTGTGGTGATTTTGTTCCAGTTTCTTTGCAGAGTTGGTTGGGGGTGGTTGATGGGTTTCGGCTTGTTGTAGATGAAGTGAACGCAGCTGTGGTCAGTCCAGAGGAGATCCGTAGTGTGGCTGAAGGAGACATGGTTGCTGGAGGTGAAGATGGGGTCGAGAGTGTGACCTGCGATGTGGGTGGGGGAAGTGACCAGTTGTTTAAGTCCGAGGTTGGCGAGGTTGTCCAAGAGGGTGGCGGTGTTGCGGTCGTTGATCTTTTCAAGGTGGAAGTTGAGGTCTCCCAGAAGGATGTAGTCTTTGGAGGGGAGCGCGTGTGGAGTGATGAAGTCCGTGATGTCTTCACTGAATTTTGCGCGGGGTCCAGGTGGTCTGTAGAGGAGGGTGCCTCTGAGTGTGGTCTTGGGGTCGATGTGGATCTGGAAGTGAAGGTGTTCAGAGTTGGCGAGGTTGACGTCAGAGCTGGTTGAGATGTGGATTGTTTTCTTATGGACGATAGCGATTCCACCTCCTGTATGGTCGGTGCGGTCCTTGCGTGTGATCTTATAGTCATCAGGGATAGCGATGGCGATGTCAGGGGCGGAGGAAGCGTTCATCCATGTTTCCGTTAGGAAGGCGACGTCAGGAGAGATGGTGTCAAGTAGGTTCCAAAGGTCAATGGCGTGCCTGTGGACTGATCGGGTGTTGAGAAGGATGCATTCTAGGTGGTTGGGGTCGGGAATCTGTGGTGTGGTCGTAGCGGAGATGTTGTCGGTGCCGCTAAATTTGCAGGAGAAGCAGGAGAACGGTCCATGGGTGCGTCCAGGGGTGGCTTGGACGCAGTTGGGGGCGCGACCGGGGTCAAGGGCTAGGAGGGTGGCGGCATCATAGGTAATGCGGGAGGGCTGTGGAGCGCTAGGGGCAGGGGGTCTGGCGCTGGGCGCGGTCCAGGCGCGGACGGGCGTAGACGGGCTTACCTTTGGCGCACCTTCGGCGTGGCCGAAGCGCGTGGACGCTGCGCGTGGAGGCATTGGCCATAAATGGAGGGTGGAGGGGGCGGAGCGTGGGAGGGTCAGCAGCTGGGAGGCGGTAGCGGGGAGGAGGGGCAGGGAAAACAACAACAGCAAGCAAGATGGAGGTCAGAGGGGAGGCGAGGCAGGGGCAGTAGGAGCGAAGAAAATAAACCCAATAATGCACGTTGCTGCCAGGTGGGCCAATACAGTGAAATGCAGTGCAGGGCGGGCGGCGCTACAGTCACAAGCGCTGAGGGCAATGAGATTAAACAAAAACACTGCGCAACTTTGAGAAAAGCAGGCGAGCCGATTTTAAACACGGCGCTGTTTAGTCTAATGCCACTGAAATAAATAATGCAGGCGATACCGTGAGGTTGGATTCAGCAGAGCGATTTCCAGCAAGATAGCAACAATACAGGGAGAGGAGCAAGGAAGGAGCAACCGGTCAGGAGTGTCCTATTATAAGTAAACTAGTCCCATAATATAAGTAGACTAGTCCAATATTATAAGTGTCGTAATTCTAGTAGCATATTCTAAGTGTCCTAGTCCATATTATAAGTGTCCGATTATAAGTAGACTAGTCCCATATTATAAGTAAGTAGACTAGTCCCATATTATAAGTGTCCTTTATAAGTAGACTACTCCCATATTATAAGTGTCCTATTATAAGTAGACTAGTCCCATATTATAAGTGTCGTAATTCTAGTAGCATATTCTAAGTAGACTAGTCCAATATTATAAGTGTTGTAATTCTAGTAGCATATTCTAAGTGTCCTAGTCCATATTATAAGTGTCCTATTATAAGTAGACTAGTCCCATATTATAAGTAAGTAGACTAGTCCCATATTATAAGTGTCCTATTATAAGTAGACTACTCCCATATTATAAGTGTCCTATTATAAGTAGACTAGTCCCATATTATAAGTGTCGTAATTCTAGTAGCATATTATAAGTAGACTACTCCCATATTATAAGTGTCGTAATTCTAGTCCCATATTATGAGTCGTAATTCTACTCCCATATCATAAGTGTCCTATTATAAGTATCGGAATTCTAATAGCATATTATAAGTAGACTACTCCCATATTATAAGTAAGTAGACTAGTCCCATATTATAAGTGTCCTATTATAAGTAGACTAGTCCCTTGTTATAAGTGTCCTATTATAAGTAGACTAGTCCCATATTATAAGTGTCGTAATTCTAGTAGCATATTCTAAGTGTCCTAGTCCATATTCTAAGTGTCCTATTATAAGTAGACTAGTCCCATATTATAAGTAGACTACTCCCATATTATAAGTGTCGTAATTCTAGTCCCATATTATGTGTCGTAATTCTACTCCCATATTATAAGTGTCCTATTATAAGTAGACTTCTCCCAAATTATAAATGTCCTATTATAAGTAGACTAGTCCCATATTATACACTACTCCCATATTATAAGTGTCCTATTATAAGTATCGTAATTCTAGTAGCATATTATAAGTAGACTACTCCCATATCATAAGTGTCCTTTTATAAGTAGACTAGTACCATATTATGTGTCGTAATTCTAGTCCCTTATTATGTGTCGTAATTCTACTCCCATATTATAAGTGTCCTATTATAAGTATTGTAATTCTAGTAGCATATCGTAAGTAGACTAGTCCCATATTATAAGTGTCGTAATTCTAGTAGCATATTATAAGTAGACTACTCCCTTATCATAAGTGTCCTATTATAAGTAGACTACTCCCATATTATAAGTGTCCTATTATAAGTAGACTAGTCCCAAATTATAAGTAGACTACTCCCATATTATAAGTATCCTATTATAAGTATCGTAATTCTAGTAGCATATCGTAAGTAGACTAGTCCCATATTATAAGTGTCGTAATTCTAGTCCCATATTATAAGTGTCGTAATTCTAGTAGCATATTATAAGTAAACTAGTCCCATATTATAAGTAGACTAGTCCCATATTATGTGTCCTATTATAAGTGGACTAGTCCCATATTATAAGTGTCCTATTATAAGTAGACTAGTCCCATATTATAAGCGTCGTAATTCTAGTAGCATATTATACGTGTCGTAATTCTAGTAGCATATTATAAGTAGACTACTCCCATATTATAAGTGTCGTAATTCTAGTCCCATATTATGTGTCGTAATTCTACTCCCATATTATAAGTGTCCTATTATAAGTATCGTAATTCTAGTAGCATATTATAAGTAGACTAGTCCCATATTATAAGTGTCGTAATTCTAGTAGCATATTATAAGTAGACTACTCCCATATTATAAGTGTACTATTATAAGTATTGTAATTCTAGTAGCATATTATAAGTAGACTACTCCCATATTATAAGTGTCCTATTATAAGAAGACTAGTCCCATATTATAGACTACTCCCATATTATAAGTGTCCTATTATAAGTATCGTAATTCTAGTAGCATATTATAAGTAGACTGCTCCCATATTATAAGTGTCCTATTATAAGTAGACTACTCCCATATTATAAGTGTCCTATTATAAGTAGACTAGTCCCATATTATAAGTAGACTACTCCCCTATTATAAGTGTCCTATTATAAGTATCGTAATTCTAGTAGCATATTGTAAGTAGACTACTCCCATATTATAAGTGTCCTATTATAAGTAGACTAGTCCCATATTATAAGTGTCGTAATTCTAGTCCCATATTATAAGTGTCGTAATTCTGGTAGCATATTATAAGTAGACTAGTCCCATATTATAAGTGTCCTAGTCTAATATTATAAGTGTCCTATTAAAAGTAGACTAGTCCCATATTATGTGTCCTATTATAAGTAGACTAGTCCCATATTATATTTGTCCTGTTATAAGTAGACTAGTCCCATATTATAAGCGTCGTAATTCTAGTAGCATATTATAAGTGTCGTAATTCTAGTAGCATATTATAAGTAGACTAGTCCCATATTATAAGTGTCGTAATTCTAGTAGCATATTATAAGTAGACTAGTCCAATATTATAAGTGTATTATTATAAGTATCATAATTCTAGTAGCATATTTTAAGTAGACTACTCCCATATTATAATTAAGTAGACTACTCCCATATTATAAGTGTCCTATTATAAGTAGACTACTCCCATATTACAAGTGTCCTATTATAAGTAGACTAGTTCCATATTATACGTAGACGACTCCCATTTTATAAGTGTCCTATTATAAGTATCGTAATTCTAGTAGCATATTATAAGTAGACTATTCCCATATTATAAGTGTCCTATTATAAGTAGACTAGTCCCATATTATAAGTAGACTACTCCCATATTATAAGTGTCCTATTATAAGTAGACTAGTCCCATATTATAAGTATCGTAATTCTAGTAGTATATTATAAGTAGACTACTCCCATACTATAAGTGTCCTATTATAAGTAGACTACTCCCATATTATAAGTGTCCTATTATAAGTATCGTAATTCTAGTAGCATATTATAATTAGACTACTCCCATATTATAAGTGTCCTATTTTAAGTAGACTAGTCCCATATTATAAGTAGACTAGTCCCATATTATAAGTGTCCTATTAGAAGTAGACTAGTCCAGTATTATAAGTGTCGTAATTCTAGTAGCATATTCTAAGTGTCCTAGTCCATATTATAAGTGTCCTATTATAAGTAGACTAGTCCCATATTATAAGTGTCCTATTATAAGTAGACTAGTCCCATATTATAAGTAGACTACTCCCATATTATAAGTGTCGTAATTCTAGTCCCATATTATGTGTCGTAATTCTACTTCCATATCATAAGTGTCCTATTATAAGTATCGTAATTCTAATAGCATATTATAAGTAGACTACTCCCATATTATAAGTGCGTAGACTAGTCCCATATTATAAGTGTCCTATTATAAGTAGACTAGTCCCATATTATAAGTGTCCTATTATAAGTAGACTAGTCCCATATTATAAGTGTCGTAATTCTAGTAGCATATTATAAGTAGACTACTCCCATATTATAAGTAAGTAGACTAGTCCCATATTATAAGTGTCTTATTATAAGTAGACTGGTCCCATATTATAAGTGTCGTAATTCTAGTAGCATATTATAAGTAGACTGGTCCCATATTATAAGTGTCGTAATTCTAGTAGCATATTATAAGTAGACTAGTCCCATATTACAAGTGTCGTGATTCTAGTAGCATATTATAAGTAGACTAGTCCCATATTATAAGTGTCCTATTATAAGGAGACTAGTCCCATATTATAAGTTTCATAATTCTAGTAGCATATTAGAAGTAGACTAGACTAGTCCCATATTATAAGTGTCCTATTATAAGTAGACTACTCCCATATTATAACTGTACTATTATAAGTATAGTAATTCTAGTAGCATATTATAAGTAGACTACTCCCATATTATAAGTAAGTAGACTACTCCCATATTATAAGTGTCCTATTATAAGTAGACTGCTCCCATATTATAAGTGTCCTATTATAAGTAGACTAGTCCCATATTATAAGTAGACTACTCCCATATTATAAGTGTCCTATTATAAGTAGACTACTCCCATATTATAAGTGTCCTATTATAAGTATCGTAATTCTAGTAGCATATTATAAGTAGACTACTCCCATATTATAAGTGTCCTATTATAAGTAGACTAGTCCCATATTATAAGTATCGTAATTCTAGTAGTATATTATAAGTAGACTACTCCCATACTATAAGTGTCCTATTATAAGTAGACTACTCCCATATTATAAGTGTCCTATTATAAGTATCGTAATTCTAGTAGCATATTATAAGTAGACTACTCCCATATTATAAGTGTCCTATTATAAGTAGACTAGTCCCATATTATAAGTGTCGTAATTCTAGTAGCTTATTATAAGTAGACTAGTCCCATATTATAAGTGTCCTATTATAAGTAGACTAGTCCCATTTTATAAGTGTTGTAATTCTAGTAGCATATTCTAAGTAGACTAGTCCAATATAATAAGTGTTGTAATTCTAGTAGCATATTCTAAGTGTCCTAGTCCATATTATAAGTGTCCTATTATAAGTAGACTAGTCCCATATTATAAGTGTCGTAATTTTAGTCCCATTTTATAAGTGTCGTAATACTAGAAGCATATTATAAGTAGACTAGTCCCATATTATGTGTCGTAATTCTAGTCCCATATTATAAGTGACGTAATTCTAGTCCCATATTATAAGTGTCGTAATACTAGTAGCGTATTATAAGTAGACTAATCCCATATTATAAGTGTCTTAATTCTAGTAGCATATTATAAGTAGACTAGTCCCATATTATAAGTGTCGTAATTCTAGTAGCATATTATAAGTAGACTAGTCCCATATTATAAGTTTCGTAATTCTAGTAGCATATTATAAGGAGACTAGTCCCATATTATCAGTAAGTAGACTAGTCCCATATTATAAGTGTCGTAATTCTAGTAGCATATTCTAAGTGTCCTAGTCCATATTATAAGTGTCCTATTATAAGTAGACTAGTCCCATATTATAAGTGTCGTAATTTCAGTCCCATTTTATAAGTGTTGTAGTTCTAGTAGCATATTATAAGTAGACTAGTCCCATATCATAAGTGTCGTAATTCTAGTCCCATATTATAAGTGTCGTAATTCTAGTCCCATAATATAAGTGTCGTATTTCTAGTTGCATATTATAAGTAGACTAGTCACATATTATAAGTGTCCTATTATAAGTAGACTAATCCCATATAAGTGTTGTAATTCTAGTAGCATATTATAAGTAGACTAGTCCCATATTATAAGTGTCCTATTATAAGTAAACTAATCCATATTATAAGTGTCGTAATTCTAGTAGCATATTATAAGTAGACTAGTCCCATATTATAAATGTCCTATTATAAGTAGACTAATCCCATATTATAAGTGTCGTAATTCTAGTAGCATATTATAAGTAGACTACTCCCATAATATAAGTGTCCTATTATAAGTAGACTACTCCCATATTATAAGTAGACTACTCCCATACTATAAGTAAGTAGACTAGTCCCATATTATAAGTGTACTATTATAAGTATCGTAATTCTAGTAGCATATTGTAAGTAGACTACTCCCATATTATAAGTGTCCTATTATAAGTAGACTAGTCCCATATTATAAGTGTCGTAATTCTAGTAGCATATTATAAGGAGACTAGTCACATATTATCAGTAAGTAGACTAGTCCCATATTATAAGTGTCCTATTATAAGTAGACTAGTGCCATATTATAAGCGTCATAATTCTAGTAGCATATTATAAGTGTCGTAATTCTAGTAGCATATTATAAGTAGACTACTCCCATATTATAAGTAGACTAGTCCCATATTATAAGTGTCCTATTATAAGTATCGTAATTCTAGTAGCATATTATAAGTAGACTACTCCCATATTATAAGTGTCCTATTATAAGTAGACTAGTCCCATAATATAAGTAGACTAGTCCAATATTATAAGTGTCGTAATTCTAGTAGCATATTCTAAGTGTCCTAGTCCATATTATAAGTGTCCGATTATAAGTAGACTAGTCCCATATTATAAGTAAGTAGACTAGTGCCATATTATAAGTGTCCTTTATAAGTAGACTACTCCCATATTATAAGTGTCCTATTATAAGTAGACTAGTCCCATATTATAAGTGTCGTAATTCTAGTAGCATATTCTAAGTAGACTAGTCCAATATTATAAGTGTCGTAATTCTAGTAGCATATTCTAAGTGTCCTAGTCCATATTATAAGTGTCCTATTATAAGTAGACTAGTCCCATATTATAAGTGTCCTATTATAAGTAGACTACTCCCATATTATAAGTGTCCTATTATAAGTAGACTAGTCCATATTATAAGTGTCGTAATTCTAGTAGCATATTATAAGTAGACTACTCCCATATTATAAGTGTCATAATTCTAGTCCCATATTATGAGTCGTAATTCTACTCCCATATCATAAGTGTCCTATTATAAGTATCGGAATTCTAATAGCATATTATAAGTAGACTACTCCCATATTATAAGTAAGTAGACTAGTCCCATATTATAAGTGTCCTATTATAAGTAGACTAGTCCCTTGTTATAAGTGTCCTATTATAAGTAGACTAGTCCCATATTATAAGTGTCGTAATTCTAGTAGCATATTCTAAGTGTCCTAGTCCATATTCTAAGTGTCCTATTATAAGTAGACTAGTCCCATATTATAAGTAGACTACTCCCATATTATAAGTGTCGTAATTCTAGTCCCATATTATGTGTCGTAATTCTACTCCCATATTATAAGTGTCCTATTATAAGTAGACTTCTCCCAAATTATAAATGTCCTATTATAAGTAGACTAGTCCCATATTATACACTACTCCCATATTATAAGTGTCCTATTATAAGTATCGTAATTCTAGTAGCATATTATAAGTAGACTACTCCCATATCATAAGTGTCCTTTTATAAGTAGACTAGTACCATATTATGTGTCGTAATTCTAGTCCCTTATTATGTGTCGTAATTCTACTCCCATATTATAAGTGTCCTATTATAAGTATTGTAATTCTAGTAGCATATCGTAAGTAGACTAGTCCCATATTATAAGTGTCGTAATTCTAGTAGCATATTATAAGTAGACTAGTCCCATATTATAAGTGTCGTATTATAAGTATCGTAATTCTAGTAGCATATCGTAAGTAGACTAGTCCCATATTATAAGTGTCGTAATTCTAGTAGCATATTATAAGTAGACTAGTCCCATATTATAAGTGTACTATTATAAGTATCGTAATTCTAGTAGCATATTATAAGTAGACTACTCCCATATTATAAGTGTCCTATTATAAGTATCGTAATTCTAGTAGCATATCGTAAGTAGACTACTCCCTTATCATAAGTGTCCTATTATAAGTAGACTACTCCCATATTATAAGTGTCCTATTATAAGTAGACTAGTCCCAAATTATAAGTAGACTACTCCCATATTATAAGTATCCTATTATAAGTATCGTAATTCTAGTAGCATATCGTAAGTAGACTAGTCCCATATTATAAGTGTCGTAATTCTAGTCCCATATTATAAGTGTCGTAATTCTAGTAGCATACTATAAGTAAACTAGTCCCATATTATAAGTAGACTACTCCCATATTATAACTGTACTATTATAAGTATAGTAATTCTAGTAGCATATTATAAGTAGACTACTCCCATATTATAAGTAAGTAGACTACTCCCATATTATAAGTGTCCTATTATAAGTAGACTGCTCCCATATTATAAGTGTCCTATTATAAGTAGACTAGTCCCATATTATAAGTAGACTACTCCCATATTATAAGTGTCCTATTATAAGTAGACTACTCCCATATTATAAGTGTCCTATTATAAGTATCGTAATTCTAGTAGCATATTATAAGTAGACTACTCCCATATTATAAGTGTCCTATTATAAGTAGACTAGTCCCATATTATAAGTATCGTAATTCTAGTAGTATATTATAAGTAGACTACTCCCATACTATAAGTGTCCTATTATAAGTAGACTACTCCCATATTATAAGTGTCCTATTATAAGTATCGTAATTCTAGTAGCATATTATAAGTAGACTACTCCCATATTATAAGTGTCCTATTATAAGTAGACTAGTCCCATATTATAAGTGTCGTAATTCTAGTAGCTTATTATAAGTAGACTAGTCCCATATTATAAGTGTCCTATTATAAGTAGACTAGTCCCATTTTATAAGTGTTGTAATTCTAGTAGCATATTCTAAGTAGACTAGTCCAATATAATAAGTGTTGTAATTCTAGTAGCATATTCTAAGTGTCCTAGTCCATATTATAAGTGTCCTATTATAAGTAGACTAGTCCCATATTATAAGTGTCGTAATTTTAGTCCCATTTTATAAGTGTCGTAATACTAGAAGCATATTATAAGTAGACTAGTCCCATATTATGTGTCGTAATTCTAGTCCCATATTATAAGTGTCGTAATTCTAGTCCCATATTATAAGTGTCGTAATACTAGTAGCATATTATAAGTAGACTAATCCCATATTATAAGTGTCTTAATTCTAGTAGCATATTATAAGTAGACTAGTCCCATATTATAAGTGTCGTAATTCTAGTAGCATATTATAAGTAGACTAGTCCCATATTATAAGTTTCGTAATTCTAGTAGCATATTATAAGGAGACTAGTCCCATATTATCAGTAAGTAGACTAGTCCCATATTATAAGTGTCGTAATTCTAGTAGCATATTCTAAGTGTCCTAGTCCATATTATAAGTGTCCTATTATAAGTAGACTAGTCCCATATTATAAGTGTCGTAATTTCAGTCCCATTTTATAAGTGTTGTAGTTCTAGTAGCATATTATAAGTAGACTAGTCCCATATCATAAGTGTCGTAATTCTAGTCCCATATTATAAGTGTCGTAATTCTAGTCCCATATTATAAGTGTCGTATTTCTAGTTGCATATTATAAGTAGACTAGTCACATATTATAAGTGTCCTATTATAAGTAGACTAATCCCATATAAGTGTTGTAATTCTAGTAGCATATTATAAGTAGACTAGTCCCATATTATAAGTGTCCTATTATAAGTAGACTAATCCATATTATAAGTGTCGTAATTCTAGTAGCATATTATAAGTAGACTAGTCCCATATTATAAATGTCCTATTATAAGTAGACTAATCCCATATTATAAGTGTCGTAATTCTAGTAGCATATTATAAGTAGACTACTCCCATAATATAAGTGTCCTATTATAAGTAGACTACTCCCATATTATAAGTAGACTACTCCCATACTATAAGTAAGTAGACTAGTCCCATATTATAAGTGTACTATTATAAGTATCGTAATTCTAGTAGCATATTGTAAGTAGACTACTCCCATATTATAAGTGTCCTATTATAAGTAGACTAGTCCCATATTATAAGTGTCGTAATTCTAGTAGCATATTATAAGGAGACTAGTCACATATTATCAGTAAGTAGACTAGTCCCATATTATAAGTGTCCTATTATAAGTAGACTAGTGCCATATTATAAGCGTCATAATTCTAGTAGCATATTATAAGTGTCGTAATTCTAGTAGCATATTATAAGTAGACTACTCCCATATTATAAGTAGACTAGTCCCATATTATAAGTGTCCTATTATAAGTATCGTAATTCTAGTAGCATATTATAAGTAGACTACTCCCATATTATAAGTGTCCTATTATAAGTAGACTAGTCCCATAATATAAGTAGACTAGTCCAATATTATAAGTGTCGTAATTCTAGTAGCATATTCTAAGTGTCCTAGTCCATATTATAAGTGTCCGATTATAAGTAAACTAGTCCCATATTATAAGTAAGTAGACTAGTCCCATATTATAAGTGTCCTTTATAAGTAGACTACTCCCATATTATAAGTGTCCTATTATAAGTAGACTAGTCCCATATTATAAGTGTCGTAATTCTAGTAGCATATTCTAAGTAGACTAGTCCAATATTATAAGTGTCGTAATTCTAGTAGCATATTCTAAGTGTCCTAGTCCATATTATAAGTGTCCTATTATAAGTAGACTAGTCCCATATTATAAGTGTCCTATTATAAGTAGACTACTCCCATATTATAAGTGTCCTATTATAAGTAGACTAGTCCATATTATAAGTGTCGTAATTCTAGTAGCATATTATAAGTAGACTACTCCCATATTATAAGTGTCATAATTCTAGTCCCATATTATGAGTCGTAATTCTACTCCCATATCATAAGTGTCCTATTATAAGTATCGGAATTCTAATAGCATATTATAAGTAGACTACTCCCATATTATAAGTAAGTAGACTAGTCCCATATTATAAGTGTCCTATTATAAGTAGACTAGTCCCTTGTTATAAGTGTCCTATTATAAGTAGACTAGTCCCATATTATAAGTGTCGTAATTCTAGTAGCATATTCTAAGTGTCCTAGTCCATATTCTAAGTGTCCTATTATAAGTAGACTAGTCCCATATTATAAGTAGACTACTCCCATATTATAAGTGTCGTAATTCTAGTCCCATATTATGTGTCGTAATTCTACTCCCATATTATAAGTGTCCTATTATAAGTAGACTTCTCCCAAATTATAAATGTCCTATTATAAGTAGACTAGTCCCATATTATACACTACTCCCATATTATAAGTGTCCTATTATAAGTATCGTAATTCTAGTAGCATATTATAAGTAGACTACTCCCATATCATAAGTGTCCTTTTATAAGTAGACTAGTACCATATTATGTGTCGTAATTCTAGTCCCTTATTATGTGTCGTAATTCTACTCCCATATTATAAGTGTCCTATTATAAGTATTGTAATTCTAGTAGCATATCGTAAGTAGACTAGTCCCATATTATAAGTGTCGTAATTCTAGTAGCATATTATAAGTAGACTAGTCCCATATTATAAGTGTCGTATTATAAGTATCGTAATTCTAGTAGCATATCGTAAGTAGACTAGTCCCATATTATAAGTGTCGTAATTCTAGTAGCATATTATAAGTAGACTAGTCCCATATTATAAGTGTACTATTATAAGTATCGTAATTCTAGTAGCATATTATAAGTAGACTACTCCCATATTATAAGTGTCCTATTATAAGTATCGTAATTCTAGTAGCATATCGTAAGTAGACTACTCCCTTATCATAAGTGTCCTATTATAAGTAGACTACTCCCATATTATAAGTGTCCTATTATAAGTAGACTAGTCCCAAATTATAAGTAGACTACTCCCATATTATAAGTATCCTATTATAAGTATCGTAATTCTAGTAGCATATCGTAAGTAGACTAGTCCCATATTATAAGTGTCGTAATTCTAGTCCCATATTATAAGTGTCGTAATTCTAGTAGCATACTATAAGTAAACTAGTCCCATATTATAAGTAGACTAGTCCCATATTATGTGTCCTATTATAAGTGGACTAGTCCCATATTATAAGTGTCCTATTATAAGTAGACTAGTCCAATATTATAAGCGTCGTAATTCTAGTAGCATATTATACGTGTCGTAATTCTAATAGCATATTATAAGTAGACTACTCCCATATTATAAGTGTCGTAATTCTAGTCCCATATTATGTGTCGTAATTCTACTCCCATATTATAAGTGTCCTATTATAAGTATCGTAATTCTAGTAGCATATTATAAGTAGACTACTCCCATATCATAAGTGTCCTTTTATAAGTAGACTAGTACCATATTATGTGTCGTAATTCTAGTCCCTTATTATGTGTCGTAATTCTACTCCCATATTATAAGTGTCCTATTATAAGTATTGTAATTCTAGTAGCATATCGTAAGTAGACTAGTCCCATATTATAAGTGTCGTAATTCTAGTAGCATATTATAAGTAGACTAGTCCCATATTATAAGTGTCGTATTATAAGTATCGTAATTCTAGTAGCATATTCTAAGTAGACTAGTCCCATATTATAAGTGTCGTAATTCTAGTAGCATATTATAAGTAGACTACTCCCATATTATAAGTGTACTATTATAAGTATTGTAATTCTAGTAGCATATTATAAGTAGACTACTCCCATATTATAAGTGTCCTATTATAAGTAAACTAGTCCCATATTATAGACTACTCCCATATTATAAGTGTCCTATTATAAGTATCGTAATTCTAGTAGCATATTATAAGTAGACTGCTCCCATATTATAAGTGTCCTATTATAAGTAGACTACTCCCATATTATAAGTGTCCTAGTATAAGTAGACTAGTCCCATATTATAAGTAGACTACTCCCCTATTATAAGTGTCCTATTATAAGTATCGTAATTCTAGTAGCATATTGTAAGTAGACTACTCCCATATTATAAGTGTCCTATTATAAGTAGACTAGTCCCATATTATAAGTGTCGTAATTCTAGTCCCATATTATAAGTGTCGTAATTCTGGTAGCATATTATAAGTAGACTAGTCCCATATTATAAGTGTCCTAGTCTAATATTATAAGTGTCCTATTAAAAGTAGACTAGTCCCATATTATGTGTCCTATTATAAGTAGACTAGTCCCATATTATAATTGTCCTGTTATAAGTAGACTAGTCCCATATTATAAGCGTCGTAATTCTAGTAGCATATTATAAGTGTCGTAATTCTAGTAGCATATTATAAGTAGACTAGTCCCATATTATAAGTGTCGTAATTCTAGTAGCATATTATAAGTAGACTAGTCCAATATTATAAGTGTATTATTATAAGTATCATAATTCTAGTAGCATATTTTAAGTAGACTACTCCCATATTATAATTAAGTAGACTACTCCCATATTATAAGTGTCCTATTATAAGTAGACTACTCCCATATTACAAGTGTCCTATTATAATAGACTAGTTCCATATTATACGTAGACGACTCCCATTTTATAAGTGTCCTATTATAAGTATCGTAATTCTAGTAGCATATTATAAGTAGACTATTCCCATATTATAAGTGTCCTATTATAAGTAGACTAGTCCCATATTATAAGTAGACTACTCCCATATTATAAGTGTCCTATTATAAGTATCGTAATTCTAGTAGCATATTATAATTAGACTACTCCCATATTATAAGTGTCCTATTTTAAGTAGACTAGTCCCATATTATAAGTAGACTAGTCCCATATTATAAGTGTCCTATTAGAAGTAGACTAGTCCAGTATTATAAGTGTCGTAAATCTAGTAGCATATTCTAAGTGTCCTAGTCCATATTATAAGTGTCCTATTATAAGTAGACTAGTCCCATATTATAAGTGTCCTATTATAAGTAGACTAGTCCCATATTATAAGTAGACTACTCCCATATTATAAGTGTCGTAATTCTAGTCCCATATTATGTGTCGTAATTCTACTTCCATATAATAAGTGTCCTATTATAAGTATCGTAATTCTAATAGCATATTATAAGTAGACTACTCCCATATTATAAGTGCGTAGACTAGTCCCATATTATAAGTGTCCTATTATAAGTAGACTAGTCCCATATTATAAGTGTCCTATTATAAGTAGACTAGTCCCATATTATAAGTGTCGTAATTCTAGTAGCATATTATAAGTAGACTACTCCCATATTATAAGTGTCGCAATTCTAGTCCCATATTATGTGTCGTAATTCTACTCCCATATTATAAGTGTCCTATTTAAAGTAGACTAGTCCCATATTATGTGTCGTAATTCTAGTATCATATTATGTGTCGTAATTCTACTCTCATATTATAAGTGTCTTATTATAAGTATCGTAATTCTAGTAGCATATTATAAGTAGACTAGTCCCATATTATAAGTGTTGTAATTCTAGTAGCATATTACAAGTAGACTAGTCCCATATTATAAGTGTCCTATTATAAGTATCGTAATTCTAGTAGCATATTATAAGTAGACTACTCCCATATTATAAGTGTCCCTTTATAAGTAGACTAGTCCCATATTATGTGTCGTAATTCTAGTCCCTTATTATGTGTCGTAATTCTACTCCCATATTGTAAGTGTCCTATTATAAGTATTGTAATTCTAGTAGCATATCGTAAGTAGACTAGTCCCATATTATAAGTGTCGTAATTCTAGTAGCATATTATAAGTAGACTAGTCCCATATTATAAGTGTTGTATTATAAGTATCGTAATTCTAGTAGCATATCGTAAGTAGACTAGTCCCATATTATAAGTGTCGTAATTCTAGTAGCATATTATAAGTAGACTAGTCCCATATTATAAGTGTACTATTATAAGTATCGTAATTCTAGTAGCATATTATAAGTAGACTACTCCCATATCATAAGTGTCCTATTATAAGTAGACTACTCCCATATTATAAGTGTCCTATTATAAGTAGACTAGTCCCAAATTATAAGTAGACTACTCCCATATATAAGTATCCTATTATAAGTATCGTAATTCTAGTAGCATATTATAAGTAGACTACTCCCATATTATAAGTGTCCTATTATAAGTAGACTAGTCCCATATTATAAGCGTCGTAATTCTAGTAGCATATTATACGTGTCGTAATTCTAGTAGCATATTATAAGTAGACTACTCCCATATTATAAGTGTCGTAATTCTAGTCCCATATTATGTGTTGTAATTCAACTTCCATATCATAAGTGTCCTATTATAAGTATCGTAATTCTAATAGCATATTATAAGTAGACTACTCCCATATTATAAGTGCGTAGACTAGTCCCATATTATAAGTGTCCTATTATAAGTAGACTAGTCCGATATTATAAGTGTCTTATTATAAGTAGACTGGTCCCATATTATAAGTGTCGTAATTCTAGTAGCATATTATAAGTAGACTAGTCCCATATTACAAGTGTCGTAATTCTAGTAGCATATTATAAGTAGACTACTCCCATATTATAAGTAAGTAGACTAGTCCCATATTATAAGTGTCTTATTATAAGTAGACTGGTCCCATATTATAAGTGTCGTAATTCTAGTAGCATATTATAAGTAGACTGGTCCCATATTATAAGTGTCGTAATTCTAGTAGCATATTATAAGTAGACTAGTCCCATATTACAAGTGTCGTGATTCTAGTAGCATATTATAAGTAGGCTAGTCCCATATTATAAGTGTCCTATTATAAGGAGACTAGTCCCATATTATAAGTTTCATAATTCTAGTAGCATATTATAAGTAGACTAGACTAGTCCCATATTATAAGTGTCCTATTATAAGTAGACTACTCCCATATTATAACTGTACTATTATAAGTATAGTAATTCTAGTAGCATATTATAAGTAGACTACTCCCATATTATAAGTAAGTAGACTACTCCCATATTATAAGTGTCCTATTATAAGTAGACTGCTCCCATATTATAAGTGTCCTATTATAAGTAGACTAGTCCCATATTATAAGTAGACTACTCCCATATTATAAGTGTCCTATTATAAGTATCGTAATTCTAGTAGTATATTATAAGTAGACTACTCCCATACTATAAGTGTCCTATTATAAGTAGACTACTCCCATATTATAAGTGTCCTATTATAAGTATCGTAATTCTAGTAGCATATTATAAGTAGACTACTCCCATATTATAAGTGTCCTATTATAAGTAGACTAGTCCCATATTATAAGTGTCGTAATTCTAGTAGCTTATTATAAGTAGACTAGTCCCATATTATAAGTGTCCTATTATAAGTAGACTAGTCCAATATAATAAGTGTTGTAATTCTAGTAGCATATTCTAAGTGTCCTAGTCCATATTATAAGTGTCCTATTATAAGTAGACTAGTCCCATATTATAAGTGTCGTAATTTTAGTCCCATTTTATAAGTGTCGTAATACTAGTAGCATATTATAAGTAGCCTAGTCCCATATTATAAGTGTACTATTATAAGTATCGTAATTCTAGTAGCATATTATAAGTAGACTACTTCCATATTATAAGTGTCCTTTTATAAGTAGACTAGTCCCATATTATGTGTCGTAATTCTAGTCCCTTATTATGTGTCGTAATTCTACTCCCATATTATAAGTGTCCTATTATAAGTATTGTAATTCTAGTAGCATATCGTAAGTAGACTAGTCCCATATTATAAGTGTCGTAATTCTAGTAGCATATTATAAGTAGACTAGTCCCATATTATAAGTGTTGTATTATAAGTATTGTAATTCTAGTAGCATATCGTAAGTAGACTAGTCCCATATTATAAGTGTCGTAATTCTAGTAGCATATTATAAGTAGACTAGTCCCATATTATAAGTGTACTATTATAAGTATCGTAATTCTAGTAGCATATTATAAGTAGACTACTCCCATATCATAAGTGTCCTATTATAAGTAGACTACTCCCATATTATAAGTGTCCTATTATAAGTAGACTAGTCCCAAATTATAAGTAGACTACTCCCATATTATAAGTATCCTATTATAAGTATCGTAATTCTAGTAGCATATTATAAGTAGACAACTCCCATATTATAAGTGTCCTATTATAAGTAGACTAGTCCCATATTATAAGCGTCGTAATTCTAGTAGCATATTATATGTGTCGTAATTCTAGTAGCATATTATAAGTAGACTAGTCCCATATTATAAGCGTCGTAATTCTAGTAGCATATTATATGTGTTGTAATTCTAGTAGCATATTCTAAGTAGACTAGTCCAATATAATAAGTGTTGTAATTCTAGTAGCATATTCTAAGTGTCCTAGTCCATATTATAAGTGTCCTATTATAAGTAGACTAGTCCCATATTATAAGTGTCGTAATTTTAGTCCCATTTTATAAGTGTCGTAATACTAGTAGCATATTATAAGTAGACTAGTCCCATATTATGTGTCGTAATTCTAGTCCCATATTATAAGTGTCGTAATTCTAGTCCCATATTATAAGTGTCGTAATTCTAGTAGCATATTATAAGTAGACTAATCCCATATTATAAGTGTCGTAATTCTAGTAGCATATTATAAATAGACTAGTCCCATATTATAAGTGTCGTAATTCTAGTAGCATATTATAAGTAGACTAGTCCCATATTATAAGTTTCGTAATTCTAGTAGCATATTATAAGGAGACTAGTCCCATATTATCAGTAAGTAGACTAGTCCCATATTATAAGTGTCGTAATTCTAGTAGCATATTCTAAGTGTCCTAGTCCATATTATAAGTGTCCTATTATAAGTAGACTAGTCCCATATCATAAGTGTCGTAATTCTAGTCCCATATTATAAGTGTCGTAATTCTAGTCCCATATTATAAGTGTCGTATTTCTAGTTGCATATTATAAGTAGACTAGTCACATATTATAAGTGTCCTATTATAAGTAGACTAATCCCATATAAGTGTTGTAATTCTAGTAGCATATTATAAGTAGACTAGTCCCATATTATAAGTGTCCTATTATAAGTAGACTAATCCATATTATAAGTGTCGTAATTCTAGTAGCATATTATAAGTAGACTAGTCCCATATTATAAATGTCCTATTATAAGTAGACTAATCCCATATTATAAGTGTCGTAATTCTAGTAGCATATTATAAGTAGACTACTCCCATAATATAAGTGTCCTATTATAAGTAGACTACTCCCATATTATAAGTAGACTACTCCCATACTATAAGTAAGTAGACTAGTCCCATATTATAAGTGTACTATTATAAGTATTGTAATTCTAGTAGCATATTGTAAGTAGACTACTCCCATATTATAAGTGTCCTATTATAAGTAGACTAGTCCCATATTATAAGTGTCGTAATTCTAGTAGCATATTATAAGGAGACTAGTCACATATTATCAGTAAGTAGACTAGTCCCATATTATAAGTGTCCTATTATAAGTAGACTAGTGCCATATTATAAGCGTCATAATTCTAGTAGCATATTATAAGTGTCGTAATTCTAGTAGCATATTATAAGTAGACTACTCCCATATTATAAGTAGACTAGTCCCATATTATAAGTGTCCTATTATAAGTATCGTAATTCTAGTAGCATATTATAAGTAGACTACTCCCATATTATAAGTGTCCTATTATAAGTAGACTAGTCCCATAATATAAGTAGACTAGTCCAATATTATAAGTGTCGTAATTCTAGTAGCATATTCTAAGTGTCCTAGTCCATATTATAAGTGTCCTATTATAAGTAGACTAGTCCCATATTATAAGTAAGTAGACTAGTCCCATATTATAAGTGTCCTTTATAAGTAGACTACTCCCATATTATAAGTGTCCTATTATAAGTAGACTACTCCCATATTATAAGTGTCCTATTATAAGTAGACTAGTCCCATATTATAAGTGTCGTAATTCTAGTAGCATATTATAAGTAGACTTCTCCCATATTATAAGTGTCGTAATTCTAGTCCCATATTATGTGTCGTAATTCTACTCCCATATTATAAGTGTCTTATTATAAGTATCGTAATTCTAGTAGCATATTATAAGTAGACTACTCCCATATTATAAGTGTCGTAATTCTAGTAGCATATTATAAGTAGACTACTCCCATATTATAAGTGTCCTATTATAAGTATCGTAATTCTAGTAGCATATTATAAGTAGACTACTCCCATATTATAAGTGTACTATTATAAGTAGACTAGTCCCATATTATAAGTAGACTAGTCCAATATTATAAGTGTCGTAATTCTAGTAGCATATTCTAAGTGTCCTAGTCCATATTATAAGTGTCCTATTATAAGTAGACTAGTCCCATATTATAAGTAAGTAGACTAGTCCCATATTATAAGTGTCCTATTATAAGTAGACTACTCCCATATTATAAGTGTCCTATTATAAGTAGACTAGTCCCATATTATAAGTGTCGTAATTCTAGTAGCATATTATAAGTAGACTACTCCCATATTATAAGTGTCGTAATTCTAGTAGCATATTATAAGTAGACTACTCCCATATTATAAGTGTCCTATTATAAGTATCGTAATTCTAGTAGCATATTATAAGTAGACTGCTCCCATATTATAAGTGTCCTATTATAAGTAGACTAGTCCCATATTATGTGTCGTAATTCTACTCCCATATTATAAGTGTCGTAATTCTGCTAGCATATTATAAGTAGCCTAGTCCCATATTATAAGTGTACTATTATAAGTATCGTAATTCTAGTAGCATATTATAAGTAGACTACTCCCATATTATAAGTGTCCTATTATAAGTAGACTAGTCCCATATTATAAGTGTCCTATTATAAGTAGACTAGTCCCATATTATAAGTGTCGTAATTCTAGTAGCATATTATAAGTAGACTACTCCCATATTATAAGTGTCGCAATTCTAGTCCCATATTATGTGTCGTAATTCTACTCCCATATTATAAGTGTCCTATTTAAAGTAGACTAGTCCCATATTATGTGTCGTAATTCTAGTATCATATTATGTGTCGTAATTCTACTCTCATATTATAAGTGTCTTATTATAAGTATCGTAATTCTAGTAGCATATTATAAGTAGACTAGTCCCATATTATAAGTGTTGTAATTCTAGTAGCATATTACAAGTAGACTAGTCCCATATTATAAGTGTACTATTATAAGTATCGTAATTCTAGTAGCATATTCTAAGTGTCCTAGTCCATATTATAAGTGTCCTATTATAGGTAGACTAGTCCCATATTATAAGTGTCGTAATTTCAGTCCCATTTTATAAGTGTTGTAGTTCTAGTAGCATATTATAAGTAGACTAGTCCCATATCATAAGTGTCGTAATTCTAGTCCCATATTATAAGTGTCGTAATTCTAGTCCCATATTATAAGTGTCGTATTTCTAGTTGCATATTATAGTTAGACTAGTCACATATTATAAGTGTCCTATTATAAGTAGACTAATCCCATATAAGTGTTGTAATTCTAGTAGCATATTATAAGTAGACTAGTCCCATATTATAAGTGTCCTATTATAAGTAGACTAATCCATATTATAAGTGTCGTAATTCTAGTAGCATATTATAAGTAGACTAGTCCCATATTATAAATGTCCTATTATAAGTAGACTAATCCCATATTATAAGTGTCGTAATTCTAGTAGCATATTATAAGTAGACTACTCCCATAATATAAGTGTCCTATTATAAGTAGACTACTCCCATATTATAAGTAGACTACTCCCATACTATAAGTAAGTAGACTAGTCCCATATTATAAGTGTACTATTATAAGTATTGTAATTCTAGTAGCATATTGTAAGTAGACTACTCCCATATTATAAGTGTCCTATTATAAGTAGACTAGTCCCATATTATAAGTGTCGTAATTCTAGTAGCATATTATAAGGAGACTAGTCACATATTATCAGTAAGTAGACTAGTCCCATATTATAAGTGTCCTATTATAAGTAGACTAGTGCCATATTATAAGCGTCATAATTCTAGTAGCATATTATAAGTGTCGTAATTCTAGTAGCATATTATAAGTAGACTACTCCCATATTATAAGTAGACTAGTCCCATATTATAAGTGTCCTATTATAAGTATCGTAATTCTAGTAGCATATTATAAGTAGACTACTCCCATATTATAAGTGTCCTATTATAAGTAGACTAGTCCCATAATATAAGTAGACTAGTCCAATATTATAAGTGTCGTAATTCTAGTAGCATATTCTAAGTGTCCTAGTCCATATTATAAGTGTCCTATTATAAGTAGACTAGTCCCATATTATAAGTAAGTAGACTAGTCCCATATTATAAGTGTCCTTTATAAGTAGACTACTCCCATATTATAAGTGTCCTATTATAAGTAGACTACTCCCATATTATAAGTGTCCTATTATAAGTAGACTAGTCCCATATTATAAGTGTCGTAATTCTAGTAGCATATTATAAGTAGACTTCTCCCATATTATAAGTGTCGTAATTCTAGTCCCATATTATGTGTCGTAATTCTACTCCCATATTATAAGTGTCTTATTATAAGTATCGTAATTCTAGTAGCATATTATAAGTAGACTACTCCCATATTATAAGTGTCGTAATTCTAGTAGCATATTATAAGTAGACTACTCCCATATTATAAGTGTACTATTATAAGTATCGTAATTCTAGTAGCATATTATAAGTAGACTACTCCCATATTATAAGTGTACTATTATAAGTAGACTAGTCCCATATTATAAGTAGACTAGTCCAATATTATAAGTGTCGTAATTCTAGTAGCATATTCTAAGTGTCCTAGTCCATATTATAAGTGTCCTATTATAAGTAGACTAGTCCCATATTATAAGTAAGTAGACTAGTCCCATATTATAAGTGTCCTATTATAAGTAGACTACTCCCATATTATAAGTGTCCTATTATAAGTAGACTAGTCCCATATTATAAGTGTCGTAATTCTAGTAGCATATTATAAGTAGACTACTCCCATATTATAAGTGTCGTAATTCTAGTAGCATATTATAAGTAGACTACTCCCATATTATAAGTGTCCTATTATAAGTATCGTAATTCTAGTAGCATATTATAAGTAGACTGCTCCCATATTATAAGTGTCCTATTATAAGTAGACTAGTCCCATATTATGTGTCGTAATTCTACTCCCATATTATAAGTGTCGTAATTCTGCTAGCATATTATAAGTAGCCTAGTCCCATATTATAAGTGTACTATTATAAGTATCGTAATTCTAGTAGCATATTATAAGTAGACTACTCCCATATTATAAGTGTCCTATTATAAGTAGACTAGTCCCATATTATAAGTGTCCTATTATAAGTAGACTAGTCCCATATTATAAGTGTCGTAATTCTAGTAGCATATTATAAGTAGACTACTCCCATATTATAAGTGTCGCAATTCTAGTCCCATATTATGTGTCGTAATTCTACTCCCATATTATAAGTGTCCTATTTAAAGTAGACTAGTCCCATATTATGTGTCGTAATTCTAGTATCATATTATGTGTCGTAATTCTACTCTCATATTATAAGTGTCTTATTATAAGTATCGTAATTCTAGTAGCATATTATAAGTAGACTAGTCCCATATTATAAGTGTTGTAATTCTAGTAGCATATTACAAGTAGACTAGTCCCATATTATAAGTGTACTATTATAAGTATCGTAATTCTAGTAGCATATTCTAAGTGTCCTAGTCCATATTATAAGTGTCCTATTATAAGTAGACTAGTCCCATATTATAAGTGTCGTAATTTCAGTCCCATTTTATAAGTGTTGTAGTTCTAGTAGCATATTATAAGTAGACTAGTCCCATATCATAAGTGTCGTAATTCTAGTCCCATATTATAAGTGTCGTAATTCTAGTCCCATATTATAAGTGTCGTATTTCTAGTTGCATATTATAAGTAGACTAGTCACATATTATAAGTGTCCTATTATAAGTAGACTAATCCCATATAAGTGTTGTAATTCTAGTAGCATATTATAAGTAGACTAGTCCCATATTATAAGTGTCCTATTATAAGTAGACTAATCCATATTATAAGTGTCGTAATTCTAGTAGCATATTATAAGTAGACTAGTCCCATATTATAAATGTCCTATTATAAGTAGACTAATCCCATATTATAAGTGTCGTAATTCTAGTAGCATATTATAAGTAGACTACTCCCATAATATAAGTGTCCTATTATAAGTAGACTACTCCCATATTATAAGTAGACTACTCCCATACTATAAGTAAGTAGACTAGTCCCATATTATAAGTGTACTATTATAAGTATCGTAATTCTAGTAGCATATTGTAAGTAGACTACTCCCATATTATAAGTGTCCTATTATAAGTAGACTAGTCCCATATTATAAGTGTCGTAATTCTAGTAGCATATTATAAGGAGACTAGTCACATATTATCAGTAAGTAGACTAGTCCCATATTATAAGTGTCCTATTATAAGTAGACTAGTGCCATATTATAAGCGTCATAATTCTAGTAGCACATTATAAGTGTCGTAATTCTAGTAGCATATTATAAGTAGACTACTCCCATATTATAAGTAGACTAGTCCCATATTATAAGTGTCCTATTATAAGTATCGTAATTCTAGTAGCATATTATAAGTAGACTACTCCCATATTATAAGTGTCCTATTATAAGTAGACTAGTCCCATAATATAAGTAGACTAGTCCAATATTATAAGTGTCGTAATTCTAGTAGCATATTCTAAGTGTCCTAGTCCATATTATAAGTGTCCTATTATAAGTAGACTAGTCCCATATTATAAGTAAGTAGACTAGTCCCATATTATAAGTGTCCTTTATAAGTAGACTACTCCCATATTATAAGTGTCCTATTATAAGTAGACTACTCCCATATTATAAGTGTCCTATTATAAGTAGACTAGTCCCATATTATAAGTGTCGTAATTCTAGTAGCATATTATAAGTAGACTTCTCCCATATTATAAGTGTCGTAATTCTAGTCCCATATTATGTGTCGTAATTCTACTCCCATATTAAAAGTGTCCTATTATAAGTATCGTAATTCTAGTAGCATATTATAAGTAGACTACTCCCATATTATAAGTGTCGTAATTCTAGTAGCATATTATAAGTAGACTACTCCCATATTATAAGTGTACTATTATAAGTATCGTAATTCTAGTAGCATATTATAAGTAGACTACTTCCATATTATAAGTGTACTATTATAAGTAGACTAGTCCCATATTATAAGTAGACTAGTCCAATATTATAAGTGTCGTAATTCTAGTAGCATATTCTAAGTGTCCTAGTCCATATTATAAGTGTCCTATTATAAGTAGACTAGTCCCATATTATAAGTAAGTAGACTAGTCCCATATTATAAGTGTCCTATTATAAGTAGACTACTCCCATATTATAAGTGTCCTATTATAAGTAGACTAGTCCCATATTATAAGTGTCGTAATTCTAGTAGCATATTATAAGTAGACTACTCCCATATTATAAGTGTCGTAATTCTAGTAGCATATTATAAGTAGACTACTCCCATATTATAAGTGTCCTATTATAAGTATCGTAATTCTAGTAGCATATTATAAGTAGACTGCTCCCATATTATAAGTGTCCTATTATAAGTAGACTAGTCCTATATTATGTGTCGTAATTCTACTCCCATATTATAAGTGTCGTAATTCTGCTAGCATATTATAAGTAGCCTAGTCCCATATTATAAGTGTACTATTATAAGTATCGTAATTCTAGTAGCATATTATAAGTAGACTACTCCCATATTATAAGTGTCCAATTATAAGTAGACTACTCCCATATTATAAGTGTCCTATTATAAGTAGACTAGTCCCATATTATAAGTAGACTACTCCCCTATTATAAGTGTCCTATTATAAGTATTGTAATTCTAGTAGCATATTGTAAGTAGACTACTCCCATATTTTTAAGTGTCCTATTATAAGTAGACTAGTCCCATATTATAAGTGTCGTAATTCTAGTCCCATATTATAAGTGTCGTAATTCTGGTAGCATATTATAAGTAGACTAGTCCCATATTATAAGTGTCCTAATCTAATATTATCAGTGTCCTATTAAAAGTAGACTAGTCCCATATTATGTGTCCTATTATAAGTAGACTAGTCCCATATTATAATTGTCCTGTTATAAGTAGACTAGTCCCATATTATAAGCGTCGTAATTCTAGTAGCATATTATAAGTGTCGTAATTCTAGTAGCATATTATAAGTAGACTAGTCCCATATTATAAGTGTCGTAGTTCTAGTAGCATATTATAAGTAGACTAGTCCAATATTATAAGTGTATTACTATAAGTATCATAATTCTAGTAGCATATTTTAAGTAGACTACTCCCATATTATAATTAAGTAGACTACTCCCATATTATAAGTGTCCTATTATAAGTAGACTACTCCCATATTACAAGTGTCCTATTATAAGTAGACTAGTTCCATATTATACGTAGACGACTCCCATTTTATAAGTGTCCTATTATAAGTATCGTAATTCTAGTAGCATATTATAAGTAGACTATTCCCATATTATAAGTGTCCTATTATAAGTAGACTAGTCCCATATTATAAGTAGACTACTCCCATATTATAAGTGTCCTATTATAAGTATCGTAATTCTAGTAGCATATTATAATTAGACTACTCCCATATTATAAGTGTCCTATTTTAAGTAGACTAGTCCCATATTATAAGTAGACTAGTCCCATATTATAAGTGTCCTATTATAAGTAGACTAGTCCCATATTATAAGTGTCCTATTATAAGTAGACTACTCCCATATTATAAGTAGACTAGTCCCATATTATAAGTGTCCTATTATAAGTATTGTAATTCTAGTAGCATATTATAAGTAGACTACTCCCATATTATAAGTGTCATAATTCTAGTCCCATATTATGTCGAAATTCTACTCCCATATTATAAGTGTCCTATTATAAGTATCGTAATTCAAGTAGCAAATTATAAGTAGACTACTCCCATATTGTAAGTAAGTAGACTAGTCCCATATTATAAGTGTCCTATTATAAGTAGACTAGTCTCATATTATAAGTGTCGCAATTCTAGTAGCATATTATAAGTGTCCTAGTCCCATATCATAAGTGTCGTAATTCTATTAGCATATTATAAGTAGACTACTCCTATATTATAAGTGTCGTAATTCTAGTCCCATATTATGAGTCGTAATTCTACTCCCATATCATAAGTGTCCTATTATAAGTATCGGAATTCTAATAGCATATTATAAGTAGACTACTCCCATATTATAAGTAAGTAGACTAGTCCCATATTATAAGTGTCCTATTATAAGTAGACTAGTCCCTTGTTATAAGTGTCGTAATTCTAGTAGCATATTCTAAGTGTCCTAGTCCATATTCTAAGTGTCCTATTATAAGTAGACTAGTCCCATATTATAAGTAGACTACTCCCATATTATAAGTGTCGTAATTCTAGTCCCATATTATGTGTCGTAATTCTACTCCCATATTATAAGTGTCCTATTATAAGTAGACTTCTCCCAAATTATAAATGTCCTATTATAAGTAGACTAGTCCCATATTATACACTACTCCCATATTATAAGTGTCCTATTATAAGTATCGTAATTCTAGTAGCATATTATAAGTAGACTACTCCCATATCATAAGTGTCCTTTTATAAGTAGACTAGTACCATATTATGTGTCGTAATTCTAGTCCCTTATTATGTGTCGTAATTCTACTCCCATATTATAAGTGTCCTATTATAAGTATTGTAATTCTAGTAGCATATCGTAAGTAGACTAGTCCCATATTATAAGTGTCGTAATTCTAGTAGCATATTATAAGTAGACTAGTCCCATATTATAAGTGTCGTATTATAAGTATCGTAATTCTAGTAGCATATCGTAAGTAGACTAGTCCCATATTATAAGTGTCGTAATTCTAGTAGCATATTATAAGTAGACTAGTCCCATATTATAAGTGTACTATTATAAGTATCGTAATTCTAGTAGCATATTATGAGTAGACTACTCCCATATCATAAGTGTCCTATTATCAGTAGACTACTCCCATATTATAAGTGTCCTATTATAAGTAGACTAGTCCCAAATTATAAGTAGACTACTCCCATATTATAAGTATCCTATTATAAGTATCGTAATTCTAGTAGCATATTATAAGTAGACTACTCCCATATTATAAGTGTCCTATTATAAGTATCGTAATTCTAGTAGCATATTGTAAGTAGACTACTCCCTTATCATAAGTGTCCTATTATAAGTAGACTACTCCCATATTATAAGTGTCCTATTATAAGTAGACTAGTCCCAAATTATAAGTAGACTACTCCCATATTATAAGTATCCTATTATAAGTATCGTAATTCTAATAGCATATCGTAAGTAGACTAGTCCCATATTATAAGTGTCGTAATTCGAGTCCCATATTATAAGTGTCGTAATTCTAGTAGCATATTATAAGTAAACTAGTCCCATATTATAAGTAGACTAGTCCCATATTATGTGTCCTATTATAAGTGGACTAGTCCCATATTATAAGTGTCCTATTATAAGTAGACTAGTCCCATATTATAAGCGTCGTAATTCTAGTAGCATATTATACGTGTCGTAATTCTAGTAGCATATTATAAGTAGACTACTCCCATATTATAAGTGTCGTAATTCTAGTCCCATATTATGTGTCGTAATTCTACTCCCATATTATAAGTGTCCTATTATAAGTATCGTAATTCTAGTAGCATATTATAAGTAGACTAGTCCCATATTATAAGTGTCGTAATTCTAGTAGCATATTATAAGTAGACTACTCCCATATTATAAGTGTACTATTATAAGTATTGTAATTCTAGTAGCATATTATAAGTAGACTACTCCCATATTATAAGTGTCCTATTATAAGTAGACTAGTCCCATATTATAGACTACTCCCATATTATAAGTGTTGTTAGACGGACCGGGAGGGTCGGCCGAGATTACGGGGAGAGGCCTCCGGGGAGAGCCGTCTCCAACGACTGTACAGATAAGTAACTTCCCCCCCACAGACGGACACCACACAAGGTTGAAGGTTAACGAGACTTTATATGCACTTCTTAGGTTACGTTGATATAATACAAGGAGGTCTGGACTCAGGGGTCCCCTCGGTTCTGATCTCTGGTTGAGGAAAAAGGGGTAGCGGGACAGTCTTAGTTACCAATGAGTTCAATAGCTCTCAATCCTCGAGCTCGGCGTGGTTGCTGATCGGGCCGTGGAGGAGCCAAGCAGGTCCCGAGATGGATGAAGGATGGTCGACGGGCCGTGGAGAAGCCAAGCAGGTCCCGATGCAGGTGACGGTTACAACGGTCCGCGGCCTCGCCAGCAGATCCGGACGACGGTGAAGGATGAAGGTTACGGCGGCTGTGGCAGCGCCAACAGGCAGATGATGGTGCACAGGACAGAGCTACGGCAGCGCCAGTAGTCCGTCCAGGATGAGTTCTTCTTTCGTCTCTCGACTCCAAGATACAACTGCCTTCCTGTTCTGGAGCTGCCCCAGTTATAGGGCTGGCGTGCTTTGATGTCCGGACCCTCGCACTTGGAGGTCGGGAGGTCCGGGATGAGGGAGTCCAGACACCCAGCAGGGGGGTGGAGCCAGCGCCCGGGGAGGCGATGGGCGAGCGGCACTGGCCGGGGGAGAACCATCGACACCTCTTTCTCCCATTGACTGGCCAAGTAGCTCGCTCACCTCCTGGGTGGAGGGTGGTGCCGGAATGTCTGAGGCCGGGCTAGGCCCAGGGTTGAGGTCGATCGGGGGCCAGGCGGCCTCGTGGCGAAGTGTCCAAGATGGCGGCCCTGGCTGGGCGCATGGGTCGGCCGTGGATCGGACCCACGAGGTTATCATGCTCGAGGGCAGGTGTCCCTGAGGGGACGTAGGACGTGCAATGGTGGTGTGTGGTGCTTGTGTGACTGGCTCGGGCTTGGTCGAGCCGGGGGAGAGCGGCCCGTCATGTGGCCTGTCCAACATGCGTCCCCCCCAGCTGAAGGCGGGGAGAGTTACCCATCCTCTTGGGGACTCTCTTCGTCGAGGCGGAAAAACCGGGACAGGCCATCCGCGTTGGCGTGGTCGGACCCAGGCCGGTGTTCAACGGTAAAGTCCATACCTTGCAAGGAGATGGACCAGCGTAGCAGTTTTGGGTTTTCCCCCCGCATATGCATCAACCACTGCAGGGGTCGGTGGTCAGTCTGCACCCGAAAGTGGGTGCCAAAAAGGTAGGGTCGGAGCTTCTTGAGGGCCCATACCACAGCGAAGGCTTCCCTCTCTATGGTGCTCCAGCGTTGTTCCCGTGGTAGGAGTCTCCGGCTGATGAAGGCCACCGGTTGATCAAGGCCTTCGGTGTTCACCTGGGACAGGACCGCCCCAATGCCCTGGTCGGAGGCGTCCGTCTGGACGACGAACTCCCGGCTGTAGTCTGGGGCCTGGAGCACAGGAGCGGAACACATGGCGGCCTTTAGCTGTTCGAAGGCCGCTTGACACTCTGGGGTCCAGTTCACCTTCTTGGGCTGATTTTTTTTGACGTGAGTTCGGTGAGAGGCCCCACGATGGTACCATAGTCTTTCACGAACCTTCGGTAGTAGCCCGTGAGGCCCAGGAAGGCTCGCACCTCAGTTTGAGTGATAGGGGGTTGCCAGTTCTGGATGGCGGCAATTTTCAGTTGTAGCGGGGCCACTAGACCGCTTCCCACCTGGTGTCCGAGGTAGGTCACGGACCCTTGTCCAATTTGACATTTGCTGGCCTTGATCGTGAGGCCAGCTCGCTGAAGGGCTTGCAACACTGCTTGGAGGTGGTGGAGGTGCTCGGTCCAGTGGTGGCTGTACACAACGATGTCGTCCAGGTAGGCGGCGCTGAACTCTTCGAGCCCCGCCAGGACCTGATTGACGAGCCGTTGGAAAGTCGCTGGGGCATTTTTCATGCCGAAGGGCATGACCGTGAAATGATAGTGGCCATCGGGGGTGGAGAAGGCAGAACGTTCTTGTGCTCGGGGTGTGAGGCCGATCTGCCAATAGCCTGCCGTTAGATCGAAGATGCTGAGGTAGCGGGCAGCGCCCATTCGGTCGACCAGTTCATCTGCCCGGGGGATGGGGTGTGCGTCCGTTCTGGTGACTTCATTCAGGCCCCGGTAGTCGACACAGAACCGGAGTTCGGGTGTGGTTCCGGGGGCGGCTGCTTTGGGGACCAGTACGACCGGGCTGGCCCATGGACTGTCGGAGGGCTCGATGACCCCGAGCGTGAGCATCTTAGTTACTTCCGCCTGGATGCAGGCCCGTACCCGATCAGGTACGCGGTAGGCCCGGTGGCGGATAGGAGGGCTGTCTCCGGTGTCCACATCGTGCACACACCAGGAAGTGACACCTGGGGTGAGGGAGAACAGGCTGGCAAATCGTGATAGGAGGGCTTGGCACTCTTGGTGTTGTTCCTGGGTGAGGGTCTCCGAGAGTCGGACCCCATCCACGGAGCCGTCTTGCTCCTGGGTCCGCAAGAGGTCAGGGAGAGGCTCGGAGTCGTCTTCAACCCCGTTGTCTGTGGCCATCAAGAGGCTGAGTTCTGTTCGTGCAAAGTGGGGTTTCAGTCTGTTGGTGTGGAGGACTCGGAGCGGATTCCGGGCGGACTCCATATCGATCAGATAGGTGGCAGGACCCTTGCGCTCGATTACCTTGAAGGGTCCCGTCCATTTGTCTTGGAGAGCGCACGGTTCTGTGGGGGACATTACCCAGACCTGTTGCCCCGGCTCGAATTCAATAGATGAGGCGTTCTGGTCATACCATTTCTTCATGTCCTCTTGACTGGCCTCTAGGTTGGCTTTTGCTAGGTCTCTGAACCGCTGGGACTGGTTGCGGAGGGTGAGGAGGTACCGGAAGACATCCGGAGGACTCTTGGCTGGAGGCATCTCCCAGCCTTCTTTGATCAGGCTGAGTGGCCCCCGTACTGGGTGCCCATAGAGCAGCTCGAATGGGCTGAAGCCTAGGGACTTCTGTGGGACCTCCCGGTAGGCGAAGAGGAGGCACGGCAGCAGCACGTCCCACTGGCGACGGAGGGGTTCTTCCAATCCCCCGATCATCCCTTTTAGTGTGCGATTGAACCGCTCAACAAGTCCGTTTCCTTGGGGGTGATAGGGGGTCGTGAAGCGGTAGGTGACCCCACACTGTTGCCAGAGGGACTTCATATATTTGGAAATAAAGTTCGTGCCTCTGTCACTGACGACTTCTCGGGGGAACCCCACACGGGAGAAGATCCCCATCAGGGCCCTGCCGACCACTGGGGCTGTGACGGTCCGGAGAGGAATAGCCTCAGGGTAGCGGGTGGCGTGGTCCACTAGTACTAGGATGAAGCGATGGCCTTGTCTTGTACGTGGGTCTAGGGGTCCCACAATGTCTATTCCGACCCTCTCAAATGGGGTCGTGACCACGGGAAAGGGTTGCAGGGGGGCCTTTAATTTGCGGCCGCTCTTCCCACTGGCTTGGCACGTGGGGCAAGATCGGCAATGCTGGTGCACATCGTTTCTCATTTTTGGCCAGAAGAAGTGGGTCACTAGGCGGCTGTAGGTTTTATCTTGTCCCAGGTGCCCTGCCAGGGGGACATCGTGGGCCAGATTTAGCAGGAAGTCTCTAAAGCGGAGTGGCACCACTAGTACTCGGTTGGCCCCCAGCTCGGCGATTCGTTGCTCGCTGTACAATAGGTCATTGTCCCAGTAGACCCAATGAGTTCCGGAGGTATCCCCTGCGCTTTGGGCGAGCGCTTGTTGTCGGAGTCCCTCAAGGGAGGGACAGGTCTTCTGCTCCTGACGAAATTGTTCTTGTGTGGGCCCCCCTTCTTGAGCCCACTGGTCGAGATTAGCAAGGTCGGAAGGTTGAGCAGGTTCGAGGGGGATGCCCTGGTCGGGGGTCTCGGCGGGGGCGACCGGAGGCGGAGGCGCCGGCCATTCTGGTTCTTCCGGGTGATGGTTGGCACGGGCGGCCATGGACCGGGTGGTGACGCACGCCCAGTCTGGGACGCCCAACATCCCCAAGTGTTCTTTTCGCTCCACGGCTGCCCACGGGGAGCTTTCCAGGTCATTTCCGAGGAGGCAGTCCACGGGGGCGTCGTCTCGGACCGTTACTTTCAACATGCCGGAGACCCCTCCCCACTCAAAGGGGACGCAGGCCATCCGACACAGACTCTCCGAGTTGTCGGCTGATCGCACAGGGCAGAGAATGTTCGGTAGATATTGTTCTGGGGTCACCAGATGACAGCGGACGGCTGTCACACTGGCCCCGGTGTCTCGAAGGGCTTCGGCCCGTTGTCCATTGATGCTCACCCACTGGCTGTACTTCTGGGTGTTAGCGGGTAGGGGGACCCGCGGGACCATGTCTCTTCCCCCTAAGCACGCGAGAGTCATGGCGGCTGGCTCCCACCCTTGATACTCTTGCTCGTCTGTTTCTTGTTCCTCGGAGATCTGTTCTTCCCCTAGTGCCGCGGCGGCCACCTGGCGGGGTCTTGGACTCTGATACTGCGGGCAGCTTGGGTCGTTTGCATAGTGGCCGACTCGTTGGCATCGGTGACATGTAACATTGGCTCTGTATCCCGGTCGCGCCGGGGTGCTGCCCCGGTTGGCCGGGGGGGTGGTGCTGGTAGTGGGGGCGGCCGGAGTGTTGTCTCTTCCTCGTCCTTGGCCCCCTCCTCCTCCTCTGGGTCGGTGGTGACCATTGTTGTTCCTGTTCTGCTCGTAGGACCCATTCCGGCCCACTCGGGTGATCTCCCACCGGTCAGCTTCAGCTGCGAGCTGCCGGGGGTCGGTTAACTTGCTGTCGAGGAGGTGTTGGCGTAGTTCAATGAAGCAATTGTTGGACAGATGCTCCCATACCATCAGATTGAACAACTGCTCGTAGGTCGTGACGTTGTTCCCTCTGATCCAGCCTTCGAAGGCTCGGCTGAAGTACGTTACATAGTCCACCCAAGTTGTACCTGGAATGCGTGTGCAGTCTCGGAACCTCTGACGGTACATCTCGGGCGTGAGGCCATAGCGAGTGAGGAGGGCCGCTTTCATATGGTCGTAGGAGGTCATCTGGTGGTCTGGGAGCTGTAACAGAGTATCGCGGCCCTCATTGAGGAATTTGCCCCATAGGCCGGCTCCCCAGTCGGCTCTATCGATCCGGTGCGCAGTCATCGCGATTTCATATGCCTTAAACCATTGCTGGATGTCGTCTTCTCGAAAATATTCTCGGACCACATCCTTGGGGATGTGCACTTTTTTGTCCGTGGTCCCTGGGGTGGGCGGTCTGTCGGGCACCCCTAACTCTTTATTCTGTTTGCGCAGGTTGATCTCGGCTAGGTTCCGCTCATGCTCGTACGTTAGTCTTTTTTCCTCGAGCTCCCTTTGCCTCTGTTTCTCTTCTCTTTCTTCTCGGAGGCGAAGGTGCTCTAAGTTTATTTTTTGCTCGGCCAATTTGAGTTCTATGTCCATCTTGAGTCGGGCCATTTCGAGTTCGTGTAGTCGGGCTTTTTCTCTTTCTTGGATCTCGTCTTGCGAGAGACCCGTTCTTTGCTCTTCAGGGGCCGTGTTGGTCTTTTTCGCGGTGCTTTGCTCAGGGGCTTCGACATCCCCGGTCTCTGCCCAAGATTCTAGGGCATGCTTAAAATCGTCCTTGGTACTTAGTCCGGTGGTAGCGATACCTAGTTCGATGCAGAACTGCTTTAGTTCACGATGGCTGTATTCCTCTAGTTTTTCCATTTGGAACTTCTCAGATGATCCGCTCTCTTTAGTCGACATTGTTGTTCGTTGTGGGGTGAGCTACTCTCTGTACGTTATGCGGTGATTCGGATCGCGCCGCTGGCCACCAATGTTAGACGGACCGGGAGGGTCGGCCGAGATTACGGGGAGAGGCCTCCGGGGAGAGCCGTCTCCAACGACTGTACAGATAAGTAACTTCCCCCCCACAGACGGACACCACACAAGGTTGAAGGTTAACGAGACTTTATATGCACTTCTTAGGTTACGTTGATATAATACAAGGAGGTCTGGACTCAGGGGTCCCCTCGGTTCTGATCTCTGGTTGAGGAAAAAGGGGTAGCGGGACAGTCTTAGTTACCAATGAGTTCAATAGCTCTCAATCCTCGAGCTCGGCGTGGTTGCTGATCGGGCCGTGGAGGAGCCAAGCAGGTCCCGAGATGGATGAAGGATGGTCGACGGGCCGTGGAGAAGCCAAGCAGGTCCCGATGCAGGTGACGGTTACAACGGTCCGCGGCCTCGCCAGCAGATCCGGACGACGGTGAAGGATGAAGGTTACGGCGGCTGTGGCAGCGCCAACAGGCAGATGATGGTGCACAGGACAGAGCTACGGCAGCGCCAGTAGTCCGTCCAGGATGAGTTCTTCTTTCGTCTCTCGACTCCAAGATACAACTGCCTTCCTGTTCTGGAGCTGCCCCAGTTATAGGGCTGGCGTGCTTTGATGTCCGGACCCTCGCACTTGGAGGTCGGGAGGTCCGGGATGAGGGAGTCCAGACACCCAGCAGGGGGGTGGAGCCAGCGCCCGGGGAGGCGATGGGCGAGCGGCACTGGCCGGGGGAGAACCATCGACACCTCTTTCTCCCATTGACTGGCCAAGTAGCTCGCTCACCTCCTGGGTGGAGGGTGGTGCCGGAATGTCTGAGGCCGGGCTAGGCCCAGGGTTGAGGTCGATCGGGGGCCAGGCGGCCTCGTGGCGAAGTGTCCAAGATGGCGGCCCTGGCTGGGCGCATGGGTCGGCCGTGGATCGGACCCACGAGGTTATCATGCTCGAGGGCAGGTGTCCCTGAGGGGACGTAGGACGTGCAATGGTGGTGTGTGGTGCTTGTGTGACTGGCTCGGGCTTGGTCGAGCCGGGGGAGAGCGGCCCGTCATGTGGCCTGTCCAACAAGTGTCCTATTATAAGTATCGTAATTCTAGTAGCATATTATAAGTAGACTGCTCCCATATTATAAGTGTCCTATTATAAGTAGACTACTCCCATATTATAAGTGTCCTATTATAAGTAGACTAGTCCCATATTATAAGTAGACTACTCCCCTATTATAAGTGTCCTATTATAAGTATCGTAATTCTAGTAGCATATTGTAAGTAGACTACTCCCATATTATAAGTGTCCTATTATAAGTATCGTAATTCTAGTAGCATATTATAATTAGACTACTCCCATATTATAAGTGTCCTATTTTAAGTAGACTAGTCCCATATTATAAGTAGACTAGTCCCATATTATGTGTCCTATTATAAGTGGACTAGTCCCATATTATAAGTGTCCTATTATAAGTAGACTAGTCCCATATTATAAGCGTCGTAATTCTAGTAGCATATTATATGTGTCGTAATTCTAGTAGCATATTATAAGTAGACTACTCCCATATTATAAGTGTCGTAATTCTAGTCCCATATTATGTGTCGTAATTCTACTTCCATATCATAAGTGTCCTATTATAAGTATCGTAATTCTAATAGCATATTATAAGTAGACTACTCCCATATTATAAGTGCGTAGACTAGTCCCATATTATAAGTGTCCTATTATAAGTAGACTAGTCCCATATTATAAGTGTCCTATTATAAGTAGACTAGTCCCATATTATAAGTGTCGTAATTCTAGTAGCATATTATAAGTAGACTACTCCCATATTATAAGTGTCGCAATTCTAGTCCCATATTATGTGTCGTAATTCTACTCCCATATTATAAGTGTACTATTATAAGTATCGTAATTCTAGTAGCATATTATAAGTGGACTACTCCCATATTATAGGTGTCCTATTATAAGTAGACTACTCCCATATTATAAGTGTCGTAATTCTAGTCCCATATTATGTGTCGTAATTCTACTCCCATATTATAAGTGTCCTATTATAAGTAGACTTCTCCCAAATTATAAATGTCCTATTATAAGTAGACTAGTCCCATATTATACACTACTCCCATATTATAAGTGTCCTATTATAAGTATTGTAATTCTAGTAGCATATTATAAGTAGACTACTCCCATATTATAAGTGTCCTTTTATAAGTAGACTAGTCCCATATTATGTGTCGTAATTCTAGTCCCTTATTATGTGTCGTAATTCTACTCCCATATTATAAGTGTCCTATTATAAGTATTGTAATTCTAGTAGCATATCGTAAGTAGACTAGTCCCATATTATAAGTGTCGTAATTCTAGTAGCATATTATAAGTAGACTAGTCCCATATTATAAGTGTCGTATTATAAGTATCGTAATTCTAGTAGCATATCGTAAGTAGACAAGTCACATATTATAAGTGTCGTAATTCTAGTAGCATATTATAAGTAGACTAGTCCCATATTATAAGTGTACTATTATAAGTATCGTAATTCTAGTAGCATATTATAAGTAGACTACTCCCATATCATAAGTGTCCTATTATAAGGAGACTACTCCCATATTATAAGTGTCCTATTATAAGTAGACTAGTCCCAAATTATAAGTAGACTACTCCCATATTATAAGTATCCTATTATAAGTAGACTAGTCCCATATTATAAGTGTCGTAATTCTAGTCCCATATTATAAGTGTCGTAATTCTAGTAGCATATTATAAGTAAACTAGTCCCATATTATAAGTAGACTAGTCCCATATTATGTGTCCTATTATAAGTGGACTAGTCCCATATTATAAGTGTCCTATTATAAGTAGACTAGTCCCATATTATAAGCGTCGTAATTCTAGTAGCATATTATATGTGTCGTAATTCTAGTAGCATATTATAAGTAGACTACTCCCATATTATAAGTGTCGTAATTCTAGTCCCATATTATGTGTCGTAATTCTACTTCCATATCATAAGTGTCCTATTATAAGTATCGTAATTCTAGTAGCATATTATAAGTAGACTACTCCCATATTATAAGTGTCCTATTATAAGTAGACTAGTCCCATATTATAAGTGTCGTAATTCTAGTCCCATATTAAAAGTGTCGTAATTCTAGTAGCATATTATAAGTAAACTAGTCCCATATTATAAGTAGACTAGTCCCATATTATGTGTCCTATTATAAGTGGACTAGTCCCATATTATAAGTGTCCTATTATAAGTAGACTAGTCCCATATTATAAGCGTCGTAATTCTAGTAGCATATTATATGTGTCGTAATTCTAGTAGCATATTATAAGTAGACTACTCCCATATTATAAGTGTCGTAATTCTAGTCCCATATTATGTGTCGTAATTCTACTTCCATATCATAAGTGTCCTATTATAAGTATCGTAATTCTAATAGCATATTATAAGTAGACTACTCCCATATTATAAGTGCGTAGACTAGTCCCATATTATAAGTGTCCTATTATAAGTAGACTAGTCCCATATTATAAGTGTCCTATTATAAGTAGACTAGTCCCATATTATAAGTGTCGTAATTCTAGTAGCATATTATAAGTAGACTACTCAAATATTATAAGTGTCGCAATTCTAGTCCCATATTATGTGTCGTAATTCTACTCCCATATTATAAGTGTCCTATTTAAAGTAGACTAGTCCCATATTATGTGTCGTAATTCTAGTATCATATTATGTGTCGTAATTCTACTCCCATATCATAAGTGTCCTATTATAAGTATCGTAATTCTAGTAGCATATTATAAGTAGACTAGTCCCATATTATAAGTAGACTAGTCCAATATTATAAGTGTCGTAATTCTAGTAGCATATTCTAAGTGTCCTAGTCCATATTATAAGTGTCCTATTATAAGTAGACTAGTCCCATATTATAAGTAAGTAGACTAGTCCCATATTATAAGTGTCCTATTATAAGTAGACTACTCCCATATTATAAGTGTCCTATTATAAGTAGACTAGTCCCATATTATAAGTGTCGTATTTCTAGTAGCATATTATAAGTAGACTGCTCCCATATTATAAGTGTCCTATTATAAGTAGACTAGTCCCATATTATGTGTCGTAATTCTACTCCCATATTATAAGTGTCGTAATTCTGCTAGCATATTATAAGTAGCCTAGTCCCATATTATAAGTGTACTATTATAAGTATCGTAATTCTAGTAGCATATTATAAGTAGACTACTCCCATATTATAAGTGTCCTATTATAAGTAGACTACTCCCATATTATAAGTGTCCTATTATAAGTAGACTAGTCCCATATTATAGACTACTCCCATATTATAAGTGTCCTATTATAAGTACCGTAATTCTAGTAGCATATTATAAGTAGACTGCTCCCATATTATAAGTGTCCTATTATAAGTAGACTAGTCCCATATTATGTGTCGTAATTCTACTCCCATATTATAAGTGTCGTAATTCTGCTAGCATATTATAAGTAGCCTAGTCCCATATTATAAGTGTACTATTATAAGTATCGTAATTCTAGTAGCATATTATAAGTAGACTACTCCCATATTATAAGTGTCCTATTATAAGTAGACTACTCCCATATTATAAGTGTCCTATTATAAGTAGACTAGTCCCATATTATAAGTAGACTACTCCCCTATTATAAGTGTCCTATTATAAGTATCGTAATTCTAGTAGCATATTGTAAGTAGACTACTCCCATATTATAAGTGTCCTATTAAAAGTAGACTAGTCCCATATTATGTGTCCTATTATAAGTAGACTAGTCCCATATTATAATTGTCCTGTTATAAGTAGACTAGTCCCATACTATAAGCGTCGTAATTCCAGTAGCATAATATACGTATCGTAATTCTAGTAGCATATTATAAGTAGACTACTCCCATATTATAAGTGTCGTAATTCTAGTCCCATATTATGTGTCGTAATTCTAGTAGCATATTATAAGTAAACTAGTCCCATATTATAAGTAGACTAGTCCCATATTATGTGTCCTATTATAAGTGGACTAGTCCCATATTATAAGTGTCCTATTATAAGTAGACTAGTCCCATATTATAAGCGTCGTAATTCCAGTAGCATAATATACGTATCGTAATTCTAGTAGCATATTATAAGTAGACTACTCCCATATTATAAGTGTCGTAATTCTAGTCCCATATTATGTGTCGTAATTCTACTTCCATATCATAAGTGTCCTATTATAAGTATCGTAATTCTAATAGCATATTATAAGTAGACTACTCCCATATTATAAGTGCGTAGACTAGTCCCATATTATAAGTGTCCCATATTATAAGTGTCCTATTATAAGTAGACTAGTCCCATATTATAAGTGTCGTAATTCTAGTAGCATATTATAAGTAGACTACTCCCATATTATAAGTGTCGCAATTCTAGTCCCATATTATGTGTCGTAATTCTACTCCCATATTATAAGTGTACTATTATAAGTATCGTAATTCTAGTAGCATATTATAAGTGGACTACTCCCATATTATAGGTGTCCTATTATAAGTAGACTACTCCCATATTATAAGTGTCGTAATTCTAGTCCCATATTATGTGTCGTAATTCTACTCCCATATTATAAGTGTCCTATTATAAGTAGACTTCTCCCAAATTATAAATGTCCTATTATAAGTAGACTAGTCCCATATTATACACTACTCCCATATTATAAGTGTCCTATTATAAGTATTGTAATTCTAGTAGCATATTATAAGTAGACTACTCCCATATTATAAGTGTCCTTTTATAAGTAGACTAGTCCCATATTATGTGTCGTAATTCTAGTCCCTTATTATGTGTCGTAATTCTACTCCCATATTATAAGTGTCCTATTATAAGTATTGTAATTCTAGTAGCATATCGTAAGTAGACTAGTCCCATATTATAAGTGTCGTAATTCTAGTAGCATATTATAAGTAGACTAGTCCCATATTATAAGTGTCGTATTATAAGTATCGTAATTCTAGTAGCATATCGTAAGTAGACTAGTCCCATATTATAAGTGTCGTAATTCTAGTAGCATATTATAAGTAGACTAGTCCCATATTATAAGTGTACTATTATAAGTATCGTAATTCTAGTAGCATATTATAAGTAGACTACTCCCATATCATAAGTGTCCTATTATAAGGAGACTACTCCCATATTATAAGTGTCCTATTATAAGTAGACTAGTCCCAAATTATAAGTAGACTACTCCCATATTATAAGTATCCTATTATAAGTAGACTAGTCCCATATTATAAGTGTCGTAATTCTAGTCCCATATTATAAGTGTCGTAATTCTAGTAGCATATTATAAGTAAACTAGTCCCATATTATAAGTAGACTAGTCCCATATTATGTGTCCTATTATAAGTGGACTAGTCCCATATTATAAGTGTCCTATTATAAGTAGACTAGTCCCATATTATAAGCGTCGTAATTCTAGTAGCATATTATATGTGTCGTAATTCTAGTAGCATATTATAAGTAGACTACTCCCATATTATAAGTGTCGTAATTCTAGTCCCATATTATGTGTCGTAATTCTACTTCCATATCATAAGTGTCCTATTATAAGTATCGTAATTCTAGTAGCATATTATAAGTAGACTACTCCCATATTATAAGTGTCCTATTATAAGTAGACTAGTCCCATATTATAAGTGTCGTAATTCTAGTCCCATATTAAAAGTGTCGTAATTCTAGTAGCATATTATAAGTAAACTAGTCCCATATTATAAGTAGACTAGTCCCATATTATGTGTCCTATTATAAGTGGACTAGTCCCATATTATAAGTGTCCTATTATAAGTAGACTAGTCCCATATTATAAGCGTCGTAATTCTAGTAGCATATTATATGTGTCGTAATTCTAGTAGCATATTATAAGTAGACTACTCCCATATTATAAGTGTCGTAATTCTAGTCCCATATTATGTGTCGTAATTCTACTTCCATATCATAAGTGTCCTATTATAAGTATCGTAATTCTAATAGCATATTATAAGTAGACTACTCCCATATTATAAGTGCGTAGACTAGTCCCATATTATAAGTGTCCTATTATAAGTAGACTAGTCCCATATTATAAGTGTCCTATTATAAGTAGACTAGTCCCATATTATAAGTGTCGTAATTCTAGTAGCATATTATAAGTAGACTACTCAAATATTATAAGTGTCGCAATTCTAGTCCCATATTATGTGTCGTAATTCTACTCCCATATTATAAGTGTCCTATTTAAAGTAGACTAGTCCCATATTATGTGTCGTAATTCTAGTATCATATTATGTGTCGTAATTCTACTCCCATATCATAAGTGTCCTATTATAAGTATCGTAATTCTAGTAGCATATTATAAGTAGACTAGTCCCATATTATAAGTAGACTAGTCCAATATTATAAGTGTCGTAATTCTAGTAGCATATTCTAAGTGTCCTAGTCCATATTATAAGTGTCCTATTATAAGTAGACTAGTCCCATATTATAAGTAAGTAGACTAGTCCCATATTATAAGTGTCCTATTATAAGTAGACTACTCCCATATTATAAGTGTCCTATTATAAGTAGACTAGTCCCATATTATAAGTGTCGTATTTCTAGTAGCATATTATAAGTAGACTGCTCCCATATTATAAGTGTCCTATTATAAGTAGACTAGTCCCATATTATGTGTCGTAATTCTACTCCCATATTATAAGTGTCGTAATTCTGCTAGCATATTATAAGTAGCCTAGTCCCATATTATAAGTGTACTATTATAAGTATCGTAATTCTAGTAGCATATTATAAGTAGACTACTCCCATATTATAAGTGTCCTATTATAAGTAGACTACTCCCATATTATAAGTGTCCTATTATAAGTAGACTAGTCCCATATTATAGACTACTCCCATATTATAAGTGTCCTATTATAAGTACCGTAATTCTAGTAGCATATTATAAGTAGACTGCTCCCATATTATAAGTGTCCTATTATAAGTAGACTAGTCCCATATTATGTGTCGTAATTCTACTCCCATATTATAAGTGTCGTAATTCTGCTAGCATATTATAAGTAGCCTAGTCCCATATTATAAGTGTACTATTATAAGTATCGTAATTCTAGTAGCATATTATAAGTAGACTACTCCCATATTATAAGTGTCCTATTATAAGTAGACTACTCCCATATTATAAGTGTCCTATTATAAGTAGACTAGTCCCATATTATAAGTAGACTACTCCCCTATTATAAGTGTCCTATTATAAGTATCGTAATTCTAGTAGCATATTGTAAGTAGACTACTCCCATATTATAAGTGTCCTATTAAAAGTAGACTAGTCCCATATTATGTGTCCTATTATAAGTAGACTAGTCCCATATTATAATTGTCCTGTTATAAGTAGACTAGTCCCATACTATAAGCGTCGTAATTCCAGTAGCATAATATACGTATCGTAATTCTAGTAGCATATTATAAGTAGACTACTCCCATATTATAAGTGTCGTAATTCTAGTCCCATATTATGTGTCGTAATTCTAGTAGCATATTATAAGTAAACTAGTCCCATATTATAAGTAGACTAGTCCCATATTATGTGTCCTATTATAAGTGGACTAGTCCCATATTATAAGTGTCCTATTATAAGTAGACTAGTCCCATATTATAAGCGTCGTAATTCCAGTAGCATAATATACGTATCGTAATTCTAGTAGCATATTATAAGTAGACTACTCCCATATTATAAGTGTCGTAATTCTAGTCCCATATTATGTGTCGTAATTCTACTTCCATATCATAAGTGTCCTATTATAAGTATCGTAATTCTAATAGCATATTATAAGTAGACTACTCCCATATTATAAGTGCGTAGACTAGTCCCATATTATAAGTGTCCCATATTATAAGTGTCCTATTATAAGTAGACTAGTCCCATATTATAAGTGTCGTAATTCTAGTAGCATATTATAAGTAGACTACTCCCATATTATAAGTGTCGCAATTCTAGTCCCATATTATGTGTCGTAATTCTACTCCCATATTATAAGTGTCCTATTTAAAGTAGACTAGTCCCATATTATGTGTCGTAATTCTAGTATCATATTATGTGTCGTAATTCTACTCTCATATTATAAGTGTCTTATTATAAGTATCGTAATTCTAGTAGCATATTATAAGTAGACTAGTCCCATATTATAAGTGTTGTAATTCTAGTAGCATATTACAAGTAGACTAGTCCCATATTATAAGTGTACTATTATAAGTATCGTAATTCTAGTAGCATATTATAAGTGGACTACTCCCATATTATAAGTGTCCTATTATAAGTAGACTACTCCCATATTATAAGTGTAGTCATTCTAGTCCAATATTATGTGTCGTAATTCTACTCCCATATTATAAGTGTCCTATTATAAGTAGACTTCTCCCAAATTATAAATGTCCTATTATAAGTAGACTAATCCCATATTATACACTACTCCCATATTATAAGTGTCCTATTATAAGTATCGTAATTCTAGTAGCATATTATAAGTAGACTACTCCCATATTATAAGTGTCCTTTTATAAGTAGACTAGTCCCATATTATGTGTCGTAATTCTAGTCCCTTATTATGTGTCGTAATTCTACTCCCATATTATAAGTGTCCTATTATAAGTATTGTAATTCTAGTAGCATATCGTAAGTAGACTAGTCCCATATTATAAGTGTCGTAATTCTAGTAGCATATTATAAGTAGACTAGTCCCATATTATAAGTGTCGTATTATAAGTATCGTAATTCTAGTAGCATATCGTAAGTAGACTAGTCCCATATTATAAGTGTCGTAATTCTAGTAGCATATTATAAGTAGACTAGTCCCATATTATAAGTGTACTATTATAAGTATCGTAATTCTAGTAGCATATTATAAGTAGACTACTCCCATATCATAAGTGTCCTATTATAAGTAGACTACTCCCATATTATAAGTGTCCTATTATAAGTAGACTAGTCCCAAATTATAAGTAGACTACTCCCATATTATAAGTATCCTATTATAAGTATCGTAATTCTAGTAGCATATTATAAGTAGACTACTCCCATATTATAAGTGTCCTATTATAAGTAGACTAGTCCCATATTATAAGTGTCGTAATTCTAGTCCCATATTATAAGTGTCGTAATTCTAGTAGCATATTATAAGTAAACTAGTCCCATATTATAAGTAGACTAGTCCCATATTATGTGTCCTATTATAAGTGGACTAGTCCCACATTATAAGTGTCCTATTATAAGTAGACTAGTCCCATATTATAAGCGTCGTAATTCTAGTAGCATATTATACGTGTCGTAATTCTAGTAGCATATTATAAGTAGACTACTCCCATATTATAAGTGTCGTAATTCTAGTCCCATATTATGTGTCGTAATTCTACTTCCATATCATAAGTGTCCTATTATAAGTATCGTAATTCTAATAGCATATTATAAGTAGACTACTCCCATATTATAAGTGCGTAGACTAGTCCCATATTATAAGTGTCCTATTATAAGTAGACTAGTCCCATATTATAATTGTCCTATTATAAGTAGACTAGTCCCATATTATAAGTGTCGTAATTCTAGTAGCATATTATAAGTAGACTACTCCCATATTTTAAGTGTCGCAATTCTAGTCCCATATTATGTGTCGTAATTCTACTCCCATATTATAAGTGTCCTATTTAAAGTAGACTAGTCCCATATTATGTGTCGTAATTCTAGTATCATATTATGTGTCGTAATTCTACTCCCATATTATAAGTGTCCTAATTCTAGTAGCATATTATAAGTAGACTAGTCCCATATTATAAGTGTTGTAATTCTAGTAGCATATTACAAGTAGACTAGTCCCATATTATTATAAGTATCGTAATTCTAGTAGCATATTATAAGTGGACTACTCCCATATTATAAGTGTCCTATTATAAGTAGACTACTCCCATATTATAAGTGTCCTATTATAAGTAGACTAGTCCCATATTATAGACTACTCCCATATTATAAGTGTCCTATCATAAGTATCGTAATTCTAGTAGCATAATATAAGTAGACTACTCCCATATTATAAGTGTCCTGTTATAAGTAGACTAGTCCCATATTATAAGCGTCGTAATTTTAGTAGCATATTAAAAGTGTCGTAATTCTAGTAGCATATTATAAGTAGACTAGTCCAATATTATAAGTGTACTATTATAAGTATCGTAATTCTAGTAGCACATTATAAGTAGACTACTCCCATATTATAAGTGTCCTAGTCCCATATTATAAGTGTCCTATTATAAGTAGACTACTCCCATATTATAAGTGTCCTGTTATAAGTAGACTAGTCCCATATTATAAGTGTCCTGTTATAAGTAGACTAGTCCCATATTATAAGTAGACTACTCCCATATTATAAGTGTCCTATTATAAGTATTGTAATTCTAGTAGCATATTATAAGTAGACTACTCCCATATTATAAGTGTCCTAGTCCCATATTATAAGTGTCCTATTATACGTAGACTAGTCCCATATTATAAGTGTCGTAATTCTAGTAGCATATTATAAGTGTCCTAGTCCCATATTATACGTGTCGTGATTCTAGTAGCATATTATAAGTAGACTAGTCCCATATTATAAGTGTCGTAATTCTAGTCCCATATTATGTGTCGTAATTCTACTCCCATATTATAAGTGTCCTATTATAAGTATCGTAATTCTAGTAGCATATTATAAGTAGACTACTCCCATATTATAAGTGTCGTAATTCTAGTAGCATATTATAAGTAGACTAGTCCCATATTATAAGTGTACTATTATAAGTATCGTAAGTCTAGTAGCATATTATAAGTAGACTACTCTCATATTATAAGTGTCCTATTATAAGTAGACTACTCCCATATTATAAGTGTCCTATTATAAGTAGACTAGTCCCATATTATAGACTACTCCCATATTATAAGTGTCCTATTATAAGTATCGTAATTCTAGTAGCATATTATAAGTAGACTACTCCCATATTATAAGTGTCCTATTATAAGTAGACTAGTCCCATATTATAAGTGTCGTAATTCTAGCAGCATATTATAAGTAGACTACTCCCATATTATAAGTGTCCTAGTCCCATATTATAAGTGTCCTATTATAAGTAGACTAGACCCATATTATAAGTGTCCTATTATAAGTAGACTACTCCCATATTATAAGTGTCCTATTATAAGTATCGTAATTCTAGTAGCATATTATAAGTAGACTACTCCCATATTATAAGTGTCCTTTTATAAGTAGACTAGTCCCATATTATGTGTCGTAATTCTACTCCCATATTATAAGTGTCCTATTATAAGTATTGTAATTCTAGTAGCATATCGTAAGTAGACTAGTCCCATATTATAAGTGTCGTAATTCTAGTAGCATATTATAAGTAGACTAGTCCCATATTATAAGTGTCGTATTATAAGTATCGTAATTCTAGTAGCATATCGTAAGTAGACTAGTCCCATATTATAAGTGTCGTAATTCTAGTAGCATGTTATAAGTAGACTAGTCCCATATTATAAGTGTACTATTATAAGTATCGTAATTCTAGTAGCATATTATAAGTAGACTACTCCCATATCATAAGTGTCCTATTATAAGTAGACTACTCCCATATTATAAGTGTCCTATTATAAGTAGACTAGTCCCAAATTATAAGTAGACTACTCCCATATTATAAGTATCCTATTATAAGTATCGTAATTCTAGTAGCATATTATAAGTAGACTACTCCCATATTATAAGGGTCCTATTATAAGTATCGTAATTCTAGTAGCATATCGTAAGTAGACTACTCCCATATCATAAGTGTCCTATTATAAGTAGACTACTCCCATATTATAAGTGTCCTATTATAAGTAGACTAGTCCCAAATTATAAGTAGACTACTCCCATATTATAAGTATCGTAATTCTAGTAGCATATCGTAAGTAGACTAGTCCCATATTATAAGTGTCGTAATTCTAGTCCCATATTATAAGTGTCGTAATTCTAGTAGCATATTATAAGTAAACTAGTCCCATATTATAAGTAGACTAGTCCCATATTATGTGTCCTATTATAAGTGGACTAGTCCCATATTATAAGTGTCCTATTATAAGTAGACTAGTCCCATATTATAAGCGTCGTAATTCCAGTAGCATAATATACGTATCGTAATTCTAGTAGCATATTATAAGTAGACTACTCCCATATTATAAGTGTCGTAATTCTAGTCCCATATTATGTGTCGTAATTCTACTTCCATATCATAAGTGTCCTATTATAAGTATCGTAATTCTAATAGCATATTATAAGTAGACTACTCCCATATTATAAGTGCGTAGACTAGTCCCATATTATAAGTGTCCTATTATAAGTAGACTAGTCCCATATTATAAGTGTCCTATTATAAGTAGACTAGTCCCATATTATAAGTGTCGTAATTCTAGTAGCATATTATAAGTAGACTACTCCCATATTATAAGTGTCGCAATTCTAGTCCCATATTATGTGTCGTAATTCTACTCCCATATTATAAGTGTCCTATTTAAAGTAGACTAGTCCCATATTATGTGTCGTAATTCTAGTATCATATTATGTGTCGTAATTCTACTCTCATATTATAAGTGTCTTATTATAAGTATCGTAATTCTAGTAGCATATTATAAGTAGACTAGTCCCATATTATAAGTGTTGTAATTCTAGTAGCATATTACAAGTAGACTAGTCCCATATTATAAGTGTACTATTATAAGTATCGTAATTCTAGTAGCATATTATAAGTGGACTACTCCCATATTATAAGTGTCCTATTACAAGTAGACTACTCCCATATTATAAGTGTCGTAATTCTAGTCCAATATTATGTGTCGTAATTCTACTCCCATATTATAAGTGTCCTATTATAAGTAGACTTCTCCCAAATTATAAATGTCCTATTATAAGTAGACTAGTCCCATATTATACACTACTCCCATATTATAAGTGTCCTATTATAAGTATCGTAATTCTAGTAGCATATTATAAGTAGACTACTCCCATATTATAAGTGTCCTTTTATAAGTAGACTAGTCCCATATTATGTGTCGTAATTCTAGTCCCTTATTATGTGTCGTAATTCTACTCCCATATTATAAGTGTCCTATTATAAGTATTGTAATTCTAGTAGCATATCGTAAGTAGACTAGTCCCATATTATAAGTGTCGTAATTCTAGTAGCATATTATAAGTAGACTAGTCCCATATTATAAGTGTCGTATTATAAGTATCGTAATTCTAGTAGCATATCGTAAGTAGACTAGTCCCATATTATAAGTGTCGTAATTCTAGTAGCATATTATAAGTAGACTAGTCCCATATTATAAGTGTACTATTATAAGTATCGTAATTCTAGTAGCATATTATAAGTAGACTACTCCCATATCATAAGTGTCCTATTATAAGTAGACTACTCCCATATTATAAGTGTCCTATTATAAGTAGACTAGTCCCAAATTATAAGTAGACTACTCCCATATTATAAGTATCCTATTATAAGTATCGTAATTCTAGTAGCATATTATAAGTAGACTACTCCCATATTATAAGTGTCCTATTATAAGTAGACTAGTCCCATATTATAAGTGTCGTAATTCTAGTCCCATATTATAAGTGTCGTAATTCTAGTAGCATATTATAAGTAAACTAGTCCCATATTATAAGTAGACTAGTCCCATATTATGTGTCCTATTATAAGTGGACTAGTCCCATATTATAAGTGTCCTATTATAAGTAGACTAGTCCCATATTATAAGCGTCATAATTCTAGTAGCATATTATACGTGTCGTAATTCTAGTAGCATATTATAAGTAGACTACTCCCATATTATAAGTGTCGTAATTCTAGTCCCATATTATGTGTCGTAATTCTACTTCCATATCATAAGTGTCCTATTATAAGTATCGTAATTCTAATAGCATATTATAAGTAGACTACTCCCATATTATAAGTGCGTAGACTAGTCCCATATTATAAGTGTCCTATTATAAGTAGACTAGTCCCATATTATAAGTGTCGTAATTCTAGTAGCATATTATAAGTAGACTACTCCCATATTTTAAGTGTCGCAATTCTAGTCCCATATTATGTGTCGTAATTCTACTCCCATATTATAAGTGTCCTATTTAAAGTAGACTAGTCCCATATTATGTGTCGTAATTCTAGTATCATATTATGTGTCGTAATTCTACTCCCATATTATAAGTGTCCTATTATAAGTATCATAATTCTAGTAGCATATTATAAGTAGACTAGTCCCATATTATAAGTGTTGTAATTCTAGTATCATATTACAAGTAGACTAGTCCCATATTATAAGTGTACTATTATAAGTATCGTAATTCTAGTAGCATATTATAAGTGGACTACTCCCATATTATAAGTGTCCTATTATAAGTAGACTACTCCCATATTATAAGTGTCCTATTATAAGTAGACTAGTCCCATATTATAGACTACTCCCATATTATAAGTGTCCTATTATAAGTATCGTAATTCTAGTAGCATATTATAAGTAGACTACTCCCATATTATAAGTGTCCTGTTATAAGTAGACTAGTCCCATATTATAAGCGTCGTAATTTTAGTAGCATATTAAAAGTGTCGTAATTCTAGTAGCATATTATAAGTAGACTAGTCCAATATTATAAGTGTACTATTATAAGTATCGTAATTCTAGTAGCATATTATAAGTAGACTACTCCCATATTATAAGTGTCCTAGTCCCATATTATAAGTAGACTACTCCCATATTATAAGTGTCCTGTTATAAGTAGACTAGTCCCATATTATAAGTGTCCTGTTATAAGTAGACTAGTCCCATATTATAAGTAGACTACTCCCATATTATAAGTGTCCTATTATAAGTATTGTAATTCTAGTAGCATATTATAAGTAGACTACTCCCATATTATAAGTGTCCTAGTCCCATATTATAAGTGTCCTATTATACGTAGACTAGTCCCATATTATAAGTGTCGTAATTCTAGTAGCATATTATAAGTGTCCTAGTCCCATATTATACGTGTCGTGATTCTAGTAGCATATTATAAGTAGACTAGTCCCATATTATAAGTGTCGTAATTCTAGTCCCATATTATGTGTCGTAATTCTACTCCCATATTATAAGTGTCCTATTATAAGTATCCTTATAACAACAAGAGAGACAGGGCTGGCGATAACACTCCCATGCCCCTAGTCAGATCTGTTACAAACAACGGAGGAGTGTAAACCACAGTGTACTAAATCAAGTAATAAACTATAAAACGCTGTATGCCAGAACAGGACAGTACCAACAAAAGTGCATCACAGGAGTGGCACCCACCTCACTAGTCAAGTTGTAACTGCAACTAGGTGACTGTATCCCACTTTGTGACACAGGACAGGGATCTCCCTGTTGTAGAAGGACCCTCACTCACCACTAGCTGGTGACATGCTTCATCATGGGGTCCCCGCTGGGGCGATCTAGTACCACCCCAGCGTGCTACAACGCCTGTTTTGCAGCGGAGCAGGATGTGGTGGATGCAAAGGGTGCCCAAATCAAAGTGTGGTGATAATAGGTGCAAAATATTTTAAAAAAATACTAGGTTGTAGTCTTTATACCTGTTTTAATAATGACCAACCCGTATTTATTAAAAACAAGTGAGCGGACAAATAGGTTCTGTGTTACGAAACCAAATGTCCTTAGTAGTAGACAAAAATACTTTCCTTCCGGGTGAGACAGCAATCCTGACTGTAGGTAGAAGGCGGGGAGTCGCGTGTAAAGCATCAATTACAGCGTGAAGAGCACCCGCGCTGTTTTCATCTGAAGGGGACTGAATACGGCCCCGAAGGCGTTTTTGGGCCAGGTTGCACATTTTTGCCCTGACCTTTATCATGGATACTGCCCATGATAGTTATATATCTAATATATTTTTCACATTTCGAACCTCACAGTAGGGTGCGCCTTAGCGCGCGCATACCACTGGGGGTCTAATTTTTAGGTCCTGACGAATGCTGAGCGAATGGCAGTATAACAGCAGAAACATGTTGACCAGTATTTTTGTCTACTACTAAGGACATTTGGTTTCGTAACACAGAACCTATTTGTCCGCTCACTTGTTTTTAATAAATACGGGTTGGTCATTATTAAAACAGGTATAAAGACTACAACCTAGTATTTTTTAAAAATATTTTGCACCTATTATCACCACACTTTGATTTGGGCACCCTTTGCATCCACCACATCCTGCTCCGCTGCAAAACAGGCGTTGTAGCACGCTGGGGTGGTACTAGATCGCCCCAGCGGGGACCCCGTGATGAAGCATGTCACCAGCTAGTGGTGAGTGAGGGTCCTTCTACAACAGGGAGATCCCTGTCCTGTGTCACAAAGTGGGATACAGTCACCTAGTTGCAGTTACAACTTGACTAGTGAGGTGGGTGCCACTCCTATTATAAGTATCGTAATTCTAGTAGCATATTATAAGTAGACTACTCCCATATTATAAGTGTCGTAATTCTAGTAGCATATTATAAGTAGACTAGTCCCATATTATAAGTGTACTATTATAAGTATCGTAAGTCTAGTAGCATATTATAAGTAGACTACTCTCATATTATAAGTGTCCTATTATAAGTAGACTACTCCCATATTATAAGTGTCCTATTATAAGTAGACTAGTCCCATATTATAGACTACTCCCATATTATAAGTGTCCTATTATAAGTATCGTAATTCTAGTAGCATATTATAAGTAGACTACTCCCATATTATAAGTGTCCTATTATAAGTAGACTAGTCCCATATTATAAGTGTCGTAATTCTAGCAGCATATTATAAGTAGACTACTCCCATATTATAAGTGTCCTAGTCCCATATTATAAGTGTCCTATTATAAGTAGACTAGACCCATATTATAAGTGTCCTATTATAAGTAGACTACTCCCATATTATAAGTGTAGTAATTCTAGTAGCATATTATAAGTAGACTAGTCCCATATTATCAGTAAGTAGACTAGTCCCATATTATAAGTAGACTGCTCCCATATTATAAGTGTCCTATTATAAGTATCGTAATTCTAGTAGCATATTATAAGTAGACTAGTCCCCTATTATAAGTGTCGTAATTCTAGTAGCATATTATAAGTAGACTAGTCCCATATAAGTGTCCTATTATAAGTAGACTAGTCCCATATTATAAGTGTCGTAATTCTAGTAGCATATTATAAGTAGACTAGTCCCATATTATAAGTGTCCTATTATAAGTAGACTTCTCCCAAATTATAAATGTCCTATTATAAGTAGACTAGTCCCATATTATACACTACTCCCATATTATAAGTGTCCTATTATAAGTATCGTAATTCTAGTAGCATATTATAAGTAGACTACTCCCATATTATAAGTGTCCTTTTATAAGTAGACTAGTCCCATATTATGTGTCGTAATTCTACTCCCATATTATAAGTGTCCTATTATAAGTATTGTAATTCTAGTAGGATATCGTAAGTAGACTACTCCCATATTATAAGTGTCCTGTTATAAGTAGACTAGTCCCATATTATAAGTGTCCTGTTATAAGTAGACTAGTCCCATATTATAAGTAGACTACTCCCATATTATAAGTGTCCTATTATAAGTATTGAAATTCTAGTAGCATATTATAAGTAGACTACTCCCATTTTATAAGTGTCCTAGTCCCATATTATAAGTGTCCTATTATACGTAGACTAGTCCCATATTATAAGTGTCGTAATTCTAGTAGCATATTATAAGTGTCCTAGTCCCATATTATACGTGTCGTGATTCTAGTAGCATATTATAAGTAGACTAGTCCCATATTATAAGTGTCGTAATTCTAGTCCCATATTATGTGTCGTAATTCTACTCCCATATTATAAGTGTCCTATTATAAGTATCGTAATTCTAGTAGCATATTATAAGTAGACTACTCCCATATTATAAGTGTCGTAATTCTAGTAGCATATTATAAGTAGACTAGTCCCATATTATAAGTGTACTATTATAAGTATTGTAAGTCTAGTAGCATATTATAAGTAGACTACTCTCATATTATAAGTGTCCTATTATAAGTAGACTACTCCCATATTATAAGTGTCCTAGTCCCATATTATAAGTGTCCTATTATAAGTAGACTACTCCCATATTATAAGTGTAGTAATTCTAGTAGCATATTATAAGTAGACTAGTCCCATATTATCAGTAAGTAGACTAGTCCCATATTATAAGTAGACTACTCCCATATTATAAGTGTCCTATTATAAGTATCGTAATTCTAGTAGCATATTATAAGTAGACTAGTCCCCTATTATAAGTGTCGTAATTCTAGTAGCATATTATAAGTAGACTAGTCCCATATAAGTGTCCTATTATAAGTAGACTAGTCCCATATTATAAGTGTCGTAATTCTAGTAGCATATTATAAGTAGACTAGTCCCATATTATAAGTGTCCTATTATAAGTAGACTAGTCCCATATTATAAGTGTCGTAATTCTAGTAGCATATTATAAGTAGACTACTCCCATATTATAAGTAAGTAGACTAGTCCCATATTATAAGTGTCCTAGTCCCATATTATAAGTGTCCTATTATAAGTAGACTAGTCCCATATTATAAGTGTCGTAATTCTAGTAGCATATTATAAGTAGACTAGTCCCATATTATAAGTGTCCTAGTCCCATATTAAGTGTCCTAGTCCCATATTATAAATGTCGTAATTCCAGTAGCATATTTGGTTGTCTGTCTTCACTGCCTCCCCATCACCAGCTTGGACTCCACGATGTGGCCCCTGGCGTCTGTCGGTCTGCAGGGGCCCTGGGGCTGCACTGAGCGGTGACGAAGGGGGAGGGGGGGCGTGTACACGAGTCTGCAAAGGGCGGGGCGCTGCTCTGGTGATGGCCAGGCGTGTGCCTTGCGCTCTGTCCTCTGCAGGCAGACAGACAGACAGACGCAGCCTCACCCGGGCTCCCCCTCCGAGGGGCCCCGGGCCCTCGGCAGTCCTGTAGCGGCCGAAAGAGGAATTAAACACGAGACTCATCCACATTCACCGCTCACAGCCCCGCGCGGCTCTGGAGGGGGCGCCGCGAGCGCAGATATTGGGGTTTTGAGTCAGGGAATGAGAGGGGCTCGTTATCTCCACTTATTTTAATATGAAAACGAGCTGCTCAGGGCCAAGGATGGAGGGGGGGGGCATCTAAAAGGGAAAAGATGCATTCTGGGGTCTGCTAGCTGCGGGATTATAGCGCCAAGGAATATCAAGGCGCGCACAAATGCAGAGTGTTCAAGTGTGCCTTGAGATAAGAACTGAGGGGAGGAGGGAGGGGGCTGAGCGCTCCGAGAGGCACAGGCGTGGACTTCGGCGCTTCAATAAGGCATGAAATCAATAAGAAAACAGAATGAAATATCAAAGCAGCTCGTTGCTGTGCCGTGGACCCCAGAGAACAGGGGGTGGGGGAGCGGTGAGGGTGTCGGGGCAGACTCCGCCACGAAGAGCAGGCGGGTCTGGGGCCACGGGGGTTACTCACACCTTCTTTGGAAAGATAAAAATACCACCGTCAGGAGGATCAGTTTATCCTTCTTAGTCTGTAATGTGTAACCAATCTTGTCCCAGTGAAGCGAAACACGTGTCGGCGTACCTGTTGCACACAAGAACCACTCTGGGCCAGAACTGGCCGATTACTGGCAGCATTTGTAAAATCCGACGATGAATTAGAGCGCTCCCTGTGGAAGTAAGTGACCCAGTCACGCGTCTGTCACAGCTGTGGTACCACTGGCGCCCCTGGGGCACAGGCCTACCATATAATACAATGTTTGCCCGGGCCGCCCTGCCCTCAAGAGCTGCCGGGTGGATGTGCATGAAAACAGTCATTCGTCCACATGGATTAAATGCAGATCTGAAGTTCTCTACGTAGAGGCGCTCTTACCTCTCCTGTGGGACCACTTTCGGAAGGTCTTCAAAACAGTCATTCAAGGCCCAGTGGATTTTCTATGAAAACAAAATGGCAGAGAGGAGTCAGGAAATGCTCAAAGTGGGTACCGACTGCTCGCAGACCCCACTGCAAACCAACAACACGGGTAGCATGCACCGTGCATGTCCCACTTAAAAAGAGCTTAAGCGTGGGGCTCTGTCCAGTTGTAATTAAATACTTCCCTAAGTACTGGTACATAAAGAATTAAGCTGCAGGGAAGGGCCAGGATTGGACGTTTTCTCTCAGTGGCTAAACTTGTGTCCACAGACTGCCACTCCCCCACATCTGGATCCCCGGGAGAGCAGGTCCCCTTAGCCCCATGGAACTGTGCATACAGTACAAACCAGTCGAAGTGACATGCCTGTGCAGTGATCCTTCCTGTGGGCTGGCTGCATGAGGGAAACACAGGTCGCACCCGTGCAGCGACCCAGGCGAGCTTGAGCCCGGATAGGGATGCAGGAATCTGAGGGCGGGTGTCATGGACTCACCTGACTGGTATGAAGCCAGTACTTGAATCGCTTCTTCTTCTTCATGCGGGGGAGGATAAGGTGGAAGAAGGTGTGCTCCCCAAGAGAGGTGAGCAGGGCCCCCCCGAAGCCAATGCAGAGCAGCACAAAGAGGCCGGAGAAGTGGTAGATTCCCATCTGGAGCGTCTGAGGGTGGAAGAGAGACCTGTGTCGGCGCTCGCGTGCTCATAGTGGCATGGATGGGTGCACAGGCATTCACGACGCAAGGGATGGGGCATTTACTCACTCTACAGGTCCACAAATGACACCGATGGGTGTGGAGGCATTACCCTCAACTCAACACAGAGCAGTCATGTTTATTGGAGTGACCATTCATGTCATGTTCAAGGATGGACACTGTCTATCACTCAATCTGCTGTCAGTCACCTGGACGGCAATCAATCACCTTACCAACTATCAATCACTTGGACATCTACCAATCACTGGACCCACTATCAATCACCTAAACCACTGCCAATCACATGACCAGAAATCAATCACCTGGAGTGCTACCAATCAGTGGACCCCCTATCAATCACCTAAACCACTGCCAATCACAGGACCAGCAATCAATCACTCGGAGAGCTACCAATCTCCTGTTCCTCCCATTGCCTCCATGCTAGATTGAACTGCCCTGAATCCATCCTTCATGCCACGTGCCCCAGACCCTCGTGTGGGGACCCCTGTCTTATGGATTCAGAGGAGGAAGAGGTCTCCCTGTCCCACTCATACTTCACACCGGTGCAATGAGGTCAAATACTGTGCTGCCCCCTCATCCTTCCCGCACCCTCACCTGTACCTGGAGTTCTCCAACACACATTGGATCGAGTGATGAGCAGGTCAGGTACATGCACCGCGCACCTTGAGCCCGAGCTATGCATTCTCTCTATAATTCCCTCGAGTACTGTTCTGGGACTTGTGGGACAAGTGTCTTACCTTTGGGAACGTCTTATCTGGTAGGGACTCTAGCCGCAGATTCCTTACCTGAGCATTATCCCCAGGCGTCAGACTGGACAGTACCCCTGCACACCAGTAAGTGCCGTAGATCGGCTGTGTGGTGGCGTAGTTTATGCAGGAGGCAATGAGACCCAGCAGCCTCAGAGTGAGTCTCCCCAAAATCCAGGACAGAGGCTGAAACATCAGTATCACGCCTGAATATCCTGGACTCACCACTATGAGCACAGGCCCGAAACTGCACAGTGTCCAGAACAGCTCCGAAGAAAGGGAGCGTCTGAGAGGGAGTCAGGTGTGATAGTTGATAGTGAAACCCAGCGAATGCCTGAGGTCCGCAGTAGTCTGGTGATGGGAGATAACAGCCTGGGGAGAGCCTACCTTCAACAGCCAGTCATCAAGACAGGGGAAGACTGGCACCCCTGATCTCCGCAGATGAGCCATCACCTTCATTAACACCAACGGGGCGCTGGTAAGGCCAAAAGGGAGCACGGCAAACTGAAAGTGCTCATGGCCCACCACGAACCGCAGGTAACGCCTGTGGGCAGGCAGGTTGGGAATGTGGACGTATGCATCTATTCTGCAAGTCCAACGCTACCATCCAGTCTCCCGGGTCCAGGGTAGATGGGACTTGAACAAGTGTGAACACTTATTTCTCCTTGTTTAAGAATTCGAGAGCGCGCAGGTCTGGATAGGACAAAGGCCTCTGTCCTTCTTGGGCACCAGAAAGTAGCGGGAATAACAGCCACAACCCACTTCTGGCCTCTGCACCAACTCTTTGACTTCCTTGGCCAAGACAGCAGTCACTTCCTGGCAGAACAAGTAAGATGGTCATCCGTCAGCCTGTTGCAATCAAGGGACATGGGTGGAGGGGTAGTCACGAAGGGGAGAGAGTAGCCCTTTCAGATCATTTGAGCAACTCATCAGTCTGATGTTATCGACTGCCAGGGGGGCAGGTGATGGCATATCCTGCCTCAGAATGGGGGCCCATGATGGTAAGTGGGCAAACTATATCGTTTTGGAGGCTGCGGCTGCAAAGGGAGGGAGCTGACTAGTCCAACCTTTGGCTGCCCGACCAATGAGTTCTGTGTCCTTGGCCACACACAGTCTTTTAAGCTTCCAAGCCGATGTGAGTACAGACATGGCTGGAAGCCCCTTCCATGGCTATGAAAGGCAGATTGCGGGTGGCAAAGGGCCAAGGAAAGGTACAAGGACCTGGCCGTAGCCCTGCTATCCTTAAAGCATTCCAGCGCTGAACCCCCCTTGTCTCCGAAGAGACGAAGCCATCAAAGGGCATGCCCATAAGCAATGCTTGGACATCCCCAGAAAAGCTAGTTGTCCTCAGCCAGGCGTGGGGCCGTAAGGCAACCATCAATGAAACGGCTCTTTCCAGCGAGCCGGTGGTGCCCAGTCCACATCAGATAGTGTACTTGGCTGCATCTCTACCATCAGGAACAGCTTGGGAGAGGACGGTCCGGGCCTCCTCTGGGACAGTCGGCAGCACCTGCGCAACCATATCCCACGGAGCATGGGAATAGCAGCCCAAAAGGCACGCAGGGTTTACGGACCGCAGTGCCAGGGTGGTGGTAGAAAACATCATCTTCGCTAAGGTGTCTAACCTTTTGGATTCCTATCCTGGGGGTGTGGTAGGAATACACCATTGGAAGTGGAGGTTGGACCACCAAATTCTGGAAGATAGGGTGCTGCATGAAGAAATTGGTGCCCCCTGGAGCACGGGTGGGCAATCGTCCTGTTCACAGGAGGCCCTGTGCTGGGCTTGCACCAGGTCCCAAGCAGGAAGTCTGTGAGGGTGTCATTTAAAGGGAGAAGCGGTTTTGAGAGAGGCACTCCGGACTGAAGCACTTTCGTCAAGTTATTTGTTTGACTGACAGGGCAGGCTAAGGTCTTCGTCCTCAACCGCACTTGTCGCCACTATTGCAAACGACACTCCATCCTCTGTAGCCACAGTAGGGGGAGAAAGCATGCCAGTATCTGGATCGTTGTCCAGTCCACTGGCTACTGCCAAATCCTCACACCCGTCCACGTTGGGGTCAAAGGGTTGGTATTCTTTAGGGTCCAGTGACCCTCCCAATCCTCCCCGAGTTCTAACCCATAAGAATAGGGCTCAGGCTCTGATGGAATTCATGGCTCCAGTCTGCTTCGGGCAACGCCCTTCTGGCTCCATGTAGAAGTCGGGGATCACAAAGGGGACATGGCCAGGAGAATCGGCACCGGGATCGGCGCCGGGTAGGTCAAGGTGGTATGATCAGTGCTGGTCCGGATCTAAACACCGCAAAGGAACCAGTAGGGGCTCCTCCCAAACCCGCAGAGGTCCAAAGGCGTGCCAGCAGAAACGGGCCGCTCAAGTATCAGGAACATGGCCTCTTAAAACTCTTGGAGTTGAGCGAGGTCGCTCTGGCTCCTGGAAACTTGGGGAAGCGCAGAGCTGACTGAGGTGCAGGCTCAACCGGGGAGCCAGGCCTCAAATGCCAAAGCTCCCTTGTCGACCGATGGACTAGGTGAAGTCGAAGACCTTTTTGATTTATTGCTCCGTTTCTAGTGGTGAGACTTACACGAGTGAACAAAAGACTTCGAGTGCAACGAAGATTTCAGGCTCTGCAACTGATTCCGAGACCTTCCTCTTGACCGGGATCAAGACCATTGCTATGTCGCATGCTGAGCCACCAGCAGCTTGAGGGACAACTCCCTTAAAGCCTTCGGGGTCATGGCGTGTTAGCGGAACAGTGTTTGAACCTGGCCTTCTTAGAGGACATTCCTGCCTCTCCGGAAGAAGATCTCTCAAAAAACTCTCGACAAAAGTTGAAAAAAGCCCAGTCAAATACTCACTGAAGGGGTAGCTCTCTCGCCGGAGCTGCGCTGACTGGAGCGGAAAGAAAATAACTGACGTCAGCGCACTGGGGTGGTGCCTATATAGACACTGCACACGTCACATTCAGCGCAGACAATGCCAAGCGGAGCCGATCAACGCCACCTACCGGTGCGCAGGGGTGCTGCTCACGGAAATATTTCTGCTTCCAGTCTGACACCTACAGATCATTCTAATGTAAGGAATCTACAGCTAGACGTCTCTATCAAATTCACTATATGTTGTAGGGCAAGTATCTTTCTCAAAGATCCATTAATGCCAATCCTGAGCTGAGCCTGCAGAAAACACAACCCCAGTCACGACCACAATTTTTCAACTGAACCCAATTACTGCGCTTCACAGGTGGCGCTCGCTTCTTGGGGCGACATGGAGTCTAGAGAGGATCTTATACCTGTAGACTACAAAGTACAGTGTGACCTGGACAAAGGCAGGGAGCTGTAGATTTCACGCCCTTCTAGCAATGATTCCTCGCCGAACGGTCTACACCTCCCTCTGCGACTCCTCGAACCCACACTTTGTAGCTAATCCGGGGATTGTGCAAGAAGCCTCTTGGAAGATCAATACTGATGCTAAATCTGCAGCAATCATGAATCCACGGCGGAGACAGTAAAGACCTCCGACTGACGCAAGTCCTACGGCATTGACAATCCGTTCACGGAGCCGTGCAGCAATTAAAGATATTGGTTTTATGTCAAACTGCGACATATTGTCCTGCCTCTGTAGTCTGGCTCAATAGCCAGATGTGGTGCTTTGCATACAGTGAGCTGCGTGGGATGGGCTCAGTAGCTGTAATTCTGTGGTGATATAGCTTACATCTTAGTGCCCTGGGTACCATCTGTTGTGTGCTCTACTGGACCAGAACATCTTCTAACAGGGGTGTCCTGCACAGGTCCAGCCCTTCAGGACATCCACTGCGATGACTCTCCATACAATGAATCTCAATGAAAACACCTGCAGTTCTTTCACTCCACTGCTGCAACCATGGGCACACACCAGGGTCTAGGCACCCCGGCCACCTCTCTATGCCTTGACCGTCCTTACTGTGTCTCCTCTGCTTGCCCCGTCACCTTGTAGAACCAACCTACTCAAAAGTCCAAGCCCAGTCTGGTGTAGCTTTGTTTACTCTTCGAGGAACAACAAGTGTCGTATTGGGCTCCCTACTGAAGGATTCATCTCCAGTGCTGCCGCATGTCCGCTTCCCAGAGTAGGGCTCACGCCTGGATATTCTTGACCGTCTCATTACTTGCTATTCTGAGGGCCGGATCCCAGGCATTGACTTTAGCCCTGGAGGCCACATCTGAGGTGTCTTCTCTTCTGGAGGCCATTCGTGGGGTCTTGCGTCCAAAGCTTGATACCTTGTTTGCATCGAGTCCACCTCTGGCGTGTTGGAACCTGCAGGGGCGTAACACAGGCCCCCGCACCCCCGTGGTGCGGGGGGCCCCCAGCTGCAGGGGGCCCTCTCTGCACAGTACTCAGGTCTGAGCACTCCGGATAGAATCTGGAGCTGGGGCCCCTCCGTTTATATTGCAGGGAGGGCCCATAAACTTTAGTTACGCCACTGGGGACCGCGTCTGTATTACAGTGGGTCCACCTGTCAAGTGTCATGTCCCAGTCCGTACATAGTGTCACGTTATAAACACTATCACAGCGAGTCCGGCATGGGAGGGTTGTGACCAGTTCTTTAGTTTACACGGGTAGCTATAACTAAAAGTCAAGAGGAAGTGGGAAAAACTAAAAACTTAATGTCAAAACAGCAACTCATTCAGAAGCACAAATGGAGCACACATGTATTTGTATTAAATGGCTTAGGGTACCCCTGGAAAACCTCCTCCCATACATTTAAATGGAAGTTTAAAGAGATCTTTGATGTCTACCAAAATGTTACTAGTTTGAGACTAAGGCTGTATTCAACAACCAACAGGAAGGGCAGCGCGAGTAAACCGACGTGGCAGGGGGACGCTGCACTTAGATAGGGAATGGTCTCATTAACTATTTTTAGCCTCTTTGAAATATATTATGGCACAAATGAACCTATGCTACCCCTCTCATGTTTATGCCAGCTGGTTTCATTTTTACACTGACACCTCATTACCCATGAACTCCTTAGGAAAGGCTAAAATTCAACAGCTTATACTCTAGCAAGATGGTGTTCAGGAGAGCTCTACCTTACCATGAGCACAGGATGTTAGCGCTCTAGTTGTTCGTATTTGAAAATTTATAGACAATGTGTTTATTTGTAGCTTCTGAAGCACCTTCCATCGCTTCCATAAGTTAGTATGATCCCACCAAGAAAGAACTTATTTTGTGACTAAACTCTGTCATCGCCCTTTCTACGAGTGTTCTGTTTTGTATTCTCACATCCAGGCATTTACTACAGTGCGTTCATTGGGGCAAAAATGACATCACCTCATGGCCCCCCCAAAAAAAGAAAAATCTGCTTCTTGTAGCCTTCCACCTAGCAAACAGTCTTGTGAATTTCGGCACAGGTGTTGAGAGTCTGTTTTACAACAGCAATATTGCCCACGGGGAGGGCACTCCCAGGTTGTTATTGATGGCATGGAGTTGGGCCCCCGGCTTTTGCTCGAGGCCTCGAACTCCAACCGGGGAAGTGACTACCTGGGTGATCCCTCTCCCGTGGATGCCACTCAGAGTGTCACCGAGTAATGGGCGTACAGCTGACCCAAGGGTTGTTCAATCTTAAAAATTATCTGCCTCCTTCCTCTGACTTCAGTGTCACACATGCTTCGGGGTCCACGCCAAACCATCCCACAGGACTGAACATGAGAATCTACAGCAATCCATTGGCCAACCTCATTCCGAGGAAGTTGCACAACACACTCTAGGGCATGGAAGCAAACACCCAAAAGCTATCATCACCCACACCTTCAGACTCCGGCCTGCTGTGGTGACACTGGAGAGGCGAGGACAGCCCCTCAAACATCTGACAGTGTCACAAGACAGCGCACTACTCAGATGCCACACGTAACATATCTACACAGAGGAGACTCTCACCTCTGTGACAGCAAACACTCTTTTGCCGCAGGGCACCATCTTGTACCACTTGTCGTGCAGCGTGTCCATGAAGCCGGAGGACTTGTATCGGCTGATAAACTCGGACAGGTTGGAGGTCAGCGGGGAGTTCTGGGGGAGTCCGATCCCGTAGCCTATCAAATACGACACCAAGTGAGGAAAATAACAAGTGTTAATATTGGCATAGTTTGAGGAGAAGACGCTCCACTTGAGGGGCATGGTAGTGGCCGCCATCCGGCAAAGCACCTTATATAAAACAAGACTACCAGAGCTATATATATATATACACACACACTATGGAGCAAAGTACAGAAGTGCAAGATGTGACGGCCACTCACGTCGCCCCATTTTCAGAGACCACCAGCCACTCCAGGCTCACCCTGCGGAATGAGTCTACGTGCATCTGATTCAGTCGGTGGTAGAACTCAGTCACCTCACCAGCCGCAGCACTCCTCACGCAGGTGGACACCAAGACCCACCCAGGTGGACACCAGCTCCCTCCTCCTCCTGCCAGGCGAAGCCAACAATGATCCACTCTATTGGTGTGTCCAGAAGGACATGTCCACACACATCTCATCCTTAGCATCATACACACCGCACTCACCTGGACCTTCTGCAATCTAGGTGCACCACCAGGCTCCCTTCACAGGTGAACAATGGCTCTGATTATGCTAACTAACATGTTGACACTCAAGTACTTTATACTGCTCTATCTTTACTATAATTCAACACACATTGTGGAATCCTCAGGCACCATTACCTCAAAAGACTTGGGATGTGAGCAGCTAATATTTATAATAATAAACAGTTAGTTTCGTACCATACTTCTTGTTTCTAGGCACTATAAATAACAGCTGATACTATTACCCAGTGTAATGGCACACCAGTAACCATGATTTGAAGTAGATCATTGCAGATGTCGGGCACAAGCGTTTAACTAACTGAGCAATTGTTGCTGGTTAGGTTAGGTGTGCAACTCACCTGAAGTAGGGGGGGGGGTTTAGATTAAGATATTCATCGGCCAGTCCATAACCCTGGGGAAGATTTACAAGCCCACAAAATGTTAATTCGGCTTGGAAATGTGAAGCCGATGCAGAGATCAAAGTTGCAGTAACAATTGATGAGCTGCTATTGATTACACTCAGAAAGAATCGAGGCTTCCAGACTGCGGGCAAAGGTGAAAAACGATGAGAGTGGGCATAGCAAATGGCGAAGGGTTGTCGATGGCGTGCGAGGGGGGTTGAATGTCACTTCTTGGACTGGTAGCCAATGACGACATCGGATAATGCAGAACAAAGTGAGGAGTCTTAAATGTGTGAACTGAAATGTAAAGAAACCCGCTGCTGAGCTCTTTCCGGCATCAATAGCAGGCGAGATCTCCAGTGGGAAGAGTTTAAGGCTCCTCTGAGAGGTTCAGATCTTCAGCAGCTACAAACACGGCTGCCATGAAGGATTCAGGTTATTTTCTCATCTGTGAAGCAGGGGAATACGCTTGCGTTACACATCTCCGACGCACTCCTGACAGACTGCACTCGCAGAAAATATTCTTTGGAAAACTACCAGCTTTTTTCAGAGTCCACACGGAAGAGCGTTATATTCTCAGACGTATTACACATTCTCGGACGGATACACCCAAAGGCTGTAATTTTATTTTTCAATCTTCCTTCAGAGAAAAGGTAATATTGATTTTTTTATTGCATAATAGGGAAAAATGCGTTATCTGGATCATAGACAGCATTATTTCTGACTACTTGGAAAAGGGCATTTTATTGGCGCAGAGACTGGTATCTTATGAGGTCCATAAAATACACACTGCCACAGCTTTAAAATCTTACATAGATCTTTAAGTACCAGCACGCCCTCCTTCGTCATAGAGAGGCATCTCTTTCCTAGGGCTGTGTGATCCTCCCTTGCTTGTGCCGTGATTTTGAGTCAAAGCGCCAGGATACCCTTTGGGTGACAGTACGCGCTATATAAGTATGCTATACATACATACATACATACATCTATAAGGTGCCTTTACCTCGGTTGAAGTGACTCAACCCTCAAAGGATTCATTGACAAGAGATCATTCAATTATTCCCCCAGTGTGACCACTTTTTCAAGGCCAGCACATGGCTTTTACTTTAATTTTTCTGAAATTGGTATAAATAAATGTTCTTATAGTTTCATTCTCTTATGCGACCGACAGCTGATGACTGATCGCCAACATTGTACCTCGCGGCTCACACGCATCCTCTCCTATGAAGAAGGCTTTTTAGGTCTAGCTGCAATATTAAACCTTCTACAGAACTGGATTAAAATAAAGGTGTTTGTGAAAGTAACTTTTCTTTTTACATCCAGGGCAACTTCCATTGCAATGTTACAAAATTGATTCTATTGGTCAATTTTCTTCGACTCTAGAATTTGATGTCCGACGATGACTTTATAAAAAATGTCCATGCAAATTATGAAATACGACCAGATATTCATGCATTGCTGTACTTCAGCCTCCAACTACTTTCTTTGCAAAAGGTTTAAAGGTACAGCAAACCTCGAAGATGGCGCCATTTGTATGGTACAGCGATGCCTCGTTCGAGATGAATTTACAGTTTGTCAAAAATTGTGAATTTGTAGATGAAATTTAAGACTAACATATACTGCACCTTGTAATCCACTTTATACATATTTTTTAATTTACCTTTGCTTCCTGGCTGCCGTTTTTTGTTATAACCCTTACTGCAAAAGTGCACAGTGTGTCTTTCATTTCTGTAGTTCACCTACACTGACTTCTAAATGAAACTGGGTCCCTCTCGGAGTAGAAAGGACTGTGCATGGAGGGGTAGGTTTTTATCTGATAGTTTCAGGGCCTCCTCTCTCTAAAGTGTTTTAATATTCTTTCAGTTTAATCTGTGGAGTCTCAGCTCTTTCCAAAGCTCATTAAAGTCCTTGCTTCCGGGGATCTGTTTGTGTGCTGGTAACATGCTAATTTTATTTCCCAGGCGGGCAGTGCGCGCGGCTCTTTTGACTTCAGGACAACACTTTCATGTGTTTGCCCCGCGCACTGTTGCTGTTGCCGCCCGCGCGTGCCGGCTGCCTCTGCTCGTACACTGGCTCGCGCACACTCCCTGGAGCCTGAGTGTGACCCACCCTGGCCTTCTTCAGGGAATGATTCTTTGTCATAGAATTGTTTGAAGGAGAGAACTCAACTTTTTGAAAAAAATTTTAGATCAGTCACTACGATTGGTCCCTAACAATTAATGATGATGAAGGAAATGATGATGAATAGAGATTTGTAAAGCGCAACAAAGGCTCCGAAGACGCAACAAATGCTCAGATGAGTGTCCCGGCGCTAGCCTCACAGGCAAGAAATTAGACCGGAGCAAAAAGCCATGTTTTCAACTTTTTCTTAAAAATCTGTTTAGACTATACAAGGCAAAGAGGACGTTTATTCCAATCAAATGTCCCAGGAAAGAAAAGGAGGGTCCACCTTCACTTGAGCCATTGATCGGGGCACCTCTGCCAGGACAAGCCTTGAGGAGCAGAGTTCCCCAGTGGGAAAGTAAAAATGTATTCTTGTTAGAAGATAGGGAGGCCTGCAAGGTGTAAGGCTCTGAGGGCCAGGACAAGCCCATTGGACAGAATCTGTTTCTTAACTGGGAGCCCGTGGAGGGAGTGGAGATGGGGGAAACCCTCGTTTTCAGAGGAAGATTAAGAAGCAGCCGTACCGCCATTTTTTTGTACAATTTGCAGACTTTTTTAAAGTAATCTGTCAGCCCCAAGTTTGGAACATTGACACAGTCCAGCTCAGAAGGAATTATGTATGGCCTAAATTGCTATTTTCCTGGCTAGAAAGAAAATGCACTTTTTTTTAATGCGCGGAGAAGCCCAAAGCAGGTGCTCGCCAATGCAGAGCCTTGAGGCTGAAAAGAGAGCTGGTTGGCAATCTTAAGGGTTAGGTTCCTAACCACTTCCGACTGAGGGACTACAGGGCTAGCACTGTCAGGCGAGCACATGGGCCAATCGAAAGGAGAGTCCAGGCCAAAGAAAAGGGCCTCCGTCTTTCCAACACTGCTCATCAGCAGATTCTGACGCATACAAGTAAAAAACTGCAGCCAGACGCGGGTTGATGAGATCTGGATAAATGACTTCGCCTTTATTACAGGAAAAGAGCAGCTGTGTATCATCAGCGTAAATGATTATCTTTGTTCTGAAGGATTCCACAAGGTGTGCCAAAGGAGTTTAATAGAGTGTAGGACTCCGGGCAGAGCCTTGTGGCACCCCAACGGCCAAAGACTTTATGTCAGACGAAAGCGGGGGGCTGGATCCACACCGCTGGACCTCTGTTCTTAAGAACGGGGTCCATCCATCTCAACCTAACTATTTAACCCAATGGTCTGTACTCGACGGAGAAGCATAGAATGTGGCACCGTATCAAAGGCTGCGGACAGATCCAGCAGTATCAGCACAGGTCCGACCCCTTCATGTGTTCTGTCACCTCTCGAAGAGCTGTGCCGGTACTCGCATTGGGGACGAAAACACAGACTGACCAGGGTGAAAGAGATCATTGGACTCCAAACAGTAGGAGAGCTGCTGATGTATGGGAAAGTAAAACTATAGCAAGTATTGTAATAGCCGACTCTCGGTAAGCACAGTTTTCCATTTAAGTGAAAAGCACAGATCTTAGTCATTGAAGAAGGACTCACTTGTAAATGTTGAGGCGCCTCAACCTCCAGATGTAGTCAGCTTTCTTCCAGGGTGCTCTCACTAAGGCATAGAGGCCCCCATACAGATTTCATCTCCTGGTTTTCCCCTTTTAAGGATGATGAATCTGTTTGGATGTTCATCTCAGTCTTGAGGCATGTTGTGTATTTGACAGTTGCGTGACTGGACCAGACAGCACAGCGATGCCTTCCGTGTGTACACCCCGCACAGTGATGCCTTCCGTGTGTACACTCTGCACAGCGATGCCTTCCGTGTGTACACCCCGCACAGCGATGCCTTCCATGTGTACACCCCGCACGGCGATGCCTTCCGTGTGTACACCCCGCACGGCAATGCATTTCACAATAGAGTAGGTTGTGTCCCGATAGACTAGGTTGTGATACGATAGGCTGGTGGCATTTCACAATAGACTAGGTTGTGTCATGATAGGCTGGGGGCATGTCACAATAGAGTGGGATGTGTCACGATAGGCTGGTGGCATTTCACAATAGACTAGGTTGTGTCACGATAGACTAGGTTGTGATGCGATAGGCTGGTGGCATTTCACAATAGACTAGGTTGTGTCATGATAGGCTGGGGGCATGTCACAATAGAGCAGGATGTGTCACGATAGGCTGGTGGCATTTCACAATAGACTAGGTTGTGTCACGATAGACTAGGTTGTGATACGATAGGCTGGTGGCATTTCACAATAGACTAGGTTGTGTCATGATAGGCTGGGGGCATGTCACAATAGAGCGGGGTGTGTCACGATAGGCTGGTAGCATTTCACAATAGACTAGGTTGTGTCACGATATGCTGGTGAGGGGATTAAAGGAGGTCTGAGTTAGATTAAGAGCACTGGGGTACGTCCATACTTTCTCAATAGACCGCAATCAGGTGGTCCACTTGCCACTGTTACGCCATCGGTGACTCCAGTTTTTGGGGAGTCTCTCAAAGCCCCTCATTAAGCTCTACTTCATTAAATCTGCTTGCAGCTCCCCTCTCTGTCTTCTTTGGATCGTTTGTGTTACGCCGTCCACACTCACCTGATTCCGGGTGGAAATACCATTGTGCACCGAAAAAAAGTTATGACAAAACAGAGGTATCAGATCAGATCAGATCTGGTCTTCAGGTTGGCTGTAGACATGATAGATAGGAATGGGTGTGGTGCTCGATACTTTCTGCACCTTTTTTTCTGTGAAAACTTGATCTTTTCTTCCAGAAACACCCACTATGTCACCTCACCCGCCACCCCGATCCCTGGTCCCCTCGCCCTCCACCCCGAGCCCTGGTCACCTCACCCTCCACCCGAGCCCTGGTCCCCTCACCCTCCACCCGAACCCCGGTCCCCTCACCCTCCACCCCGAGCCCCGGTCCCCTCACCCTCCACCCCGAGCCCATGTCCCCTCACCCTCCATCCTGAGCCCCGGTCACCTCGCCCTTCACCCGGGTCATCTCGCCCTCCACCCCAAGCCCCGGTCACCTCGCCCTTCACCCCGGTCATCTCGCCCTCTACCCTGTAGTGTAGTTCCTATATTCCCAATAGGCTCTGCACATTGGAATACTATATCCTATAGATTTGACGTAGGACTGAGGTCAACTAGGTCTCTACTCTCTATCGATTATACTAAACGTAATTGTGTGTGTGCCAGCTAACTCAGAGGTCACTAGAAACGTTCTCGAATACACAAGAAGGGATTCGTTTCTGACAACCGCATAAACAGGACAACTTTGTTTCCCAAGAATAAGAATGTATCTCTCAGAGTCGCGGAAACAATAGATAAGTATTTCACTCAGTCAATCGTGCATACTTCGTTTCTACAGAGATGCAGAGAAATAGTGAGACGGGCGTTTTCAATACAAAGGGTTTATTGAACAGTCTTATTTCTCATGCAAGAGAGGTGAACTGCTACAATCGTTATGCAGACTGCAAAGTAGAATGCGTACATCGTAAACAGTAATATGAAATAATACTGTAAGAGCATTGTATGGTTTCTAAGCCATATAAAAATACATACATAAATAACATTGGCTAAAATACTCAACTGGTGCTTCTAAAATACGCCTACCCCAATGTACCTAACCTAAGTCTAGTACAAGGGAAGAAGTAAGTATTGTGAAGCATAGGTTTAGTTTTTGCCAAGAATCTACCAGAGGTTTCTCTAGGTTCTAATCAGCTCCATAACTTGTTAGAATGAAGGAGGTCTGGTATCTCTGTCTCGGGACTCGATTCCCAACACCCTGCAAGGGGATCCGGAAACACTGGAGCTGGATTCTCGGCAGGAGAAGGGCAGCTTCCTGATCAGTGCGTCAGCTGGAGAGTCGGCTTCCTTCTGCACTTGCTGTAGCAAGCTGCGTCGGGCAAGTAGGTCTTCAAACTGCTCCGACTCACCGTATCTTGCTAGAGCAAGTGAAGATATATTTATACCTTGATCGTGTTTAGGAATGCCATAGGTTGATGCAAAGTCAGGCATAAGAACGTCAGGAAAGAACCCCTAGGGAATAGTGGTTCTTTGTAAAGTAACTGAGTTCTTGGACAAACCAATATTCAGGCAAGAGGAAGCCCCTGACTGCTTAAGCTGGTTTTCCAAGAAGTCGCTGTGACGTTTGGTACGGGTGTGTTGGACAGGCCACGTGAAGGGCTTGCTTCCTCCCCGCATGACAGGGCCCGAGCCCGGCCCTCCAGGTGTTACCCACAGAACCAACCCGCACCCCGTCTCATACGGGACTCCTGCCCCCGGACATCTCTGCATCATGGGGCCGAATCACTACCGGCTCCCTCGCCCGGCCCGGCCGCCATCTTGGACACTGCACCACGAGGCCGCATGGCCTCAGATCGACCCTAACCCTGGGCCTGGCCAGGGCCCGACATCCCGGCACCACCATCCACCCAGGAGGTGAGCGGCCCACTTGGCAGGTCAATGGGAGAAAGAAGTGTTGATGGCTCTCCCCCCCAGGTGCCGATCGCCCCCAGCTCCCCCGGGCGCTGGCTCCACCCCCCTGCTGGGTGTCTGGACTCCCTCATCCCGGACCTCCCGACCTCCAAGTGCGAGGGTCCGGACATCAAAGGACGCCAGACCTATAACTGGGGCAGCTCCAGAGCAGGAAGGCAGTTGTATCCTGGAGTCGAGAGACACCGTGACGAACTCATCCTTGACGGACTACTGGCGCTGCCGTAGCCCTGCCTTGTGAACTACTGTCCTGCCTGCTGGCGCTGCCGCAAACCTTCTGAACCCTTCATCTTCACCGGGACCTGCTGGCGCCGCCGCGGACCGTCGCTACCTACGATCATCTCGGGACCTGCTGGCTCCGCAGCGGCCCGTCCATCTAAGAACGCCGAGCTCGAGGATTGTGAGCTATCCATCTTATCATCGCATCTACCAGATTGGTAACAAGACTGTCCCGCTACCCCCCTTTCCGCCCAAGAGACTAGAATCGAGGGGACCCCTGAGTCCAGACCTCCTAGTACCATTCTACCGTACTTAAAGATTGCTTATAAAGAACGTTAAACCTTATCTTGTGTGGTGTACGTCTGTGGGGGGGAAGTTATTTGTCTGTACGATCGCTGTAGACGGCTCTCCCCGGAGACCTCTCCTCTTGTCCTCGGCCGACCCTCCCGGTCCGTCTAACATTGGTGGCCAGCGGCGCGATCCGAATCAACGCGTAATCGTACAGAAAGTAGCTCACCCCACGACAAAACCACAATGACAACCAAAGAGAGCGGATCCACCGAGAAATTCCAGATGGAGAAATTGGAAGAATACAGCCATTGTGAGTTGAAACAATTCTGCATTGAACAAGGCATTGCTACCACCGGTCTGAGTACGAAAGACGATTTCAAACACGCCATTGAGTCATGGGCAGAAACCGGGGCCGCCAGACCCCCGGACCAAAATGTTGCAACATCGGAGAGGAGCACCACGGCTCCCGAGGAGCGAAGAACGGGTCTCTCGCAGGAAGAGATCCAAGAGAGAGAAAAAAACAGACTACATGAGTTAGAAATGGCCCGGCTCAAAATGGACGGTGAACTCAAATTAGCAGAACAAAAACTGAACCTAGAACATCTGCGGCTCCGAGAAGAACGAGAAGAAAAACAGAGACAAAGAGAACTCGAAGAAAAGAGACTAGCGTATGAACATGAGCGCAAGCTAGCGGAAATAGACTTACGAAAGCAGAACAAAGAACTGGGGGTGCCCGAGCAACCGCGCACTCCCGGAGCGACAGAAAAGAAAGTACACATCCCCAAGGATGTCGTTCGAGAGTATTTCCGAGATGACGACATACAACAGTGGTTCAAGGCCTACGAGATCGCCATGACCTCCCACAGGATCGATCGAAGTGACTGGGGAGCCGGTCTATGGGGGAGGTTCGTCAATGAGGGCCGCGATGCCCTGTTACAGCTCCCAGACCATCTGATGACCTCTTATGACCACATGAAGGCTGCCCTCCTCACCCGATATGGGCTCACACCCGAAATGTACCGCCAGAGGTTCCGAGACTGCACCCGGATCCCGGGTACAACTTGGGTGGAGTATGTAAACTATTTCAGCCGAGCCTTCGAGGGGTGTATCAAGGGGAGCCAAGTAACAACCTACGAACAACTTTTTAATCTCATGGTGTGGGAGCACCTCTCCAACAACTGCTTCGTCGAGCTCAGGCAGCACCTCCTCGACAGCAAATTGACAGATCCACGGCAGCTCGCCGCCGAGGCTGACCGGTGGGAGATTACTCGAGTAAGCCGGAATGGGCCGCACGAACAGAACCAGAACCACCAAGGTCAGCACCGTCCCCGAGGAGGAGGAGGAGGCCAGGGACGAGGAAAAGACACCGCCCCGGCCGCTTCCGCTGCCAGCACCCCGCCCCCAGCCAACCGGGTCAACCCCCCGGTGCGCCCGGGGTACAGAGCCAATGTCACGTGTCACCGATGCCAGCGAGTCGGCCACTACGCAAATGACCCGAACTGTCCTCAGAATCAGACTCCGAGACCCCGCCAGATGGCTGCCACCGCCCTGGGGGAAGAACAAATTTCCAAAGAGCATGAGGAATGCGAGCAAGAACAACAGGAGTGGGAGCCGGCCGCCATGGTTCTAGCGTGCCTAGGGGGAAGAGACATGGTCCCGCGGGCTCCCCTACCCGCCAACACCAGAAAATATAGTCAGTGGGTGAACATTAATGGGCGCAGGGCCGAAGCCCTACGTGACACAGGGGCCAGTGTGACAGCCGTCCGCTGTCACCTGGTGACTCCAGAACAGATCCTGCCGAACATTCTCTGCCCTGTCCGTTCAGCCGACAATTCCGAGAGTCTGTGTCGGATGGCCTGCGTCCCCTTCGAATGGGGAGGAGTCTCCGGCATGTTAAAGGTGACGGTCCGAGATGATGCCCCCGTGGACTGTCTCCTGGGGAATGATCTTGAGAGTTCCCCTTGGGCCGCCGTAGAGAGAAGGGAGCACCTGGGGATGTTGGGCCTCCCGGACTGGGCGTGCGTAACCACCCGGTCCATGGCTGCCTGTACCATCCCCCGACCCGAAGAACCTGAATGGCCAGCACCTCCTCCCCCGGTCGCTCCAGTAGAAGACACCGACCGTGCCAACCCCCCAGGGCAAACCCCCGAAGGGCTCGCTCAGCTCCAGGACCTTCCCGACCTGGCTCAGTGGCGTCAGGAAGGGGGGCCCACCCAGGAACAGTTCCGTCAAGAGCAGAAGACCTGTCCCTCCCTCGAGGGACTCCGCCAGCAAGCCCTCGCCCAGAGCGCAGGGGACACCACCGGAAACCATTGGATCTATTGGGACAACGACCTGTTGTACAGCGAACAGAGAATCGCGGAGTTAGGGGCCAGTCGAGTGCTAGTGGTGCCCCTCCGCTTTAGAGACTTCTTGCTAAACTTGGCCCACGATGTCCCCCTGGCTGGTCACCTGGGTCAAGACAAAACCTACAGTCGCCTGGTGGCCCACTTTGTAGGAGAGTAGGGTCTGCAATCCCATGATCACCCAGATTTTTTGCTTTTGTTTCACTGGTTTACGACTTTCTCTGGCTGTGGGCCTGCCAATCAGACCCACAGCCTGGCTGTTCTCTTTCTAAATTACGAGATGTACCCTAGGTGCATTTACCAATTGGTACTGGGCCACCTTATCAGACCCCGTAACGCAGGGCATAGGTGTACCCAGGGCCGCCAGGGGCTGCAGCATGTATTATGCCACCCCTGGCTGGCCTCCTAAATCTGACACAACTGGCTGCATGACAGCTGGGGCAAAGTCGTGTAATCACCCTTTGCTTTAGATATAGTAGCCCTATATCTAACCCTCCAATGGACACCCGAGTTCCTATCAGTCACTCCTATGGCAGGCCTTGACAATCCTGAAGGCAGAGTGCATGGGCTCGGGTGAACTAAGCTCTGGCCCGAGCCGAGCCCGGTTGCAGCTTGCGGAATCAAGACCCAATGGCTGTTCCATGATAACGCGTACCATATCGGTAACTTCGGTGTCGCGTTATCAAGACATGTCGAGTAAGGTGTCATACGAATCGGGATGCTGCCCTCTCACCAACTCTGGCGACGAGGTTAGCATTCCGCCCTTCTAGAGGGACACGACATGTACGTAACTGTGAACCCCGGTTAAAGTTAACGAAAGCCTCAGCTCCACAAAATGGATGCTGCCACCACAGACACGAGTCTGACCTCCTGCTGCTGGGAGTCCTTCCAGCGAGGAGCACTTGGACAAAGGGTTTCCTGTCGAGGGCGGTGTTCGCACCGTCCCAGACAGGGTTTGTGTATTCTGGGTAGGTAGGGCTTTTGCGAGAAGGTGACTGCGGAGTGGCACCCCGGTGCTCACTACGCATCTGCCGGTTAGAACCAGTTCCAGGGGCGACAGCCCTGGCCTGGGGAAAGTCCGGCAGGGGAGAGGGGTGTAACTACCCCCCTTTCTGGTCCCACCCTTAGGGCAGGACCTAGTCATGTACCCACCCCTTTCTTTAGGATAAAGGCCGGAGCGGGGACCCTTCCAAATTAGATCATCTTTGAATCAAGAATACTTTCTACGAAAGGACTTCAAGACTCTTCTCAAGATTTCTCCCTTGTGGCTAAGGAGTAGTCACCCTGCATCAGCGGGCACCATCTAAGAACTCTGCGGTTTGCTGTAAGTCCTTCCTCAAGGAATCCGACGGCCCAGCTCGACGAGAACCGGCTTCCCTGGCACCTCTGACCTCTACCCACGTCATCAGCTCAGCTGTGATCTGTGGGTGCGACGAGACCTCGAGGGACCGGCCATCATCAGAACCTGCACGCTCTTAAAAACCAGCACGACCATCGAGGTAACTCTCTGGTGAGTGCACTGGGGTCCGAGAAGCCCCGACCCTGAGCTGCTCCAGCACCGAAGTGCAGCCTCCCAGCATCTCCACGATCTGCGTGGGGCCCTTCTGCTCGCTGCTCAGCACGTTGTCTGGTCACTAGCCGCTGGCTGTGTCCTTCTGCGACGACATCCGAAAATCAACACTGCCGGTCTGGTTGCTCCAGACTGGCCCTTGCTTCCATCTTTTCGAGAAGCACCCCGGACCCTCCTGGTCCACTCAAGACGCCGACAGCGACATCCGTCGTGGGACAGCTCGCACCTCCACCGTGGTCGCCGACAACGCCTCCTGGTCCGTGAGACTGCAGAGCCTAGCGTCGCCCACTCACCTGGTCGAGGTGACGGCCAACTGGTGCCTTCCTGGTACCCTCTGACTACTGGCTAGTAGTACGAACTTGGTCCCCTCTGCTTTCAGGTTTCATCAATCTCCGATCCAGGCTTGGATCTCTGCGAACTATTCATCACTGGTCGCCGGCCAGCAACTCCTTTTCTTCCGGCTCCTGGCTCGTCAGCGAAGACCCCGACGCCTGTAAGACTTGTGCAGCCGCAGCCCTCGTGGCTAGGTAACTCGGCATTTCGGTGCCTGCATAGCCTCCTTACTCTAGGGTCCCGAGTCCCTCGCTTCCGACTTGCCTTAACCTTTCCGTGTCCCCGGACACTTGTTTTAAACTGTGCACTTGAAGTATTTACTAAAGAGATTTGGTTTGTGCTTAGTACCCTGTCCTCATAAAGAGTACAGGGCTGTTGTGATTCTTAATAAATATATTGTTTATTTTCATAACACTTGTGTGGTGTCCTTTCACTGGGTGTTCAAGGGGTACATGTGTGGTAAACAGCTGGCTTAACGCGCCCTCTCGAGTCTTTAGCCTTAGACTGCTCGTATCCACGCTACTAGGATAGCTGGTCTATAGGTTGACTTACAACCAAACACCATAAGGGTCGTTGGAACGATACATAGCGGTCGCTAGAATAGCGAACGTTGCATATCGGGCCAACTTCTCACATTGGTGAGCAGCGGTTGGGATTTGAGCTTGCTGTTGTTTTACCACACGTATCCTAAGAATATCTTGTTGAAAGATCACACAAGTACTGTTAGTACATATAACTAAAGCTTAGAATACTCTGAGTTCTACTGAACCAGCTGTTGTAGCTCCTCAAGGCTTAGCACACCTTGGCTACAACTCTTAGCAAGGGAAAAGTAGGTAAACACATAGTGTAGGTAGGTGCATCACTTACACCACACTAGAAGCAGTATGTCGGTCACAGGAGGAAACACTGAGTCTCCCCTTGTGTCAGTTGACCCTCCACAGGTCATCCCATCAAGATATACTGCGCTTAACTTCCATGAGTTACGACAAGTATGTACCTCTAGGAAGATTAAGCAAGGGGCTAACCCCACCACCTCCTTTCTGATTGGTCTCCTAGAGACTTATGATGCCAGGAAGGCTGAGAAGCTTCTTAGCCCTTCTAATCCAGAAGGAGGCATGCCTCCCCTCGAGGGAACCCGGGGCGATCCTGACCTCATACACCTCGCAACTGAGAACGAAGACGGCGAGGAGGATGAGGATGAGGATCTCTCTGGGGACGAGGCAGATAAGGGACAGGTAGAAGTCGGCAGACTGACACGGTCCAACTTAAGCAGACATGATAGTGGTACTGGGGGACCCCCGGCGCTACTGTCAGGTGCGCTTAACATTGGGAATGGACGAGTTAGGTCTCTATCAAGAGGCTCTAACAGATCCGTTCGAACCAATGGCTCTCGCAACTCTTCTCAAAGAGGGATGACGTCCCCTCAGAGGAGAGTGTACGAAGCGAAAGAAAGGGCAGCTAATCTAAGGATCGAAAGGGAAGAACTTGCCCTGGCCAAGGAAAAGCTTGCTTTCGCTAGAGAGCAACAGTTAAGTGGGGCAGTCCCCACTGGTGGCAGCAATGTACCTAGTAATAGGGAAAAGAGTTTCGATACGAAACACCTTGGGAAGATAGTGCCCCCCTTTAAACAAGGGGACGACATCCACAAATGGATTACTGCTTTGGAGAGGGCCTGCACTGTGCAAGGTGTTCCCCAGAGTCAGTGGGCGGCTATCTTGTGGCTCTCCTTTGAAGGTAAAGGAAGAGACAAGCTCCTCACCACAAGGGTAGAGGACGCTAACAATTACCAAGTCTTGAAGAATACACTCGTTGAAGGGTTCGGCCTAACCACTGAGCAGTACAGGGTGCTGTTCAGGGATACCCAGAAAACGCAGTCTCAAGATTGGTCTGATTTTGTCGATTGTGCCACTAAGGCTTTTGAGGGCTGGTTGCTGGGCAGTAAGGTTACTGATTACAAAGGATTGTATAATTTGATGATGAGAGAACAAATTTTAAACAATTGTCAGAACCAGTTGTTGCATCAGCATCTTGTCGACTCGGATCTGACCTCTCCTCAAGAATTGGGGCAGAAGGCAGACAAATGGGTTCGTACGAGAGTTAAACAGAACCAGGGCCAGAATCAAGGTGGTCAGAAGAAAGCAGACCAGAAGGGTAAAGATTCTAAAGGGGAACAAAATGACCAGAAGTCTTCGACAGGTCCCCAACAACCCAAAGAGGGTGGGGGTCAGGCTCCCCAAAAGAAGAAAGAAGGCCAATCCAAACGAGGGTGCCAGTACTGTAAAAGTAAATCTCACTGGTTTAGTGAGTGCACCAAGAAAGGAGGAGGGCAGACTCCTGCCACTGCAGCCCCTAAGGCACCTGTGCCCCCTAGTACAGTCAGCAGTGGTAGTGCACCTCCCAAGGGTTTAGTAGGGTTAACCCTGGGTTCTGAGGGGCGTGACAACCTAGTTGGCACACTCACTCAGGCTGTCCTTGTCAGTACAGGGGACGTGGACGTGTCCCCTGACGTAAGCCCCAATACTTTGGGCAAATACAGACAGACGCCTTTTATAAATGGAAAGATGGCTCAGGCCTATAGGGACACTTGTGCCAGCGTCACCATGGTGACGCCTAACTTTGTGGACCCTGGACAGATCATGCCAGGTACAGAATTCCTGGTGACCAATGCAAGCAATGTCACTACCAATCACAGTATGGCAATTGTAGCTTTCTCCTGGGGAGGGGTAACTGGCCAAAAGAAGGTTGTAGTTAGTCCAGACCTCCCAGTGGATTGTTTGTTGGGCAATGATTTGGAGTCGTCACAATGGTCAGAAGTGGAGCACCGGACTCACATGGAAATGTTAGGTTTGCCAGCACATGTGTTCGCTGTGACTAGGTCACAGGTCAGGAAATGCCCCACTGAACAGGTGCTGGATCCTGGAACAACGGACCAGACACCTCCCAAGAAAAAGAGCAGTAGGGTTAAGGCTGCGCCTTCCCCCTTGCCCCAGGTCGAGGATCAAGTCTCAGAGGAGGCTGACCTACAGGAATTGAGGGAAACTGAGCCGAGAGAGTTCGAACTTGATCAAGTTGAATTCTTGGGCTCAGGGGGACCCTCAAGGGAAGACCTGGGGAAGGACCAGTTAGACTGCCCTTCTCTTGAACCCCTCAGACAGCAGGCTGCTGCTGAGGCTGCTGGGAACGCCACAGGTACCCACAAGGTATACTGGGAAGATGGACTCCTGTACACTGAGTCAAGAGACCCCAAGCCTGGCATGACCAGGAGGCTGGTCGTCCCCTTGTCTCAGCGTGGTTTCCTACTTACCTTGGCCCACGAGATTCCCTTAGCAGGTCACTTAGGCCAGACGAAAACGTGGGACAGGCTTGTCTCGCACTTTCACTGGCCTCATATGAACGAAGATACCAAGGAGTTTTGCCGCTCCTGTGTCACTTGCCAAGCCAGTGGTAAGTCAGGTGGCACGACAAAGGCCCCCCTTATACCAATGCCTGTGGTGGGGGTGCCCTTTGAACGGGTGGGGATCGACATCGTCGGTCCCATGGAACCACCGACAGCATCAGGGCACAAGTTTATACTGGTGGTAGTGGATCATGCCACCAGGTATCCTGAAGCTATTCCCCTTAGGACCACTACAGCACCTGTTGTGGCAAGAGCCCTAGTTGGAGTATTCTCCAGAGTGGGCTTCCCTAAGGAGGTCGTCTCCGACAGAGGTGCAAACTTTATGTCGAGCTACTTAACTGCTATGTGGAAGGAATGTGGTGTCAACTACAAGTTCACTACACCCTATCATCCACAATGCAATGGGCTTGTTGAGAGATTCAACAGGACCCTAAAAGGGATGATTCATGGACTACCGGAAAAGCTTCGGCGTAGATGGGACGTCCTGATCCCCTGCCTCTTGTTCGCCTACAGAGAAGTCCCACAGAAGGGGGTTGGCTACAGCCCTTTTGAACTTTTGTACGGGCATCCTGTAAGAGGACCCCTGTGTTTGGTGAAGGAAGGATGGGAGAGACCTCTCAAAAAGCCTGCAGCCAACATAGTGGACTATGTGCTCGGCCTCCGCTCGCGGATGGCTGAATACATGGAGAAGGCATCCGAAAACCTTAAGGCCAGCCAAGAACTCCAAAAAGCTTGGCATGACCAAAAGGCTGTCTTGACTGTTTACCAGCCCGGACAGAAGGTGTGGGTGTTGGAGCCAGTGGCCCCAGCAGCACTCAAGGACAAATGGTCCGGGCCCCACACCATCCTGGAGAAAAAGGGAGAGGTCACCTACCTGGTCGACCTGGGAACTCCCCGGAGCCCCCACAGGGTGCTTCATGTCAACAGGCTAAAAGCATATGTCGACAGGAAGGACATGAGTTTGCTCATGGCCCTAGATGAGGGACAGGAAGAGGAGAGTGACCCTCTCCCCGACCTGCTCTCTCAGAATCCTGACGATGGCTCGGTAGATGGTGTTGTCTTTTGTGGCAGCCTCTCCGAACATCAACAGAGCGACTGTAAACAGGTTCTTCAGTCGTTCCGACATCTGTTCTCTCTGACACCCAGTCAGACCGATTGGTGCACCCATGAGGTCGACACTGGTGACAGCTTGCCCGTAAAGAGTAAAATCTACAGGCAGCCTGATCACGTTAGAGACTGCATCAAAAGTGAAGTGCAGAAAATGTTGGAGCTGGGAGTCATTGAACCCTCGGATAGCCCTTGGGCTAGTCCCGTAGTTCTGGTGCCGAAACCTCACACCCAGGGTGGTAAGAGAGAGATGAGGTTCTGCGTAGACTACAGGGGTCTCAATGCAGTCACTAAGACTGACGCCCACCCAATACCGAGGGCAGACGAGCTTATTGATAGGCTGGCTTCGGCCAACTACTTAAGTACGTTTGACCTGACAGCTGGGTATTGGCAAATCAGGTTAGCTGAGGACGCCAAGCCTAAAACCGCATTTTCAACCCCTGGTGGGCATTATCAGTTCGTGGTGATGCCCTTTGGTCTGAAAAATGCACCTGCCACCTTCCAACGGTTGGTGAATCACGTCCTTACTGGGCTGGATGACTTCTGTGCGGCGTATCTTGACGATATTGCTGTCTTTAGCTCCACCTGGGAGGATCACCTGGTCCACCTGCGGAAGACATTGGAGGCGCTGCAAGCAGCAGGCCTCACTATCAAGGCCACCAAGTGCCAGATAGGGCAGACACAGGTTGTATACCTGGGCCACCTTGTAGGTGGAGGTCAGGTTCAGCCGCTGGAGAGCAAGATACAGTCAATCAGGGACTGGGCTCCTCCAACCACCCAGACTCAGGTTCGAGCTTTCTTGGGCCTGACTGGTTACTACAGGAAGTTTGTCAGGAACTATGGTTCCATCGTGACACCATTAAATGAACTGACAAGTAAGAAAATGCCAAAAAAGGTTCAGTGGACAGCGAGCTGTCAAAAAGCATTCGATGACCTAAAGCAGGCCATGTGCACGGCGCCTATCCTCAAGAGTCCGGACTACTCCAAACCATTCATTGTCCAAACAGATGCTTCTGAGTTGGGTGTGGGAGCTGTTCTTTCTCAACTGAATTTTGATGGTCAAGACCAGCCCATTGCTTTTATAAGCAGAAGGCTGACCCCTAGAGAGAAGAATTGGTCAGCTATTGAGAGGGAGGCCTTTGCTGTGGTTTGGGCCCTGAAGAAGCTGAGGCCATACTTGTTTGGCACTCACTTCAAAATTCAGACCGACCATAAGCCCCTCTTGTGGCTAAATCAGATGAAGGGTGAAAACCCCAAACTGCTTAGGTGGTCCATTTCCCTACAGGGGATGGACTTCACAGTGGAACATAGACCTGGTACTGATCATGGCAATGCCGATGGGCTCTCCAGATATTTCCACTTAGAACAAGAAGACTCACCTGGTCAAGGTTAGCTAGTTGTTCCGACGTTTGGGGGGGGGTCATGTAGGAGAGTAGGGTCTGCAATCCCATGATCACCCAGATTTTTTGCTTTTGTTTCACTGGTTTACGACTTTCTCTGGCTGTGGGCCTGCCAATCAGACCCACAGCCTGGCTGTTCTCTTTCTAAATTACGAGATGTACCCTAGGTGCATTTACCAATTGGTACTGGGCCACCTTATCAGACCCCGTAACGCAGGGCATAGGTGTACCCAGGGCCGCCAGGGGCTGCAGCATGTATTATGCCACCCCTGGCTGGCCTCCTAAATCTGACACAACTGGCTGCATGACAGCTGGGGCAAAGTCGTGTAATCACCCTTTGCTTTAGATATAGTAGCCCTATATCTAACCCTCCAATGGACACCCGAGTTCCTATCAGTCACTCCTATGGCAGGCCTTGACAATCCTGAAGGCAGAGTGCATGGGCTCGGGTGAACTAAGCTCTGGCCCGAGCCGAGCCCGGTTGCAGCTTGCGGAATCAAGACCCAATGGCTGTTCCATGATAACGCGTACCATATCGGTAACTTCGGTGTCGCGTTATCAAGACATGTCGAGTAAGGTGTCATACGAATCGGGATGCTGCCCTCTCACCAACTCTGGCGACGAGGTTAGCATTCCGCCCTTCTAGAGGGACACGACATGTACGTAACTGTGAACCCCGGTTAAAGTTAACGAAAGCCTCAGCTCCACAAAATGGATGCTGCCACCACAGACACGAGTCTGACCTCCTGCTGCTGGGAGTCCTTCCAGCGAGGAGCACTTGGACAAAGGGTTTCCTGTCGAGGGCGGTGTTCGCACCGTCCCAGACAGGGTTTGTGTATTCTGGGTAGGTAGGGCTTTTGCGAGAAGGTGACTGCGGAGTGGCACCCCGGTGCTCACTACGCATCTGCCGGTTAGAACCAGTTCCAGGGGCGACAGCCCTGGCCTGGGGAAAGTCCGGCAGGGGAGAGGGGTGTAACTACCCCCCTTTCTGGTCCCACCCTTAGGGCAGGACCTAGTCATGTACCCACCCCTTTCTTTAGGATAAAGGCCGGAGCGGGGACCCTTCCAAATTAGATCATCTTTGAATCAAGAATACTTTCTACGAAAGGACTTCAAGACTCTTCTCAAGATTTCTCCCTTGTGGCTAAGGAGTAGTCACCCTGCATCAGCGGGCACCATCTAAGAACTCTGCGGTTTGCTGTAAGTCCTTCCTCAAGGAATCCGACGGCCCAGCTCGACGAGAACCGGCTTCCCTGGCACCTCTGACCTCTACCCACGTCATCAGCTCAGCTGTGATCTGTGGGTGCGACGAGACCTCGAGGGACCGGCCATCATCAGAACCTGCACGCTCTTAAAAACCAGCACGACCATCGAGGTAACTCTCTGGTGAGTGCACTGGGGTCCGAGAAGCCCCGACCCTGAGCCGCTCCAGCACCGAAGTGCAGCCTCCCAGCATCTCCACGATCTGCGTGGGGCCCTTCTGCTCGCTGCTCAGCACGTTGTCTGGTCACTAGCCGCTGGCTGTGTCCTTCTGCGACGACATCCGAAAATCAACACTGCCGGTCTGGTTGCTCCAGACTGGCCCTTGCTTCCATCTTTTCGAGAAGCACCCCGGACCCTCCTGGTCCACTCAAGACGCCGACAGCGACATCCGTCGTGGGACAGCTCGCACCTCCACCGTGGTCGCCGACAACGCCTCCTGGTCCGTGAGACTGCAGAGCCTAGCGTCGCCCACTCACCTGGTCGAGGTGACGGCCAACTGGTGCCTTCCTGGTACCCTCTGACTACTGGCTAGTAGTACGAACTTGGTCCCCTCTGCTTTCAGGTTTCATCAATCTCCGATCCAGGCTTGGATCTCTGCGAACTATTCATCACTGGTCGCCGGCCAGCAACTCCTTTTCTTCCGGCTCCTGGCTCGTCAGCGAAGACCCCGACGCCTGTAAGACTTGTGCAGCCGCAGCCCTCGTGGCTAGGTAACTCGGCATTTCGGTGCCTGCATAGCCTCCTTACTCTAGGGTCCCGAGTCCCTCGCTTCCGACTTGCCTTAACCTTTCCGTGTCCCCGGACACTTGTTTTAAACTGTGCACTTGAAGTATTTACTAAAGAGATTTGGTTTGTGCTTAGTACCCTGTCCTCATAAAGAGTACAGGGCTGTTGTGATTCTTAATAAATATATTGTTTATTTTCATAACACTTGTGTGGTGTCCTTTCACTGGGTGTTCAAGGGGTACATGTGTGGTAAACAGCTGGCTTAACGCGCCCTCTCGAGTCTTTAGCCTTAGACTGCTCGTATCCACGCTACTAGGATAGCTGGTCTATAGGTTGACTTACAACCAAACACCATAAGGGTCGTTGGAACGATACATAGCGGTCGCTAGAATAGCGAACGTTGCATATCGGGCCAACTTCTCACACACTTCTTCTGGCCCAAGATGAGAAACGACGTCCTCAACCACTGCCGGTCCTGCCCCACGTGCCAGGCCAGCGGGAAGAGCGGCCGCAAACTTAAAGCACCTCTGCAACCCTTCCCAGTTGTCACCACCCCGTTCGAGAGGGTGGGAATAGACATTGTGGGGCCCCTGGACCCCCGTACAGCACAAGGACATCGGTTCATCCTGGTACTGGTGGACCACGCCACCCGCTACCCCGAGGCTGTTCCCCTGAGAACTGTGACAGCCCCGGTGGTCGGCCGGGCCTTGATGGGGATCTTCTCCCGGGTGGGCTTTCCCCGAGACGTCGTCAGCGACCGAGGCACAAACTTTTTTTTTTAAAATATATGAAATCCCTCTGGCAACAGTGTGGGGTCACCTACCGATTCACGACCCCTTATCACCCTCAAGGAAACGGACTAGTCGAGCGGTTTAACCGCACGCTCAAAGGGATGATTGGGGGGTTGGAAGAGCCCCTCCGTCGCCAGTGGGATGTGCTACTGCCGTGCCTCCTCTTTGCATATCGAGAAGTCCCCCAGAAGTCCCTTGGCTTCAGCCCGTTCGAACTCTTATACGGACACCCTGTGCGAGGGCCCCTCAGCCTAGTCAAAGAAGGTTGGGAGATGCCCCCTCTGAAGACCCCTCCAGATGTCTTCAAGTACCTCCTGACCCTAGGCAATCAGACCAGGCGATTCAGAGAAATGGCGAAAGTGAATCTTGAGGCCAGTCAGGAGGACATGAAGAAGTGGTACGATCAAAATGCCTCCTCCATCGAGTTCGAACCTGGCCAACAAGTGTGGGTGATGTCCCCCACTGAACCGTGCGCCTTACAGGACAAGTGGACGGGGCCCTTCAAAGTGGTCGAGCGCAAGAGCCCCGTCACCTATCTCATCGATATGGAATCTTCTCGGAACCCCCTCCGGGTCCTCCACGCCAATAGACTAAAACCCCACTTTGTGCGCTCGGAGCTCAGCCTCCTGATGGCTACCGACAGCGGAGCCGAAGAAGACTCCGAGCCCCTCCCTGATCTCCTAAGGACCCGGGAGAAAGACGGTTCCGTGGACGGGGTCCGACTCTCAGAGGCCCTCACCCCGGAACAGCGCCAAGGCTGCCGGGACCTCCTGCTGCAGTTTGCAACTCTGTTTTCCCTCACTCCAGGGGTCACCCCCTGGTGCTTGCACGACGTGGACACTGGGGACAGTCCCCTTAACCGACATCGGGCCTACCGCGTACCAGATCGGGTACGGGCCTGCATCCAAGAGGAGGTGTCCAAGATGCTCACGCTCGGGGTCATCGAGCCCTCAGACAGCCCCTGGGCCAGCCCAGTGGTACTGGTCCCCAAAGCTGCCGCCCCCGGCACCACTCCAGAGCTCCGATTCTGCGTCGACTACCGGGACTTGAACGCTGTCACCAGAACCGACGCTCATCCCATCCCCCGAGCAGATGAACTAATCGACCGCATGGGAGCTGCCCGCTACCTCAGCATCTTCGACCTGACAGCGGGCTACTGGCAGATCGGTCTCACACCCAGGGCCCAAGAACGATCCGCCTTTTCCACCCCTGATGGCCACTACCACTTCAAGGTCATGCCATTCGGCATGAAGAATGCCCCAGCTACTTTTCAGCGACTAGTGAACCAGGTCTTGGCGGGACTCGAGGAATTCAGCGCCGCCTACCTGGACGATATCGCTGTGTACAGCCGCCACTGGTCCGACCACCTCCACCACCTCCGAGAGGTCCTGCAGGCCCTCCAACGGGCCGGCCTCACGATCAAGGCCAGCAAATGCCAAATAGGTCAGGGGTCCGTGACCTATCTCGGACACCAAGTGGGAAGCGGTCTGGTGGCCCCTCTTCAACTCAAGATCGCTGCCATCCAGTCCTGGCAGCCCCCCATCACACAGACCGAGGTCCGCGCCTTCTTGGGCCTCACGGGCTACTACCGGCGGTTCGTGAGGGACTATGGCAGCATTGTGGGGCCCCTCACGGAACTCACATCCAAAAATCACCCAAAGAAGGTCAACTGGACCCCAGACTGCCAAATGGCCTTCGAGAAGCTGAAGGCCGCCATGTGCTCTGCCCCTGTGCTCCAGGCCCCCGACTACAGTCGGAAATTCATCGTCCAAACGGATGCCTCCGACCATGGCATTGGGGCAGTCCTTTCCCAGTTGAACCCCGAAGGACTTGACCAACCAGTGGCCTTCATCAGCAGACGCCTTCTGGCCCGAGAACAACGCTGGAGCACCATCGAGAGAGAGGCCTTCGCAGTGGTGTGGGCCCTCAAAAAGCTCCGGCCGTATCTCTTTGGTACCCACTTCCGGGTACAGACAGATCATCGGCCCCTGCAGTGGCTAATGCAGATGCGGGGGGAAAACCCAAAACTATTGCGTTGGTCCATCTCCCTGCAGGGAATGGACTTCACTGTGGAACATCGACCTGGGCAAGACCACGCCAACGCAGATGGCCTGTCACGCTTTTTCCGCCTCGACGAGGAGAGTCCCCAAGAGGATGGGTGACTCTCCCCGCCTTCAGCTGGGGGGGACGCATGTTGGACAGGCCACGTGAAGGGCTTGCTTCCTCCCCGCATGACAGAGCCCGAGCCCGGCCCTCCAGGTGTTACCCACAGAACCAACCCGCACCCCGTCTCATACGGGACTCCTGCCCCCGGACATCTCTGCATCATGGGGCCGGATCACTACCGGCTCCCTCGCCCGGCCCGGCCGCCATCTTGGACACTGCACCACGAGGCCGCGTGGCCTCAGATTGACCCTAACCCTGGGCCTGGCCAGGGCCCGACATCCCGGCACCACCATCCACCCAGGAGGTGAGTGGCCCACTTGGCAGGTCAATGGGAGAAAGAAGTGTCGATGGCTCTCCCTCGCCAGGTGCCGATCGCCCCCAGCTCCCCCGGGCGCTGGCTCCACCCCCCTGCTGGGTGTCTGGACTCCCTCATCCCGGACCTCCCGACCTCCAAGTGCGAGGGTCCGGACATCAAAGGACGCCAGACCTATAACTGGGGCAGCTCCAGAGCAGGAAGGCAGTTGTATCTTGGAGTCGAGAGACACCGTGACGAACTCATCCTTGACGGACTACTGGCGCTGCCGTAGCCCTGCCTTGTGAACTACTGTCCTGCCTGCTGGCGCTGCCGCAAACCTTCTGAACCCTTCATCTTCACCGGGACCTGCTGGCGCCGCCGCGGACCGTCGCTACCTACGATCATCTCGGGACCTGCTGGCTCCGCCGCGGCCCATCCATCTAAGAACGCCGAGCTCGAGGATTGTGAGCTATCCATCTTATCATCGCATCTACCAGATTGGTAACAAGACTGTCCCGCTACCCCCCTTTCCGCCCAAGAGACTAGAATCGAGGGGACCCCTGAGTCCAGACCTCCTTGTACCATTCTACCGTACTTAAAGATTGCTTATAAAGAACGTTAAACCTTATCCTTGTGTGGTGTATGTCTGTGGGGGGGAAGATATTCGTCTGTACGATCGCTGGAGACGGCTCTCCCCGGAGACCTCTCCTCTTGTCCTCGGCCGACCCTCCCGGTCCGTCTAACAGGGTGGAAGTAGCCATGCCTGTATTTGGGTAGCATGGGCTATGCCTAAATAAGGGCTTGATTTCTATGCCTATATAAGGGCAATGTGAATTGTACCTATATAAGGGCATGAATCGGGCAAATTCACTGGGAGCTTAAAACGCCACACAACAACCCCTGACCCTGGTCACCTCACCCTCCACCCGAGCCCTCCCCCCAAGCCCCGGTCACCTCACCCTCCACCCCGAGCCCTGGTCATCTCACCCTCCACCCGAGCCCTGGTCATCTCAACCTCCACCCCGAGCCCTGGTCACTTCGCACTCCACCCCGAGCCCTGGTCATCTCACCCTCCACCCCGAGCCCTGGTCATCTCACCCGCCAACCTGACGCCTTTTTAGGTTGAGCGTTCAAGACCTCTAGTATATACTTTAGTATATACTTATATGTGTATGTACTTTGTGGGCTTAGGGACTTCTTTTTCTGTTCAACTGCCTCTATTTAACTTTCTTGATAGAAAATGACCAGCAGAGGTCAGTAAAATACCAGAACCGCTTTAGCCTTCTCTAGATTCCAGTCCATAGAAATTGTCTTCCACGAGCACCCGTAGACAATAATATTTTTTGCAAATCTTGTATTTTCAGTGATATGAACACCGAAGGCCCTGATGTTATATTAAAAACAGAGCTTTGGACTACACCATTTCCCACTGACAGGCAATATGTCTCTCCATGTGTTCCCATACCTGGCGTGTCACACAGGTTGGTGCTTACTTTCCCTCCATGTTAAAGAACAGTAGATGTTTCAGCACCCAGGCTAATGTGCAGCATAGCAAAATACATATAAGGTCCCAAAGGGGAGACCGATTGCATTGTAAATGCTTGTTTTACCTGGGAAAGTTGAGACCTCCCAAAATCCCACTGACTAGGCCGCGCCCCTGAACAGAGGGTAATTTCTGGGAATAAAGTATTTCTCAGCAGCTTGAAGCAGTCAGGAGCCGGTGGCGCGCGGGGGCATCTGAGGCGAGCGGGGGCATCTGAGGCGAGCGGGGGCATCTGAGGCGAGCGGGGGCATCCGAGGCACACGTGAGCATCCGAGGCGCGCAGTAGCTTCTGAGGCGCGAGGGGGCATCCTAGGCGCGCGGGGGCATCCTAGGCGCGCGGGGGCATCCTAGGCGCGCGGGGGCATCCTAGGCGCGCGGGGGCATCCTAGGCGCGCGGGGGCATCCTAGGCGCGCGGGGGCATCCTAGGCGCGCGGGGGCATCCTAGGCGCGCGGGGGCATCTTAGGCGCGCGGGGGCATCCTAGGCGCGCGGGGGCATCCTAGGCGCGCGGGGGCATCCTAGGCGCGCGGGGGCATCCTAGGCGCGCGGGGGCATCCTAGGCGCGCGGGGGCATCCTAGGCACGCGAGGGCATCCGAGGCACGCGAGGGCATCCGAGGCACGCGAGGGCATCCGAGGCACGCGAGGGCATCCGAGGCACGCGAGGGCATCCGAGGCGCGCGTGAGCATCCGAGGCGCGCGGGGGCATCCGAGGCGCGCGGGGGCATCCGAGGCGCGCGGGGGCATCCGAGGCGCGCGGGGGCATCCGAGGCGCGCGGGGGCATCCTAGGCGCGCGGGGGCATCCTAGGCGCGCGGGGGCATCCTAGGCGCGCGGGGGCATCCTAGGCGCGCGGGGGCATCCTAGGCGCGCGGGGGCATCCTAGGCGCGCGGGGGCATCCGAGGCGAGCGGGGGCATCCGAGGCGCGCAGTAGCTTCTGAGGCGCGCGGGGGCATCCGAGGCGCGCGGGGGCATCCGAGGCGCGCGGGGGCATCCGAGGCGCGCGGGGGCATCCGAGGCACGCGGGGGCATCCGAGGCACGCGGGGGCATCCGAGGCACGCGGAGGGCTTCCGAGGCGCGCGGGGGGGATCCGAGGGGCACGGGGGCGTCCGAGGGGCACGGGGGCGTCCGAGGGGCACGGGGGCATCCGAGGGGCACAAGAGGCGTCTGAGGGGCACGGTGGCGTCTGAGGGGCACGGGGGCGTCTGAGGGGCACGTGGGCATCCGAGGGGCACGTGGGCATCCGAGGGGCGCGTGAGCATACGAGGGGCGCGTGGGCATCCGAGGGGCGCGTGGGCATCCGAGGGGCGCGTGGGCATCCAAGGGGTGCGTGGGCATCCGAGGCACGCACGGGGGGGATCCGAGGCGCACGGGGGGGATCCGAGGCGCACGGGGGGGATCCGAGGCGCACGGGGGGGATCCGAGGCGCACGGGGGCATCCGAGGCGCACGGGGGCGTCTGAGGGGCACGGGGGCATCCAAGGGGCACAAGAGGCGTCTGAGGGGCACGGGCGCGTCTGAGGGGCACGGGGGCATCCGAGGGGCACAAGAGGCGTCTGAGGGGCACGGGGGCGTCTGAGGGGCACGGGGGCATCCGAGGGGCACAAGAGGCGTCTGAGGGGCACGGGGGCGTCTGAGGGGCACGGGGGCATCCGAGGGGCACAAGAGGCGTCTGAGGGGCACGGGGGCGTCTGAGGGGCACAGGGGCATCCGAGGGGCACAAGAGGCGTCTGAGGGGCACGGGGCGTCTGAGGGGCACGGGGGCATCCGAGGGGCCCAAGAGGCGTCTGAGGGGCACGGGGCGTCTGAGGGGCACGGGGGCATCCGAGGGGCACAAGAGGCGTCTGAGGGGCACGGGCGTCTGAGGGGCATGGGGGCATCTGAGGGGCACGGGGGCATCCGAGGGGCACAAGAGGAGTCTGAGGGGCACGGGGGCGTCTGAGGGGCACGGGGCATCCGTGGGTCACAAGAGGCGTCTGAGGGGCGCGGGGATGTCCGAGGGGCACGGGGCGTCCGAGGGGCACAGGGGGCGTCCGAGGCGCACGGCAGGGCCGGACTGGCCAAAGCGGGCACCGGGCGTTTCCCAGGTAGGCCGCTAGAGTGGGGGCCTATTTTGGGCCCCGTTTTTGTTACAGGGGGTCAGCAGTATCGGCCCCCTGTAACAAAATGGCCAAAACCGGCCCTCTCAAACTGCTCGACTGCACTCCCCCTCATCCCAAGGGGGGCAGGCTGAGCAGTTTGCCAGGGCTGGTTTCTGTTCCCAGTCCGGCCCTGGCGCACGGGGTTATCCGAGCGGCGCGGGGGCATTCGAGGTGCACGGATGCGTCTTGCAATGAAACAGTGAAGAGTTGGCTGGGCTTCGAGGCGCATCTTAGGGCACGCAGTAGCACAGAAACATGGCACATTAATAATTGTCACGTCCGTGGGAAGCGCAGGCCTCGCTGACGAGCAAGCACCCATAAATAATGAACGAGGCTTGCAATGCACTGAAATATTAATTCATTAAAAGTGTTTTATAGACTGAACTCTGCCCCCGCGGGTTTCGGAGCGCTGCACACCGCGGGGCGGTTCACACGACCGGGGAGAAGAACTTTAAAATTCACGGTGGATCGACGGGTGCCAGAGCTGGCGCCCCAGCCTATGGAAAGGGGGGGTGGGGGGGGGGGGACACTGGGGGGCTGTAAGTAATATTATAAGTTTTTGAAATACAACCCTCGCTACAAGTGACTTACGAAAGAGCAAACACGAAAATACGGGGCACAGAAACAGGGCGAAAATAATGATATGGCAAAGGTATCCGAGGTGGAAAGGGACTGATCAGAGAGGTGGGGGGAGGGGCCGAACCTCGGTAGATGGGCAGTGACGTAGCAAGGATGCTGAGGGGCAGGAGCACTCAAGCAGGACAGATCTCCAGTCCACATGCTAAATACTGAACTAGAGCAGCAAGTCCGGTGTCACTGCACCTGCTGCACCACTGATAAGCAGGCCACTGAATGCGGATGATTAGGGGCCCCGGTGCCACTGCACCACTGGTAGCTAGACCCTGGATGCAGACAATTGCAGACCCCGGTGCCACTGCACCTGTTGCACCAGTGATAGGCAGGCCCCTGAATGCGGATGTTCGTGGGGCCCGGTGCCACTGCACTTGCTGCAGCAGTCATAGGCAGGCCCCTGAATGCAGATGATTAGGGCCCTGGTGCCACTGCACTTGCTGACCCACTGATAGCCAGGCCCCTGAATGCGGATGTTCGTGGGGCCCGGTGCCACTGCACCTGCTGCACCAGTGATAGCCAAGCCCCTGAATGCGGATGATCGTGGGCCCCGGTGCCACTGCACTTGCTGCAGCAGTCATAGGCAGGCCCCTGAATGCAGATGATTAGGGCCCTGGAGCCACTGCACCTGTTGCACCAGTGATAGCCAGGCCCCTGAATGCGGATGATCGTGGGCCCCGGTGCCACTGCACCTGCTGCACCAGTGATAGCCAGGCCCCTGAATGTGGATGATCGTAGGCCCCGGTGCCACTGCACCAGTGATAGCCAGGCCCCTGAATGCGGATGATCGTGGGCCCCGGTGCCACTGCACCTGCTGCACCAGTGATAGCCAGGCCCCTGACCGCGGGTGCTGTGGCCCTCCAGTGGAGGAGGAGGGAGTGCATCGCCTCAGTCCAGGGAGCGGCGCACGCCTCATCTTCATACCCTGCACGCGTGAGCCTGGAGGACGAGCCGAGACCCCCTGATTTATATTCATGCGGCGCCCCCGCTCACTGAGCCGTCTAATCCTGCTCAGTGGACGTGCCTGGGGGGTCGCGGGGCTGCAGGGGAGCCAGCCTGGGGGTGGGACACTTCAAGGGTGATTACAAGGAGCCCAAGGTGAGCTGTAGGGTGAGAGGTCACTGGACCGTGCAGCCTAGACACTACTGGGTCACTGCTGGGCCCAGAGAGGGCCGCTTGAGGCCTGGGCTTTTGAGAGGACCGTCTCCTTGAACCCAGGACTATCAGAGTGACTCCAAGGGTCCGTCGCTGACCTCCTGTTCTGAGCTACAGGCACACAACAAGCTCCAGAGGCCTCCCCGCAGCTGCCCAGCTCACCGGCTGCAGCTGGCCCGGCCCCAGCCCTGCCGGCCTCGGCTGTAGTGAGTTCTTGATCCCCGAAAGGAGGCTCCCCAGATTCTGGGCCCTTCGCTGGCATCAGCTGAGCTCCTCCAGCGAAATCCTGAAGTTTTGAAATCTTTGAGCAGGTAACTTCTTCAGTGGGACTAACCTGGTACCTGTATCCGGGCACATTCCATCACGGGCAGCCTGTCCCAGTTTAGCCTGACCAGATACCCACAGTTAGCGCTTCCTGCTTCTTGGTGCTATTTCTACTTAAACCTTTAAATTGCGTATTTCCGGTTCTACTGGTTGCATTTGTTGTCATGGCCTCAATTTATTTAGTACATGTGGCTCTCTTTTTCTAAATTGGTGTGGGGTTTTTCTTGTGAGTGTTTTCACTTTATTGCTGTTTGTGGCTGCATAAACGCCTCTAAGGTAAGCCTGGCTGCTTCTGTGCCGCGCTACCGGAGGGCTGAACGAACACAGGTTCATTTAGTGACTTCTGGGGGTCGCCCTGCCCGGGCTTTGGAAGGGGTCCACTCCCCTCAGTCAAAAACATCATTTCTCATAATCTATCTTTTTACCTCCCCCCCCCCCCCCCCCAGTCTGTACACCCTCTCTCACCCCCATCGCTTCATTTGCTCTTCTGCTCCCCCTCCCCTTTCAGGGAGGGGCTTGCACCCGGACCCCTCACCTTCGATGGCGAAGGGCTTGCCCACGGTCAGCAGTTTGCAGTCGGAGTCGATGGAGACCTCGTACTCCAGCAGGGCCTTGTCCATGATGAAAGCGTTGAGGGTCGGGGGGTTCGTCCTTCCAAATGAAATCAGAAAGAAACAGAGTGTAACAAACCTATGCGGCTGCCCAGAAGCACCAGCACGGCAGTGCACAGCCCTCCTCGTGCACACGCATCACCATGCACAGCCCTCCTCGTGCACACGCGTCACCATGCACAGCCCTCCTCGTGCACATGCGTCACCATGCACAGCCCTTCTCGTGCACACGCGTCACCATGCACAGCCCTTCTCGTGCACACCTGTCTCCATGCACAGCCCTCCTCGTGCACACGCGTCACCATGCACAGCCCTCCTCGTGCACACACGTCACCATGCACAGCCCTCCTCGTGCACACGCGTCACCATGCACAGCCCTCCTCGTGCACATGCGTCACCATGCACAGCCCTTCTCGTGCACACGCGTCACCATGCACAGCCCTTCTCGTGCACACCTGTCTCCATGCACAGCCCTCCTCGTGCACACGCGTCACCATGCACAGCCCTCCTCGTGCACATGCGTCACCATGCACAGCCCTCCTCGTGCACACGCGTCACCATGCACAGCTCTCCTCGTGCACACGCGTCACCATGCACAGCCCTCCTCGTGCACCCGCGTCACCATGCACAGCCCTCCTCGTGCACACTCGTCACCTTGCACGGCCCTCCTCGTGCACACGCGTCACCATGCACAGCCCTCCTCGTGCACACGCGTCATCATGCACACGCGTGACCATGCACAGCCCTTCTCATGCACACGCGTCACCATGCACAGCCCTCCTGGTGCACAAGCACCGCCATGCACAGCCCTTCTCATGCACAGGCGTCACCATGCACAGCCCTCCTCGTGCACACGCGTCACCATGCACAGCCCTACTCGTGCACACGCGTCACCATGCACAGCCCTCCTGGTGCACAAGCACCGCCATGCACAGCCCTCCTCGTGCATACACGTCACCATGCACAGCCCTCCTGGTGCACAAGCATCGCCATGCACAGCCCTCCTCGAGCAAACGTGTCACCATGCACAGCCGTCCTTGTGCACACGCGTCACCATGCACAGCCCTCCACGTGCACACGCGTCACCATGCACAGCCCTCCTCGTGCACACGCGTCACCATGCACAGCCCTCCTCGTGCACACGCGCCACCATGCACAGCCCTTCTCATGCACACGCGTCACCATGCACAGCCCTCCTGGTGCACAAGCACCGCCATGCACAGCCCTCCTCATGCAAACGCGTCACCATGCACAGCCCTTCTCGTGCACACGCCTCTCCATGCACAGCCCTCCTGGTGCACAAGCACCGCCATGCACAGCCCTCCTCGTGCACACGCGTCACCATGCACAGCCCTCCTCGTGCACACGCGTCACCATGCACAGTCCTTCTCGTGCACACGCGTCTCCATGCACAGCCCTCCTGGTGCACACGCTTCACCATGCACAGCCCTGCTCATGCACAAGCACCGCCATGCACAGCCCTCGTCGTTCACACACGTCTCCATGCACAGCCCTCCTCGTGCACACGCGTCACCATTCACAGTCCTCCATTTTCACACGCGTCACTATGCACAGCCCTCGTGATGCACAGGCACCGCCATGCACAGCCCTCCTGGTGCACAAGCATCACCATGCACAACCCTCCTGGTGCACCATCGTCATCATACCCAGCCCTCCTAGTGCACAGGCACCGCCATGCACAGCCCTCCTGGTGCACCAGTGTCACCATGCACAGCCCTCCTCCTGCACACGCTTTACTATGCACAACCCTCGTGGTGCACAGGCACCGCCATGCACAGCCCTCCTGGTGCACCACTGTCACCATGCACAGTTCTCCTGGTGAACCAGTATCACCATGCACAGCCCTTGTGGTGCACAGGCACCGCCATGCACAGCCCTCCTGGTGCACAAGCATGGCCATGCACAGCCCTCCTGGTGCACAACCAACCCCATGCACAGCCCTCCTGGTGCACAACCAACCCCATGCACAGCCCCCCAAGCAGCCTTCCTCATGCACAACCCTCACCATGGAGGCAGCTTGCATTAAAGCAGCAGGTGCAGTAGCACCAGGATCCTACAGTGTGAGCCCCCTATACCCTAATTATCTCTGCCTTTCAACAAACAAGCCTAACAGGCCCTAATGTTCTGGCTTGCACCCATGTCACAGTCACTCTGGCCCTAGTCGTGCAAAGGAACGACAACCCTAATGCGAGTGATGCACAGCTGTCCGCGTGCATCCACCCATCAGGGTCACCCGTACAGCCCCCCCATGCCTCCCTCAGAGGCATCTAGAGCGCAGCACAGACATTAACCTGTCCATCCCTGTAGCCCCAGTATTCATCAGAGGTGGGCCACCTACATGGACCTGTGCGTCCACCTTAAATGTTCATCCGAATAGACACCTCACACGCCTTTCAGAGGCCACCACGGCGCATACATTCACCTATTCATCCTTCCTATATGTATATCTGTACATCCGCTGCAAGCATGAATCCATCGCTCCACCTAATGCATTTAACTGTACATCCATTCTGTATGTTCCTGTGAATATTCACTTCATGTGCACTTCCAGAGAACCAGCATGCATCTTCATTCCCCTATGGATTGATCATATACATCACACCTACTTGTTTGCCAATGTTCACCCCCCGTGAGTTCACCCATAAATTCACTCACACACCGCATTCAACCAATGCATTCTGCTAGCCATCAATTGTATAGATTAAACCACATATGTACCCTGCACATTCATCGTGGCCGCACATATCCATCCGTCCATCCATACATCCCCCCTCCAGGTTTATCCACAAAGCCACCTTATAGATTTACTCTCAAATTCACGGTATATATTCATCCCTAACGCATTCATTCGTGTATCCACCCCCAACATTCATGTGTATATTGTCAGTTTCATTTACTAAGATTTTCTAGAGGTTTTCGCTTGGAAGTTGTAGGGTTGAATGTGTCTAAGGTGCAGAAATATCATTTTTAAGCTTAGAACGCTGCATTATGTATGCAAAAATTGTAGGGCGCCTCAGGTCGTTTCAAGTGGAGAGCACTCTACAATCCTACTGGCATGCGGCATCTCCGCAGATCAAATGTCTGATTTTTTAACAGAGTTTTTAAGCATAGGATTAGCAGAGCGCCATTCACGCCGGCTGGAGGGCGGCAGAGCTTGTTGTCATTTTTGAAGCAATCTCTTAATGCACAGGATTAGCTGGTGGCATCCACGGCGAGCTCAACAACCACAACTGAAAAACAGACAGTTGAGGTGACTAGGTTTAGAGTGCTGGCGGACATTTGAGGTAAGCAGGTTTAGAGTGTCAGCAGACATTTGAGGTGAGCAGGTTTAGAGTGTCAGCAGACATTTGAGGTGAGCAGGTTTAGAGTGCTGGCGGACATTTGAGGTCAGGAGGTTTAGAGTGTCGGCGGACATTTGAAGGGAGCAGGTTAAGAGTGTCGGCGGACTTTTGTGGTGAGCATGTTTAGAGTGTTGGTAGACATTTGAGGTAAGCAGGTTTAGTGTGTCGGCAGACATTTGAGGTAAGCAGGTTTAGAGTGTCGGCGGACATTTGAGGTGAGCAGGTTTAGACTGTCGGCGGAATTTTGAGGTGAGCAGGTTTAGAGTCGGCGGACATTTGAGGTCAGGAGGTTTAGAGTGTCGGCGGACATTTGAGGGGAGCAGGTTAAGAGTGTCGGCGGACTTTTGTGGTGAGCATGTTTAGAGTGTTGGTAGACATTTGAGGTAAGCAGGTTTAGTGTGTCGGCAGACATTTGAGGTAAGCAGGTTTAGAGTGTCGGCGGACATTTGAGGTGAGCAGGTTTAGACTGTCGGCGGAATTTTGAGGTGAGCAGGTTTAGAGTCGGCGGACATTTGAGGTGAGTAGTTTTAGAGTGTCAGCAGACATTTGAGGTAAGCAGGTTTAGAGTGTCGGCGGACTTTTGTGGTGAGCAGGTGTAGAGTGTCGGCAGACATTTGAGGTAAGCAGGTTTAGAGTGTCAGCAGACATTGGAGGTGAGCAGGTTTAGAGTGTCAGCAGACATTGGAGGTGAGCAGGTTTAGAGTGCTGGCGGACATTTGAGGTCAGGAGGTTTAGAGTGCTGGCGGACATTTGAGGTCAGGAGGTTTAGAGTGCTGGCGGACATTTGAGGTCAGGAGGTTTAGAGTGCTGGCGGACATTTGAGGTCAGGAGGTTTAGAGTGTCAGCAGACATTGGAGGTGAGCAGGTTTAGAGTGCTGGCGGACATTGGAGGTGAGCAGGTTTAGAGTGCTGGCGGACATTTGAGGTCAGGAGGTTTAGAGTGTCTGCAGACATTTGAGGTAAGCAGGTTTAGAGTGTCAGCAGACATTTGAGGTAAGCAGGTTTAGAGTGTCGGCGGACATTTGAAGTAAGCAAGTTTTTGAGTGTTGGCGAACATTTGAGGTAAGCAGGTTTAGAGTGTCGGCGGACATTTGAAGGGAGCAGGTTAAGAGTGTCGGCGGACTTTTGTGGTGAGCATGTTTAGAGTGTTGGTAGACATTTGAGGTAAGCAGGTTTAGTGTGTCGGTAGACATTTGAGGTAAGCAGGTTTAGAGTGTCGGCGGACATTTGAGGTGAGCAGGTTTAGACTGTCGGCGGAATTTTGAGGTGAGTAGGTTTAGAGTCGGCGGACATTTGAGGTGAGTAGTTTTAGAGTGTCAGCAGACATTTGAGGTAAGCAGGTTTAGAGTGTCGGCGGACTTTTGTGGTGAGCAGGTGTAGAGTGTCGGCAGACATTTGAGGTAAGCAGGTTTAGAGTGTCAGCAGACATTGGAGGTGAGCAGGTTTAGAGTGTCAGCAGACATTGGAGGTGAGCAGGTTTAGAGTGCTGGCGGACATTTGCGGTCAGGAGGTTTAGAGTGCTGGCGGACATTTGAGGTCAGGAGGTTTAGAGTGTCAGCAGACATTGGAGGTGAGCAGGTTTAGAGTGCTGGCGGACATTGGAGGTGAGCAGGTTTAGAGTGCTGGCGGACATTTGAGGTCAGGAGGTTTAGAGTGTCTGCAGACATTTGAGGTAAGCAGGTTTAGAGTGTCAGCAGACATTTGAGATAAGCAGGTTTAGAGTGTCGGCGGACATTTGAAGTAAGCAAGTTTTTGAGTGTTGGCGAACATTTGAGGTAAGCAGGTTTAGAGTGTCGGCGGACATTTGAAGGGAGCAGGTTAAGAGTGTCGGCGGACTTTTGTGGTGAGCATGTTTAGAGTGTTGGTAGACATTTGAGGTAAGCAGGTATAGTGTGTCGGCAGACATTTGAGGTAAGCAGGTTTAGAGTGTCGGCGGACATTTGAGGTGAGCAGGTTTAGACTGTCGGTGGAATTTTGAGGTGAGCAGGTTTAGAGTCGGCGGACATTTGAGGTGAGTAGTTTTAGAGTGTCAGCAGACATTTGAGGTAAGCAGGTTTAGAGTGTCGGCGGACTTTTGTGGTGAGCAGGTTTAGAGTGTCGGCAGACATTTGAGGTAAGCAGGTTTAGGGTGTCGACAGACATTTTAGGTAAGCAGGTTTAGAGTGTCTGCAGACATTTGAGGTAAGCAGGTTTAGAGTGTCAGCAGACATTGGAGGTGAGCAGGTTTAGAGTGCTGGCGGACATTTGAGGTCAGGAGGTTTAGAGTGTCGGCGGACATTTTAGGTAAGCAGGTTTAGAGTGTCTGCAGACATTTGAGGTAAGCAGGTTTAGAGTGTCAGCAGACATTTGAGGTAAGCAGGTTTAGAGTGTCGGCGGACATTTGAAGTAAGCAAGTTTTTGAGTGTTGGCGGACATTTGAAGGGAGCAGGTTAAGAGTGTCGGCGGACTTTTGTGGTGAGCATGTTTAGAGTGTTGGTAGACATTTGAGGTAAGCAGGTTTAGTGTGTCGGCAGACATTTGAGGTAAGCAGGTTAAGAGTGTCGGCGGACATTTGAGGTGAGCAGGTTTAGACTGTCGGCGGAATTTTGAGGTGAGCAGGTTTAGAGTTGGCGGACATTTGAGGTGAGTAGTTTTAGAGTGTCAGCAGACATTTGAGGTAAGCAGGTTTAGAGTGTCGGCGGACTTTTGTGGTGAGCAGGTTTAAAGTGTCGGCGGACATTTGAGGTAAGCAGGTTTAGACTGTCGGCAGACATTTGAGGTAAGCAGGTTTAGAGTGTCGGCGGACATTTGAGGTAAGCAGGTTTAGAGTGCTGGCGGACATTTGAGGTAAGCAGGTTTAAACTGTCGGCGGACATTTGAGGTAAGCAGGTTTAGAGTGTCGGCGGACATTTGAGGTAAGAAGGTTTAGAGTGTTGGCGGACATTTGAGGTTAGCAGGTTTAGACTGTTGGCACACATTTGAGGCGAGCAGATTTAGACTGTCGGCAGACATTTGAGGTAAGAAGGTTTAGACTGTCGGCTGACTTTTGTGGTGAACAGGTTTAGAGTGTCGGCACACATTTGAGATAAGCAGGTTTAGACTGTCGGCAGACATTTGAAGTAAGCAGGTTTAGACTGTCGGCACACATTTGAGGTGAGCAGGTTTAGAGTGTTGGCGGACATTTAAGGTGAGCAGGTTTAGAGCGTCGGTGAACATTTGAGGTGAGCAGGTTTAGACTGTCGGCAGACATTTGAGGTAAGCAGGTTTAGAGTGTCGGCGGACATTTGAGGTGAGCAGGTTTAGACTGTTGGCGGACTTTTGAGGTGAGCAGGTTTAGAGTCGGCGGACATTTGAGGTGAGCAGGTTTAGAGTGTCAGCAGACATTTGAGGTGAGTAGTTTTAGAGTGTCAGCAGACGTTTGAGGTAAGCAGGTTTAGACTGTCGGCGGACTTTTGTGGTGAGCAGGTTTAGAATGTCGGCGGACATTTGAGGTGAGCAGGTTTAGAGCGTCGGTGAACATTTGAGGTGAGCAGGTTTAGACTGTCTGCAGACATTTGAGGTAAGCAGGTTTAGAGTGTCGGCGGACATTTGAGGTGAGCAGGTTTAGACTGTCGGTGGACTTTTGAGGTGAGCAGGTTTAGAGTCGGCGGACATTTGAGGTGAGTAGTTTTAGAGTGTCAGCAGACATTTGAGGTGAGTAGTTTTAGAGTGTCAGCAGACATTTGAGGTAAGCAGGTTTAGAATGTCGGCAGACTTGTGGTGAGCAGGTTTAGAGTGTCGGCAGACATTTGAGGGAAGCAGGTTTAGAGTGTCAGCAGACATTTGAAGGGAGCAGGTTAAGAGTGTCGGCGGACTTTTGTGGTGAGCAGGTTTAGAGTGTTGGTAGACATTTGAGGTAAGCAGGTTTAGTGTGTCGGCAGACATTTGAGGTAAGCAGGTTTAGAGTGTGGGCGGACATTTGACGTGAGCAGGTTTAGACTGTCGGCGGAATTTTGAGGTGAGCAGGTTTAGAGTCGGCGGACATTTGAGGTGAGTAATTTTAGAGTGTCAGCAAACATTTGAGGTAAGCAGGTTTAGAGTGTCGGCGGACTTTTGTGGTGAGCAGGTTTAGACTGTCGGCGGACTTTTGAGGTGAGCAGGTTTAGAGTTGGCGGACATTTGAGGTGAGTAGTTTTAGAGTGTCAGCAGACATTTGAGGTGAGTAGTTTTAGAGTGTCAGCGGACATTTGAGGTGAGCAGGTTTAGACTGTCGGCGGACTTTTGAGGTGAGCAGGTTTAGAGTCGGCGGACATTTGAGGTGAGTAGTTTTAGAGTGTCAGCAGACATTTGAGGTGAGTAGTTTTAGAGTGTCAGCAGACATTTGAGGTAAGCAGGTTTAGAATGTCGGCAGACTTGTGGTGAGCAGGTTTAGAGTGTCGGCAGACATTTGAGGGAAGCAGGTTTAGAGTGTCAGCAGACATTTGAAGGGAGCAGGTTAAGAGTGTCGGCGGACTTTTGTGGTGAGCAGGTTTAGAGTGTTGGTAGACATTTGAGGTAAGCAGGTTTAGTGTGTCGGCAGACATTTGAGGTAAGCAGGTTTAGAGTGTGGGCGGACATTTGACGTGAGCAGGTTTAGACTGTCAGCGGAATTTTGAGGTGAGCAGGTTTAGAGTCGGCGGACATTTGAGGTGAGTAATTTTAGAGTGTCAGCAAACATTTGAGGTAAGCAGGTTTAGAGTGTCGGCGGACTTTTGTGGTGAGCAGGTTTAGACTGTCGGCGGACTTTTGAGGTGAGCAGGTTTAGAGTTGGCGGACATTTGAGGTGAGTAGTTTTAGAGTGTCAGCAGACATTTGAGGTGAGTAGTTTTAGAGTGTCAGCGGACATTTGAGGTGAGCAGGTTTAGACTGTCGGCGGACATTTGAGGTGAGTAGTTTTAGAGTGTCAGCAGACATTTGAGGTGAGTAGTTTTAGAGTGTCAGCGGATATTTGAGGTGAGCAGATTTAGACTGTCGGCAGACATTTGAGGTAAGAAGGTTTAGACTGTCGGCTGACTTTTGTGGTGAACAGGTTTAGAGTGTCGGCACACATTTGAGATAAGCAGGTTTAGACTGTCGGCAGACATTTGAAGTAAGCAGGTTTAAACTGTCGGCACACATTTGAGGTGAGCAGGTTTAGAGTGTTGGCGGACATTTAAGGTGAGCAGGTTTAGAGCGTCGGTGAACATTTGAGGTGAGCAGGTTTAGACTGTCGGCAGACATTTGAGGTAAGCAGGTTTAGAAAGTCGGCGGACATTTGAGGTGAGCAGGTTTAGACTGTTGGCGGACTTTTGAGGTGAGCAGGTTTAGAGTCGGCGGACATTTGAGGTGAGCAGGTTTAGAGTGTCAGCAGACATTTGAGGTGAGTAGTTTTAGAGTGTCAGCAGACGTTTGAGGTAAGCAGGTTTAGACTGTCGGCGGACTTTTGTGGTGAGCAGGTTTAGAGTGTCGGCGGACATTTGAGGTGAGCAGGTTTAGAGCGTCGGTGAACATTTGAGGTGAGCAGGTTTAGACTGTCTGCAGACATTTGAGGTAAGCAGGTTTAGAGTGTCGGTGGACATTTGAGGTGAGCAGGTTTAGACTGTCGGCGGACTTTTGAGGTGAGCAGGTTTAGAGTCGGCGGACATTTGAGGTGAGTAGTTTTAGAGTGTCAGCAGACATTTGAGGTGAGTAGTTTTAGAGTGTCAGCAGACATTTGAGGTAAGCAGGTTTAGAATGTCGGCAGACTTTTATGGTGAGCAGGTTTAGAGTGTCGGCAGACATTTGAGGGAAGCAGCTTTAGAGTGTCAGCAGACATTTGAGGGGAGCAGGTTAAGAGTGTCGGCGGACTTTTGTGGTGAGCAGGTTTAGAGTGTTGGTAGACATTTGAGGTAAGCAGGTTTAGTGTGTCGGCAGACATTTGAGGTAAGCAGGTTTAGAGTGTCGGCGGACATTTGAGGTGAGCAGGTTTAGACTGTCGGCGGAATTTTGAGGTGAGCAGGTTTAGAGTCGGCGGACATTTGAGGTGAGTAGTTTTAGAGTGTCAGCAGACATTTTAGGTAAGCAGGTTTAGAGTGTCAGCGGACTTTTGTGGTGAGCAGGTTTAGACTGTCGGCGGACTTTTGAGGTGAGCAGGTTTAGAGTCGGCGGACATTTGAGGTGAGTAGTTTTAGAGTGTCAGCAGACATTTGAGGTGAGTAGTTTTAGAGTCTCAGCGGACATTTGAGGTGAGCAGGTTTAGACTGTCTGCGGACTTTTGAGGTGAGCAGGTTTAGAGTCGGCGGACATTTGAGGTGAGTAGTTTTAGAGTGTCAGCAGACATTTGAGGTGAGTAGTTTTAGAGTGTCAGCAGACATTTGAGGTAAGCAGGTTTAGAATGTCAGCGGACTTTTGTGGTGAGCAGGTTTAGAGTGCCAGCAGACATTTGAGGGAAGCAGGTTTAGAGTGTCGGCGGACTTTTGTGGTGAGCAGGTTTAGAGTGCCGGCGGATATTTGAGGTAAGCTGGTTTAGACTGTTGGCAGACATTTGAGGTAAGCAGGTTTAGAATGTCGGCGGACATTTGAGGTGAGCAGGTTTAGACTGTTGGCTGACTTTTGAGGTGAGCAGGTTTAGAGTCGGCGGACATTTGAGGTGAGCAGGTTTAGAGTGTCAGCAGACATTTGAGGTGAGTCGTTTTAGAGTGTCAGCAGACATTTGAGGTAAGCAGGTTTAGAATGTCGGCTGACTTTTGTGGTGAGCAGGTTTAGAGTGTCGGCGGACATTTGAAGGGAGCAGGTTAAGAGTGTCGGCGGACGTTTGTGGTGAGCAGGTTTAGAGTGTTGGTAGACATTTGAGGTAAGCAGGTTTAGAGTGTCGGCGGACATTTGAGGTGAGTAGTTTTAGAGTGTCAGCAGACGTTTGAGGTAAGCAGGTTTAGACTGTCGGCAGAATTTTGAGGTGAGCAGGTTTAGAGTCGGCAGACATTTTAGGTGAGTAGTTTTAGAGTGTCAGCAGACATTTGAGGTAAGCAGGTTTAGAGTGTCAGCGGACTTTTGTGGTGAGCAGGTTTAGAGTGTCGGCGGACATTTGAGGTAAGCAGGTTTAGACTGTCGGCAGACATTTGAGGTAAGCAGGTTTAGAGTGTCGGCGGACATTTGAGGTGAGCAGGTTTAGACTGTTGGCGGACTTTTGAGGTGAGCAGGTTTAGAGTCGGCGGACATTTGAGGTGAGCAGGTTTAGAGTGTCAGCAGACATTTGAGGTGAGTAGTTTTAGAGTGTCAGCAGACATTTGAGGTAAGCAGGTTTAGAATGTCGGCGGACTTTTGTGGTGAGCAGGTTTAGAGTGTCGGCGGACATTTGAGGTAAGCAGGTTTAGAGTGTCAGCAGACATTTGAAGGGAGCAGGTTAAGAGTGTCGGCGGACGTTTGTGGTGAGCAGGTTTAGAGTGTTGGTAGACATTTGAGGTAAGCAGGTTTAGAGTGTCGGCGGACATTTGAGGTGAGCAGGTTTAGAGTGTCAGCAGACATTTGAGGTAAGCAGGTTTAGAGTGTCGGCGGAATTTTGAGGTGAGCAGGTTTAGAGTCTGCAGACATTTGAGGTGAGTAGTTTTTGAGTGTCAGCAGACATTTGAGGTAAGCAGGTTTAGAGTGTCGGCAGACATTTGAGGTGAGCAGGTTTAGAGTCGGCGGACATTTGAGGTGAGCAGGTTTAGAGTGTCAGCAGACATTTGAGGTAAGCAGGTTTAGAGTGTCGGCAGACATTTGAGGTAATGCACACTCACTCCCACCCTATTTATTCATCCACCCTTCCATAAATTCACATACAAACCACCTGTCTAGACATATATCGTCATGCATACATCACCCATCCATCTATATGCTAATGAACAAGTTAATTACCTTCTGTAACGCCTTATCTGGAAGAGACTATATCTAGCAGAGACTATATCTAGCCACAGATTCCTTACCTTTTGAACTTCCTCAGGCGTCCGACTGCATCCGGAAGATTTTTCATGAGCAGTACCCCTGCAAGCCACTAGGTTTGCGTCGATTAACTCAGCGTCCGTTGTCGGCGTCGTCCACCCCAAAAGTGACACAGCAGTAACTATATAGGCATCACCCAGGTACGCTGACGTCAGTTACTTTTCACAACTTTCCACGCTAGAAGTGCAGAGCCGTGAAGAACACTGAGAACTGGAGTGTCAAACTAGAGCCCTAAAAGGGGTCATCCCTGACCCTGTAAATACGTTCGCAAAGCGGGGAGGATGATTGGGTCACCTACGAATCTGCAGCTAGATAGAGTCTCTACCAGATAAGGCGTTAATTACTGATGGTAAGTAACATATTCATCTGATAGAGACATCTAACCGCAGATTCATTACCTTAGAATAGATACCCAAGCAATGCCATCCCGGGGGAGAGTTTGCGATAGTCAGGATAGGCTGAGAGGTAAGGTGGCTTAGAAGATAAGGCCGGCAGCTCACTCCCTCTGCAGGCAGATGTAATCATCACAAGGAAGGCGGTTGTCAAGGTGAGAAGCCTGAGGGGGCAATTATTTAAATTCTCGAAAGGAGCGCACATCAAAGAAGTCAAAACTAAATTAAGGTCCCTCTGAAGAGAGGAGTAAGACCCTTGAGGAACCCATGTACAATAGGGGACATGAACAAAGAGGCATCAGGCAACCGGATTATTGCAGAAATGGCAGATAGACAGCCCTAAAGAGTGGCCAAAGCAGATCCCTGCTGGGCAAGGGAAGAAATGACAAGCAGAACTTCAGAAAGGGGATCAAAAGCTTTCTCTGCACACCATGCCATAATTCTTTCCCAACGACAGACATGCACCGTCTTGGTGGAGGGACGCCTAGCTGCCAAGATGGCATTACCGGCTTCAGGAGGAAAGTTGAAAGCTATCGGCAGTCGCTGCTCAATCTGCAAGCAAGAAGGCGGAGAGTGGATGGGTTTTTGGTGGAGAACCCACCCCGGCTGCTGTGACAGAAGATCCTCCCGGAGGGGCAGCCTCATCGGAGGATCGAGGGCCATGGTCAGTAGCTCGGGACACCAGACTCTTAACAAAGGGTCCATGACCCGACCCGCCCTGTTTGTTGCAGTACCACATGGCGTGGTGATGTTCGTGAACACCTGCATTAGCCTTCCCTTGATGGAGGGTAGAAAGGCTTCCTATGCCAGTCGGATCGCTGGGAGCTCCAACAGTTTGATGTAGAGTCCGGGTCGCGCCAGAGTCCTCTGATCTCCACCTCTCTCAGATGGCTGCCCCATCCCAGAAGTGATTCATCTGTCACTACTGTGTGGTCTGGTGAGTGAAGGGAGAGGGATCTGCCTATGACCCAATCGCGGCTCGCCAACTACCACTGCAGATCGTTCGCAGTGCCCCCTGAGATCTGGACCGTGTCGCAATGATTCCCCTCATGCTGCACCCACTAAAACTTCAGGTCGCACCGCAGAGCCCACATATGCCAGCCAGCCTGTGTCAGCAGCAAGATGCAGAAGACCATGAGGCCCAGCGGCCTCAGAGTCATTCTCACCGAAATCCAGGATAGTGACTGAAACATCGGTATCATAGCCTGAATATCCTGGACTCGCCGCTCAGGAAGATAAGCCCAAAACTACAGTGTATACAGAACATCTCGGATGAAAGGGAGCGTCTGAAAGGGAGTCAGGTGCAACTTATGCACGTTGATAGTGAACCCCCAGTGAGTAGTCTGGAGGTGGGATACAACAGTCTGGGGTGAGACCCCTTCAGCTGTAAGTCGTCAAGATAAGGGGTGCCAGTCTTCCCCTATCTCCGAAGATGAACTGCAACCACCACCATCACCTTGAACACCCGGGAGAGCTGGTAAGGCCAAAGAGAAGCACAGCAAACTGAAAGTGCTCGTGGCTTATCTTGAACCATAGATATCGCCGGTGGGTAGGCATGACTGGAATATGAAAATAGGCGTCTTGCGTGTCCAACGCTGCCATCCAGCCTCCTGAGTCCAGGGCAGCCAAGACCCGCGCTAGCGTAAGCATTTTGAATTGCTCCTTTTTGAGAATATGAAGAGTGAGAATAGGACAGAGGCGCTAGTCCTTTTCAGGAACCAGAAAGTAGCAATAATAACCACAGAGTACTTCTGACACCGGACCCACCGTCTCCATGGCTCCCTTGGCCAAGAGAGCCATGACTTCCTCCCGGAGCAGAGACAGATGATTCTCCGTCAGCCGGTCGTGAGATGGTGACATGGCTTGAAGCCCTTACCATAGCCGCAAAAGGCAGACTGAGGTGGACGTCAGGCAGCAGAGGCCTAAGGACCTTGCCGAAGCACAAGAATCCATAAAGTACTCGAGCACCGAATCTGCCTAGTCTCCGAAGAGACGGGTGTCATCGAAGGGCGTGTCCATAAGGGAAGTTTGGACATCCCCTGAAAAACCAGCCGTGGCGCCTAAGGGCGTTGTGGAAACCGCTCTGCCAATTGGGTCGGTTGTGTCACGTTCGCATCTAATAGTGAACTTTGTCACATCTCTCCAGACAGTGGCAGCTTAGGAGTGCACAGCACCGGCCTCCTCCGGGAACTGTGGCAGCATTTGCACAACCGTATCCCACCAGTGTGGGAATAACAGTCCAAAAGGCATGCAGTGTTCATGGACCGCAATGCCAGGCTGGCAGAAGAATACATCTTCTTCCCAAATGAGTCAGTCTCTTGGATTCCCTCTCTGGGAGAGTGGTCGGGAAAGCCCCTTGGGAGGTGGAGGCTTGGGCCACCAAGCGTCCAGGGGTAAGGTGTTGCATGAGGAAGTTTGGGTCCCAGGTACAGGGTGATGGCGGCGGACAATCGTCCTATTCAAAGGAGCCCCTGTGCTGGGTATGGACCAGGTACCCCAATGGAAATCAGTGAGTGCGCCATTGAATGGGAGTAAGGGTTCCGATGTGGAGACTCCCGGTTGCAGCACGTCTGCCAAGAAATTACTCTTGACTGCCACTGTGGGTAGCTGAAGGTCAAGGAACTCCGCCGCCCTCCACACCACCACTGCATAAGAAGCTCTCTCCTCTGTAGCCGCGGTAGGAGGAGAAAGCAGACCAGCATCTGGAGACATATGCAGACTACTGGCCTCACCCAGATCCTCAAACCATTCCACACTTTGCTCTCCTCATAGGGCTGGTATTCTAAAGGCTCTAGTGACCCCTCCTTGAGGCCTAGTCAATGAAAATAGGCTCAGCCTCCGTCTAAGAGGCAAAGCTCCTGCTGGAGTTGGTGTTGTGTGGCGCACATCGGGCTCCGTGTCGGAGCCAGGGATGACAGTGGAGATGGCAGCGCTGGGCTCATCGGCTCACCCTGAGGAAGGTTGAGATGGCACGACCGGCGTTGGTCCGGATCCAGAAATGGTTCCTTGGGGCCCCACTGGAGCCAGGGACGGATCCGCCTCTGGGGCTACTTCCTACCCTGCGGGGCCCTAAGGCATGTCGACAGGGTTGAGCAGCCCAAATATGAACTGCATGGCCTCATTGAACTCTTTCAGTTGGGCAAGAGTCGCTCTGGCCTTTGGGGAGGCGCAGAGTTGGCCCAGGCACAGGTTCCGGGATAGGAGGCCTAGAACGTCGAGGCTCCCTCATCTCGTCGGCCGAGGGGAAATTGGAGACAGCTTAGAATTCTTTCTCTTCTTTTTGTTCCTCCTTCCTGAGTATCCAGAGGACTTGAAATGGGATGAGGAGAGCTAAGCGAGTAACCTCGGGACGTTCCCCTTGACAGGGATCTCGACTTCCAAGGAGTCGCATGCCGGGCCATTAGCAGCTTCAGGGACTGCTGCCTCAAAGCCTTCGAAGCTTCGTCCAGCAATCTGAACACAGCTTGGTGTCGTGGTTGCGCTCCAGACACCAAAGACACAAGATGTGGGCCCGTCACCGACATAGGTCAGTGACAGGCGCCGTAGGGCTTAAAACCAGACTTGCGCAGAGACTTCCTTGACACACCAAGAGTTAAACCACAAAGAGTCAACAAACCGTTGATCAAAGCCTGTCAAAAAACAACATAGGGATCGGTAGCTCTTCCCCAGATCACTGCTGACTGATGTGGAAAGAAAAAAACTGACACCAGAGTGGCGCATATATAGGTATCACGACATCACCTAAGGCACGGACGAGAGACGCGTAGCCGATCGACTCCACCTACTGGTGCGCAGGGGTACTGCTCATGAAAAATCATTTGGATCCAGTCTGAAGCATTGGGGAATTCAAAAGGTAAGGATTCTGTGGCTAGAAGTCTCTATCAGATATACATATCACTCACCATTCGGCAGCCCATGGCCAAGTCAGTTCCACATCAGCCACTCCACCTCTGTGAGCTGGGAGAGTCAGTCGTGTTACGTGCAGGTGTAAACAGGGATCAGTGTGGTGTCGGTTTTACCCCCAGTGTCCCAGACCAGAAGCTTCACCTAGTGCTCCAACCGCTCGCCTGCACACCTTAAGCCCTTACTTGAGCATGGACACCCCGTCCGACGTGGCCGGGACACTGTAGCGCCTCATGTAGTCGTGGATCTCCGGAAAGCTCTTTTTGATGTACTCCTCGGCACTGCTCTCCCACACTGTGCCGAAGCGGAAGCCTTGAGATGGGTGATGCAGCTTTAGTGGATAGAATATTTTATAAATACATCACAAGAACAAAGTCATCACCAAAACCAACAGAAAGCAGTGAGAGAAAAAGCACACTCTACTACCTGAAAAAGGCTACAACGAAAGCCGACGACAACCAGGCTACAATCAAACAAAATAGTAACAGGTCCAGAAATTTCCAAGCGAGAGCATCACATCCACAGTACAACCAAACAAAACAGGAAAACATTACAATAATCCAACAGAGAGCGAGAGTGCACCTATCACCAAAAACAGGCTATGCCCAAACACAGGAGCATCATCTGACCAAAAGAAATGAACCAGAGAGAGAGAGAGAGAGAGCACATCCTACCATCACAACCAAGAAACAGCCAAATAAAACTGAAACAGGTCAGCCAAAATGATCAGCAACCAGTGATGTAGCACACTCTACCACCTGAACCAGGATGCACCCAAGCAGAACAGGAACATGTCACCAAAAACAACAAGAATCAACCAGAGAAAGGGCACCTTGGGCCACCATGACCAGGCCGCAGCAAAGTAAAAACACATAACCGATAGAAAGCAATCAGAGAAAGGACACACCCTGCCATCACAACTAGGGGACAACCAAATAAAACTGCAAATTGCCACCGAGACCAATAGAAACACATGATATCACCACAAAAAGAGTACAGTTAAACAAAACAGAGCATGTTACCCAAAACAACAGAAATCAAATAGAGAAAGGCAACACCCAACAACCACACCCAGAATACAACAAAAACAAAGTAGCAGAAATCAACTAGAGAGAGTGTGCATCCTACCACCACAACTAGGCTACAACGAAACAAAACAGGAACATGTCACCTAAATCATCAGAAAGAAACCAGAGACAGAGCACATCCTACCAACTCAAAGCAAAGCAGAACACATCACCAAAGGAAAACAACAAGAGACAGAACACATACTGCCACTATAATCAGGCTTCAACCAAATACAATAGGAACACATCACCAAAACCAACAGAAAGCAACCACAGAGAGAACACACCCTAACACTGTAACCAGCGTGCTGTCAAACAAAAGAGGAACACATCTTGAAAACCAAAGTAGTAAAGCAACCAAAGAGACAGAGCACACATCAAAACACTACAACTAGGAAATAATCAAACAAAACTAGAACAAATCAACACTAGAAACCAACCAGAAAAACAGCACATCCCAATTTCACAACAAGTCTACAGAAAAACAGAACAGTAATACATCATCAAAACCAAAGCAATAGTGAGAGAGTACTTCTTATCACCATAACCAGGCTACAAAGAAATACCCCACAAACACATCACCAAAACGAGTAGAAAAAATCCATAGAGTGAGAGAGAGCACATCCTAACCTTACAACTGGGGGAAAAGGTAACCCAAAAAACTGAAAGCAACCACAGAGAAAGCATTTTTTAACAAAACAACCAAGGCACAACCAAACAAGAAGTAATATGTCATTAACACTACAGAAAGCCACCGGAGAGAGAGTCTGAGGAAGCGCAACAAAGTTAAAATGGAGCACAATCTATCACCACAACAAAGACACAAGCAGCAAAACCAGAAAGAAGAAGAGAGAGGTCTTCTTACCACCATCAGGAGGGCACACCTAACAAAAATCAGAAAGAGAAGCATCATCAATGCCATCTTACTATTACAAGTAGGACTAAAGTGGCAAAAAAACTAAAAAAACAAGTATGGATGTCTTACCACCATAATAGGCAACAGACAACATAAAGCTGAGAGGGAGAGAAATGTGAAGGGACACATCTTAGAGCAATCCCAGAAAACCACAAAGAGAATTAGGAAGAGAACAATTTACCACAGCCACAAGACAAACAATGGCAACCAGACAGAAAAAGAGAATGTAATTATGAGTAGCAGACCACAGCCAGCAGAATCCAGAGAGCAAACTGAAAAAAGCACATATTACAACAATAACCAGCCAGACATCTGAGCGGGAACTCTAAATATTATCTATATTCAGGTCACAGAAAACAAGGTGCATCCTACCATTATAACCAGGACTTGTCACCATTTGAGATACCCTAATAACCGGACCGCGAGGATAAGATATCGGCTAAAGATTCAGAAAGGACATCTTACAACCATAACCAGACCATATGAAACTGTAGCAGAGAGAAAGTGCATCTCACCATCATACCAAACTATGAGATACTAGGGAGACAAAAGGAAACCTTGCCTCCATTAACAGAATAGAGCCAAAAGACCAACAGAAAATACAGAGTGCAAACCTTACCAACAAAATAAAAGCATAACAAAGTCTGAACAAGAAAGATGGAGTGGAGGGAAGCATACGAAAATCTACATAAGCAGCAAAGAAAGATCAAAACCAACAGGGAACTGAAAGGTGAACAACTACCACTGCCCCCACACCCCCACCCAGACCACAACAAACAGAAGGCAGAAATGTATCCCCTCTTACTGTACAACATACACAACATAATCTGGACAGAAAGCAAGCACAACGTACTATTGTCGTAACTAGACCAACGCTAACAGTGAGCAAGCATGCCTTACCATCATCCTAACTATGCCTAAGACAACAGAGAGCGAGCATGCCTACATCAGCCTCATTATACCTAAGACGACAGAGAGCGAGCATGCCTTACCATCACCATAACTATACCAAAGACGACAGAGCAGAGAGCAAGCATGCCTTACCATCACTATAACTATACCACAGGTAACAGAGAGCGAGCATGCCTTACCATCACTATAACTATACCAAAGACGACAGAGGGCGAGCATGCCTTACCATCACCCTAACTATACCTAAGACGACAGAGAGCAAGCATGCCTTACCATGACCATGACTAAACCAATGACGACAGCTCGAGCATGACTTAAGATCACTCTAACCATACCAAAGGCGACAGAGAGCGAGCATGCCTTACCATCACCATGACTATACCAAAGTCGACAGCGGACAAGCATGCCTTACCATCACCATGACTATACCAATGACGACAGAGCAGAGAGCAAGCATGCCTTACTATCTCCCCAACTATACCAAATGCGACAGAGAGCGAACATGCCTTACCATCACCCAAACTATACCTAAGACGACAGACAGCGAGCACATTTTACCCTAACTATACCAAAGCTAACAGAGAGCGAGCATGCCTTACCATCACCCAACTAGACCAAAGACGACAGAGAGCAAGCACATCTTACGAACACCATAACTAAACCAAAGCCGACACAGAGCGAGCCTGCTTTGCCATCACCACAACTGAAACAAAGACGTCAGAACGAGCATACTTTACCATCACCATAACTATACCAAAGACAACAGAGGGCGAGCACATCATACGAACACCATACCTATACCAAAGACAACAGAGAGCAAGTATGCCTTACCATCAGAATATCTATACCAAAAACTGAGGACGAGCATGTCTTACCATCACCATAACTATACCAAAGACGACAGAGCGAGCATGCCTTACCATAACTATACCAAAGACGATCAAGTGAACATGCCTTACCATCACCTTAACTATACCAAAGACGACATGGTGATGGTAAGGCATGCTCACTCTTTCGTCTTTGGTATAGTTAGGGTGATGGTAAGGCATGCTCACTTGGTCGTCTCTTTGGTATAGTTATGATAAGGCATGCTCGCTCTGTCGTTTTTGGTATAGTTATGGTGATGGTAAGGCATGCTCACTCTGACTATACCCAAGACGACAGAGAGCGAGCGTGCCTTACCACCACTATAACCATACCAAAGGAGGCAGAGAGCGAGCATGCCTTACCATCACCATAAGAATACCTAAGACGACAGAGAGCGAGCATGCCTTACCATCACCATAACTATACCAAAGACGACAGAGTGAGTATGCCTTACCATCACCATAACTATACCAAAGCAACAGAGAGCGAGCATGCCTTACCATCACCATATCTATACCAAAGACAGAGGTCGAGCATGCCTTACCATCACCATAACTATACCAAAGACGACAGAGCGAACATGCCTTACCATCACCATAACTATACCAAAGATGACAGAGCAGAGAGCAAGCATGCCTTACCATCACCCTAACTATGCCCAAGACAACAGAGAGCGAGCATGCCTACATCACCCTCATTATACCTAAGACGACAGAGTGAGCATGCCTTACCATCACCCTAACTATACCAAAGATAACAGAGAGCGAACACACCTTACCATCACAACAAGGCCAAAGACAACAGAGAGCAGGCATTCCTTACCATCATCATAACTAGACCAAAGACAAAGCGAGCATGCCTTACCATCACCATAACTAGACCAAAGACAAAGCGAGCATGCCTTACCATCACCATAACTTTACCAAAGACGACAGAGTGCGAGCACATCTTACGAACACCATAACTATACCAAAGACGACAGAGAGCAAGCATGCCTTACTATCATCATATCTATACCAAAGACAGAGGGAGAGCATGCCTTACCATCACCATAACTAGACCAAAGATGACAGACAGCAAGCATGCCTTACCATAACTATACCAAAGATGACAGAGCGAGCATGCCTTACCATCACCCTAACTATACCAAAGAGGTCAGAGCGAACATGTCTTACCTTAACCCTAACTATACCAAAGGCGACAGAGAACGAGCATGTCTTACCTTAACCCTAACTATATCTAAGACAACAGAGAGCGAGCATGCCTTACCACCACAATAATCATACCAAAGGTGTCAGAGATCAAGCATGCCTTACCATCACCATAAGAATACCTAAGACGACAGAGAGCGAGCATGCCTTACCATCACCGTAACTATACCAAAGACGACAGAGCGAGCATGCCTTACCATCACCCTAACATTACCAAAGACGACAGAGGGTGAGCATGCCTTACCATCACCATAAATAGACCAAAGACGGCAGAGAGCGAACACACCTTCCCATGACAACAAGACCAAAGCCAACGGAGAACATACAGACAGAGAGCACATCTTACCACTGCCTCCGATTTAGGTAACTACTTCTCTACTGCCCATTTTCTTACTCCGTGGAAGCTTTACAAATTAATAACTTCTTGGTTAGATGGGGGTGGCTCTTGGGTTACATCACATTTATGGAATTAAATGAGCCGTCCCCTTTATCCTGTAATAGGGTGTTACTGCAATACAGACCCCCTACTTCACCGTCAAGGAGAACAGATGATCGACCAACCTTCGGGTCGTGGATTCCAGAGAGTTCCTCGAAGGTCTTGTCTCCCACCATGACTGCTGCCAAGTTAGCCGTGTAGCTGGACAGGACCAGGAGGCAGAAGATGGCCCAGAGGTTCATCAGGACGCGGCCGGTCCAACACTTGGGTGTTTTGCTGGAGACGGTCCTGCCAAAGAGAATGGCATAGCAGAGGTTGAGTGCTGAGGAGTAGGAAAAGACGGTCACCCTGTTTCGACCCTGCGGGGTCATGCCGAAGGGGCTTTTCCACTCATAGAGGGTTAAGAAGAGTGCCGTGATGTGCAGTGCCACAAAGATGCCCACCCACATGGTCCAGTGAAGAGGCCACATGAAGGCGCCGATCGGCGACGCCGTGTCCTTGGTGCGCACCAGTATGCCCAGGCTGGTGGAGAAGAAGGGGCTGGTGAAGTCAATGACGGTGCTCCTGGCAGAGTTAATGCTGAAGGAGGTCACGGCCATGTGGGCGGTGCCACTGAGCAGGTCACCCACCAACCCCGTCCACCGCCCATTCTTCCAGGCGCCATACTTGCCGTCCCCAACGATGTAGAGGTCAAAGTCAAACTGAAGGTCCTCAGAGAGCTTCTCCAGCAGGTCAATGCAATACCCATAGCAGCAAGTTTTTAGCTCTCTGGGGACTGAGTTATTCCCACTACTGAGGTCTCCAAAGAGCGCGTCCAGGACGGCGGACTCGTTGGTGTGAGGGTCCAAGCACAGCTGGCCGGCAGGACAGCTGCCATCGGCGTCCACATCCCTGGTGAAGACAAAGGGGTGCTCGACCAGCGTCACCACCCGTAGCTTGGTGCGCGAGAAGCCAGCTCCGCCCCCAGGGTGACGCCGCTGCATGCGGTTCTGCCAGATCCCTTCCTCCAGCTGCATCTTGCCTTGTCGCCAGCTTCCCACCGTCACCCAGGTGGGCTCGCCCAGCGAGTCGTGCACCAGGCTCCATATCTTGTAGCGGTGGTCGGTGTGAATCATGGACGTGTCCACCACGTGCACCTGCCCCGTGGCACCCTGGAAGGACGTGTTCGCCAGGAACCTAGAAAAGGAGGGACATCACAATGAGTACACCAGTAGCCAATCTGGGGGTACCCAAGTACTCACCTGCGCCATTTTGGGAGAAAGAGCACAGAGGCTGGGGTCCTGGTTATCAGGATCCCAGCAAACTACAGTCAAAACATAATGACACCAGGCAAAAAAGTGGGGGTAACCATGAAAGCAGATCCTACAATTGCTATCAGTACTGTTGTTGTAAAAACAGTGCAGTAAGCCTTGATTGCTCACAATTGCTATCAGCACCCTTGTTACAGAGTGCAGTAAGCCTTGATTGCTCACAATTGCTATCAGCACCCTTGTTACAGAGTGCAGTAAGCCTTGATTGCTCACAATTGCTATCAGCACCCTTGTTACAGAGTGCAGTAAGCCTTGATTGCTCACAATTGCTATCAGCACCCTTGTTACAGAGTGCAGTAAGCCTTGATTGCTCGCTAGTGCTATCAGGACCTTTGTTTCAAACAGCCTGTTGTAAGCCATAACCATTGCAATCACTGCTCTGGAAAGTGTGGTGTTCCCAGGTCCGCCTGGTATTCCCCATTCTGAGGGTTGTACCACTTTAACTGACGCAGCCTCTGCCAGTGAAACATGACTGCACACTGTTCAGACCAAAGAGCTGTTATTCATATTACAATATAGTTACATTAAAGATATGAAGGAAGAACAAACCTGCAACTCATTTTACAGTGATTAAAAACACAATCCAACGATTCCTGAATTCACAGAGACATATTTCCCTTTTTTAGGCCACAAATTGTTCAGCCTCATTATCTAGTGTGACAGGGAGCTAATGGGCCCTGTGCTGTTTAGTCTCCAGGGGCTGACTGGCCATTAATCCTCTCTGGGCAATGTCAAGGCTTGCGGGTGGCCAGCCATATCAGCGCTGCCCCCTGCTGGCTTAGGCTACCTCCCTGCCGGGGTGAGCATCCATCCGCATTAGCATATAGAAAGGTAAACTTGTTTCTATTGCTGCAACGTGCAGGGCGCCCTCTGCGCCGCAGCGTCTCCACCTAAACGCTTGCAGGCCGCTCGCGCGCTCCTCGTGCAGCCCTTGTTTACAGTGTCGAAGCCGCGGCGTCCCGCCGGGCCGCTGGAGCTGCCCGTTTGTCTCGCGGCCCTCGATCGATGGGCCACTTTCAGGAGAAGAATCTGTCTTAAGCAGCTCCAACGCGTCCCTCGGCCATCATTATCCTCCGCTCGGAGGACGCGCAAAGAAGGGCCGTTGGGGGCCTATTCACAAACTGCATTTTGTAGTACGTAAAGTAGTAATACGGTAGTATCATAAACCTACGGCGGGACATCTCTACCGTCACAATCTTTTCTCTGCAGAGATCTCCGCAAACCTACGCGCACACTTTTGTAGCCACCAAGAGAGGGCAAGTGGGAGTGGCTGGAAAATGGGGAATACTTTCTACAAAAGGGGACTCATTTATTGAGGGGTTTAGGGAGGACGACGCTCCTACAATCACGTCGTTAAGAAGAGTAAACGCACTGCAATTCACAGACTACAGTTCCAAAGTTACCACAGCCCTCTAAATATGACAACGCAGGAGTAAATGTACTCCAGTCCAGCCTTGGAGTAAGTCAAGCACTACACGTGGGCAATTACAGGAACTGCAACGCACTCTCGTAGAAATTAATGGCGGGATGGAAATTATTACAATAAAAGCCCATGGGAACTATTGTTCAATTATTACATTTAAACATGTAATTTGTTTAAATGTTAGAAAAGATACATACTTTTTAACTTTTACTTTTAATAATACACTTAATAAAAAAAAACATTCAACTATAAAAATAATTTAAGGACAGCCTTTTAAAAAATATACATGTTAAATGAAAATGCTAGTGAGGATTTGTTTAAATTATTGTTTATACCTTAAATGTATATTTAAATACTTAATTGTGAATGTACATGTAATTTGAGGGGTCAATGTGCTTTACCATCTTATTACTTCTAGGTTAAAATGAATATTCTAAGTTAATTTACAGTTATACTATACATTAAAATATTTCTAATTTGTAAAGAGTAATACATATTAATATATTTCCCATAAACATTCCCATAGGGACATCACCGCCACAGTAACAACGATGGAGGGGATGGAGAAACGTAACTCTACGCCCAGGTGTAAATGTCCATTTGGAATGGTGAATAGCAAACAAGGGTAGAGTTACACAGGATGTAGTAGTAAATATAGACGTGTATTTACTCTATTCCCCTTTGTGAACAGGCTCCTTGGTGTCCCAATATCTCCCGGTGGACAAGCTTGCAGAGACCGGAGCAAGCGGTCACCTTTCTCATCGACAAACGATCGGGTTATTGGTTGGAACTGTTGCTGAAGTGTCTGTTAGTTTCATTAATGCTCCGAGCAGATGTTCCTTGGACTTTGAGGGGTTCAGACCTCTCGGCTTCCTTTCCTCAAGGGTGAAGCTTCGTGCTAAACACTTATTTCAATTCTGGGGTCTTAACTGTGCCGACACCTCCTCCCACTCCCGAACTTCCTTGAGACCCCACTCTACATACCCTGATTAGATGAACCGTAAAACGTGTTCTTGTTTCGGAGAGAGAGTCGGGGTTTCTTTAACCCCTTCCATGCTGATGACGGCCCCCAACCGTCATGCATCACGGTGCTCGTGTGCTGATGACGGCTGGGGGCCGTCATGAACCCGCCCGCTCTTTAAAACGGCCGCACAGGCGCAGAATTGCGCCCGCGCCCAAGGGGTTAAGGAACACTCATTTCTAATTCCGAGTCTCTGTACCGCGGTGGCTATGATTATTGCATATCTTATCCCACTGAGACTGAACCCACTGCGATATTTCAGCTTTCCAGCGGTAATCCTCGGACTTTTTAATATCCTCTTGATATGCATATGTACTGGACTGAATATTAATTGGTAATAAAACTACTTAACTTCAACATCGGATTTCTTGTCCTTATTGTGGGGCCAAATGGGCTTCATGAAGATTGAACTGTTTTATTATTGCAACTCCCTCAACCTAATAAGAACCATCGGATGAGAGATTGTAAATCACGCACAGGTAAGCGACTTTTTTCTTTTCTAAGTTTAGAAAGCTTTATTAAGTTTACAAAGTAAAACCTCATTACAAAAACAAATGTCAAGGAAAAGAGATAGAAATATTAAGATGTAACAATATGTAATGCAATCCCCAAAAGGGATATAAAACTGTACCAAGGCACAAAGCTTTTTCAAGGTATTTTGTTTTGTGGGAGGGAGAGGAGAAAGAGAGGAAGAAAAGGAAGGGAATCTAGAGTACAAAATCAATACTTGAAATTGCTATAAGAAAATAAAAATGAAATGAAAAAATAAACGTCAATAAAAGAGACGGGAATAAAGAGGTAACATTCAGGGAAAATGTCTGTAAAGGAAATCAGTTAAAGGCAACCATAACAAGTCTTTTTTGATTAATAAAGGTACAGTGGTGGCAAAGGCACGATCGAGCCTATGATGGTGACATAACAGGTTCCACCAAGCAGTATATGAAACCTTTTTAGTATCCTTCCAGTTCGTTGTAATTATCTGAAAGGAAATAGCTATAAAAAGATCTATGAACTTACGTACATTACAATGAACATTCCATATGGGGGAGGAACCACCCAAAAAAATATGCACAGTCTCAAAAGGGACTTTTTTCTTACGAGGTATGTTGTGCTATAACAGTCTACATTTGACAACAGATGAGCTCGCGTTTCTGGGGTCCCCCATTTTCTTTTAGAGCATGTTTACAGCCACACCCGCTAACGCTGTAGTGATGCTTCAAAGACAGAGCTAAAAGTTGCAGCCAGGGTCATTCAGGTGCCTGCTGGACGCAGGAATCCTTATGCTGTAAGCAGGGGCAGTTTGAGGGCAGTGCGACTGGTGCAGCTGCACTGGGCGTGGACCTGTAGACGGGGCACTGACTTCAGGGGGGGGGTTCTGACTTCAGGGGGGGTGGGCGCTGTTTTAGCAATAACTTATGATAGGAGAGATGGGGGTCACTTTCGCCTGGTGGTAGTGAGAGAATCTGAGGAGGTGGTCAGGGGTTATGAGGGCGCAAAAATGTATTGTCACACCGGGTGCCACCAGCGCCAAAGCCAGCCATGCCTGTAAGCGCAGCCAGTGCCTCGAAGCCGTCTCTGACTCAGAAGTGACCATTCCTTTCGGACCCCGTAGCCAGATGCAAATAGAAGAGGTGTGGTCTTCTCAAGCGCTGGTAGCAAGACACTTCTGAACCAATTTTTGTAATGGGAGAACATCTGTGGTGATATTACAACTGGATATTTAAGCGCGCCATTTTCTGAGGGGTTGTTGACTGACCACCAACACAGGCCTCTCACGATAATCCTATGATAACAAAATATCAATTTTTATAGAATAATGCTCAAACACTGTATTCCAGCTTCCCCCATCACTCTCTCACAAGATGTCTGCCTTGCTGAGGGCCCGAGCTCAGTAAACATTAGGGAGCCCACCTGTCCCAGAATCCCATGCTCCTCAAGGAAGCCATCTTGTGTGGCCATTGTTGACACTTTTATGCAATTGCTGCCTTTAGAGGCCATTTTGGGGAGCCATTGTTCCCACCCTACCAAGATGGCAGCCTTCTTGAGGGCCCAGACCAGCTTGAGGTGTCCCCTCTGTGCAAGAGGCAGAGGGTACCAAGCTGCTGGAGGCAGTGCAAGCATCCTGCCACTGCCAGGCTGTGGAGCCAGGCTTACCTCCATGTGAAGGGGCATCTGGCACGGTGCCAGGAAGGAAGCGCCGGTGTTACCCTTCTAGCGGCAGGATCTCTTAGGGTCCCTGCACAGGCATGCGCACATGTTGCTTCATCATTATTGGTGGTTAAGGCTGTCAGTCACTCCCGCCTTAGGGTGTTGTAGCAATGACTTCTGCGCACTCTGAAATTAATATTTCATTTTTCCTCTTTGGAACACTGCGTCGCCTATGGCGCTTTTAAATGAAAGAACAGAGATCTCCCTTCGCTGCAAACACTGCCACAACATTTCAATCAATCCCCTGGCAGCATTATTTAGAGAGACTAAAAACCCAGAAGTGACGACATTTGGACGTGTTTGCATCTAGCTATGGATATAAAGAGCACATCTAGCCACAAAACAAGAGGCATGTTTAGTTGGGGTTTAACAGTGGGCCCTGCTGGAGGAGGGGGCTGTACATAACAAGAGGTGGGTAATACCATTGGGGGGGGGGGCTAAATCAAGCTTCATTTTGGGGGGTGTCCAGGAGAGTGGCATCGTTCCGCGTGGGAGGAGAGCAGAGGGACAGAGGGGTATATTATCAAGGGGGTTTATCTCCGCTTTTTTGGCTTTAAAAGCCAAGAAAGCGGAGATAAAATTATCTCCCTATTACCTAGCTGCCGCTAACACCAGTTAGCGACAGCTAGTAGGAGATAGCGACCATCTTGGGCCCCGCTTTGCATGTCAGTGATATTTATCGCTAATAACATGCAAAGTGGGCGTGCCAAGATGTTAGCGACTGAAAACAGTCGCTAACATCGCTATCTCCTATTACCAACTTTTGGAGTTATTCGCGCTAAGCGGGAATATCTCCAAAAGCTAACACCTGCCCTGAGCAGTTCTTAGCCATGTTATCCAATGATAGGTGGATAACATGGCTAAGAGCATTAGCTCGCTAAAGCATGAATATCGCTGACTTTTCAGCGATATTCATGCTTTGCGGCGATTTTTACCGCATTTGCGTTAAACCTTGGTAATACCAAGGTTTATTTGCGGTAAAAATCGCCGCAGCGCTGCGGTAAATTTTTGTCTCTAACCAAGCAATAGCGATAATTATCGCTATTGCTTGGTAATATGCCCCAGAGTTGGGCTATTCTCCAAACAACAGCAGAGACACAAAAACTTGGGAAATGCCAAATCTTGAATAACAGGTAAAGAACTGGCCATGGCGTAGAGGGCAACTTTACGTTTTAACTCCATTCTAGCATTTTGCGTCAAGTGCTCGTGGTTCTTAAACCTTGGTATTTTGATGGTTTTGTGTTGGCATGTGTGCAGTGGGGACATGTTGTCTCTGGACAAGTGACTTCCTGGAGACCATCAGGGGGGCGCGTCCACGTGCGGCTGTGACGTCATCTGCGCAGTTATGAAACAACATAGAGACAGGTTTGAGACAGCAGGCCATGCACACCTCATGACACTCACCCCGAGAGGTAGCGGCCGGAGGACTCTCCCCACTTGTGCTTGTCGTAGCAGTTGACCATGTTCTGGATGAGGGCCAGGTCGGGCCGGACGTTCACGGCTGCGGAGATGGCCCGCGTGATCAGGCCGATGGCGTCCTGGACGAACTGCTCCAAGGAAGGTCTGTTGACCTCTCCGTAGGCCAGCAGGCCCAAGGGCAGGCCTTCGGTCTGCAGCTCCTCAACGTTGAGGGGCGACCCGATCAACCAGTGGAACTCCTGCACGGTCAAGCCGCAGTCCTTGGCGGTCCTGAAAACCAGCCCCGAGCGCTGGGCGTCACAACCAAACAGGAGGAGCGGGCTGGTCAGCTCCCCTATGCTGCTGAAATGCTCCTGGAGATGGCGGACGATGCCGGCCTCGTCGAGCAGGTGAAGGCTGAGGACGGCCCTCAGGGATAATCCAGTGTTCCTGGTCAAGAACCCCAATAATCCAGAGGTGTCCCAGGTGTAGCAGGTAACCAGGGTCAGCTCGTCCCAACCATTGGTCTGGAGAACGTTGACCAGCACATCCATCAAGGCATCAGTCGAGCTCCTCGTGTCCATACGGAGGTGGTAAGGGTTCTGCGGAGACATGAACGGAGCATTCAACATAAATATTAAGTGACAGGAGAACACAGATCTCGCATGCAGAAAGAACGCTACCTGGCACCTTGGACCAACATTTGCATACATGGGACATTTAAATTCAAAGTACCCAACATTGTGTCCCTCCCGTTACCAAGTGACGGTCAGTGTCCACTCTCTGGATGAGGACATCACCGTCTCCAAGACATCAAAACTTCACCTGCTCGGTTATCAAACGATGCTCAATCCACTTGTCTCATCAAGACTCGGTATTGATGAGACTGGTGGCCACCATCTGGTCAATAACAGCACCGTCTCCAAGCCGTCAAGGGATACACCTCATTCTTAACCCGGAGGCATTCTCACCTGGTCACCGTGGTCTGGACCAAGCCTTCTGAACAGTCGGAACCAGACCTGTTGATTGGTTCCAGACAGGACAAACATCTCTTTTAACCTGGAATGTCTGCACTGCTCGGTGCCAGACCCTCGCCCCGCCCCGCCCTAGAGACGCTGGAAGCAATCGGCCAATGCCCTACTACTGACACTACACGTCCCATTCCATACACTAAGCCACAATACCTCCTGGCTTTAGAGAAGCCAGAACAGTCTAACCACATTGGAGAGTGAGCTCTCCGTCACCCTATTCCTGGTCTATGACATTTAGACAGTTCAAACCATGAGAAGGAGCTCCTGGTGACGCCACAGTGCAAGTGAAAAATAGCCAATAAATTACAGACGCAGTGTGCAGACAGTACATAGGACAATCGCAACCACTGGTGCACATTTCGATTGGAATCCTGACGAATAGACGTTCTGGATTTGATAGCGACCAATATTGTATGAAATGGTTGGGACAAAAAAGTTGACGTTTCGACCCCTTTTAGTGATTTAAACAGGCTCTTCTTCAGGACAGAACAAACTGGAATCAACCTGGCCATGGAATTCTAATACCTCAATCGTATTTTCAAACTCTTTACAAGGCTCACACAATGTGTTGGTGATTGACTCGAGCACCGCGGGGCAGCACTGCAGCGTCACCAGGAGCACCTTCTTATGTTCTGAGTTGTCTAAATGTCATGAATCTAGAATATGCAGACAATATAAAGGAATATTCTTGTTGCTTCTGTGTGCCTCAAGTTTATTGTCTGAGACCGCATGGATGGCACACGTTGCGGTTCCTCGATGGCGCTTCAGATCATTTTTTAAAAAATAATTTCTAGCAGCACACTATTTTTGAGTCTGTCATTAGTACGCATGTTCCCTGGAATACAGGGTGCTCCTTGTTCCTGCTAGCTTGATGTGGCTGGGCCTACACAGCTTGACTCAGAAGCTCACTGTGTTGTCCTGAGTCTGGTACAACCCTCTACTTGCCTCCGGAAGTGCTCAGTCCTGAACTCTCACCCACTGCTGCTTCCGGCGCGCCCCGGAAGTACTCAATCGCAGTACGTCCCAGTGGTAGCAGGGGTGGGGCAGAATGGCCACACTCAAGGGGGTGGGGGTGAAGGCTGTTACCACATATAGTGTAACACAAACGCTTTTACATTTAATGACGTTTAGTGTCTGCGCCGGCGGCTTCTTTGAAAACATAATTCTTTCATAGTCAGAAAGTTTAAATAAAATACCACACAGGAAGCAGAGGTGCCCAGCACAGTATGTAACGCCAAGTACATCTTACGTCACAGCGTGCAAAAAGAGAATGAGGCCCATTTAAAGAAGTCAATGCTACCCTAGAATCCGACTTCTCGCCGATCGGAAGCACCACAGCGGGGCGGCCTCTTGCACTATTCACACTTGTGAACAGAATCATGCAACCTGCCGGGAAACAGACCACAGGTACCTGAGTGCCAATGTCCAGGGCGCCCTCCCAATGCCAGGGCCTGAGGTTAGCACCGTCCTGGGGGATTCTGTCTCTTTAAATTATCTGCATAGGATTATTGTGTTACAGACATCACAAAGCATTCACCACAAGTTATTTATCTGAGAACTGCGTAGTGCACTGTGCAAGCGGTTGTTTTCTGCCACTCAAGTAGATTTCTACTCGAGCAGCAGCTTTCTCAACGCGGACTGGTGGTTTCTCATCGCGAGCATACGCGACCACTCGCAATGAGAAACCTGACATCACCGCGTTGAGAATCTCGCCGGGAGTTTATTTTCCACGCTCGCGATCAGCAACTTGATGTTGCTGATCGCGAACGAGGAAAAAGTCCCACCGGGATGTCACTTTGCTCACTTGCGGTCGCCAACTTGGCGTTGAGGACCGTGAGCAAGCAAAAAATGACTGCTGCACTACGCTAGTTTGCACTGTGCTACAGCCGATTCGCGTAGTGCGAAGTAGTGCAAACTTCGCAAACTACACGAGCGTAGCTTAGTGCTTCGCCCAGGGTTAACTAGACTGTTGGGAGTTCCATTGAAGACAATGAAGCGACTCGGGCCAATAACGGCTGGTAGAGGCCCTTCTGCTCCAACAGTCCAGGATTAGTCTGTTTCTCACACTGCAACCCCACGCACCATCACCTTGGGGTCAGGGACGTCAGATCACATGACGTCTAGGGCAATGATATTTCCCTGGACTCCTGGACTAAACCAAGGGGCCAGCACTGCAAATCTACACCCCCCGCGCGCCTTAGTGGCGTCGACCATAGAACCATCATCTTCTTGCATTCAAAGTCAAGCGCCAGAGATTCCATTTCAAGACCCTGCCTAGTGCACAAATGCTCATATAATTCACGGATTCTGAAGTTCCCGTATCAAAAGCCTATCTCTAATGTCTTTATAATAGGCAACTTGTAGCACACCCAAGAAAAGACATCAGAACTCAGCTGTAATGACTTATTACAGTTGAGTTCTGATATCACAATGCCTGCAGCTGAGGGCAAATGCAGGTCAAGTCACAGAGTGCAATTAAAACAGCTGCATAAAGAAAGGAAAACCAATATGCAGCTTTTCTTTTCTGCTCTCTTTTTCTAGCTGTGCAGTGACAAGCAGAAAGGAGATACTTATGGCAACACAGTTATTTTTTGCACTCTTTGGGCAATTATAGGAACGTTTCTTTCTGATTGTTTCTACGCATTCCAAGCTACTGAAACTTGTTTTGAAAAACCTGACTTGTATTAAACCAATTCTAATACCCAACAGCTCTTTGGAAGTGTTTTTATTTGCACTAGAGATTCTATTTGTATTCTTCATTCTCGTTCTCTTCCTTCAAAGTGCTCGTCACCAAGGACTTAAGTGGTTTGTGGAGAGGCGATGGTGTGACCATGTATTATAAGTAAGACCACCAGTTTTCTGCACAGATTGACAGCGCAGGGAGTGTAAAAACAGGATGAGATTTCCTTAAATAATTCCATATCTCAGTGTGTTTTTGTGGCTCGATGCTTTTCATGTCGGCGTGTTGTTTTATTATATTTAATTTGGCAGCCTAAGACAGACATCAAAGTCTGATGGCACATTTATCAGATAAATAAATGTGGAAATATACAAGTTACAACTGCATTTGTTTGAAAACCTCGAAATGCATATGTACGGATACTGATAATGTAGCCAGAATAGAAATATGGATAAATACAGACGGAAATGTTAAAAAATAAATACCATAAAACCAGCAACTTAAATTATAAGAAATAACATATCCTTGGTGTACGCGAGAAGGATAGTGGTAGTTACCTTGGGATTCCATAGCCTTATAAAGGAACTCAGCCTTTGCCCCCTCACCCAGGCACTTCCCCCCGGACCCTCCCACCCAGCACCTCCCCCCGGACCCTCCCACCCAGCACCTCCCCCCGGACCCTCCCACCCAGCACTTCCCTTTGGGACCACCTTACCCGGTCACCTATCCCTATGACTCTCCTCACATGGGCCCTCCCTGTGGGACCCCCTCATGGAGGCACCCGCCTCTGTGACTCCCCTCACATGGGCCCTCCCTCTGGGACCCCTCACCCGGCACCTCCTTCTGTGACTCCCCTCACATGGGCCCTCCCTCTGGGAACTCCTTAACCTGCACCCTCACTTTGACAAACCCTTCACCTGAGCACCTACCTCTGGGACCCCCTCCCCAGGGAACCCCATCCTCTCACCCGGGCACCTCCCTCTGGGACCCCCATCTCACCCAAGCACTTCCCACTGGGCCCCCTCACCCAGGCCCATACCTCAGGGAGACCCCATCTCCCTCACCTGGCCCTCCTCCTGGCAGCCCTGCGTGCGAGCAGCACCTACCTCTGGGTCCACCACACCTGGACACCTACCTCTAGGACCCCCTCTCCAGAGAACCCTATCCTCTCACCTGGGCATCTCCCACTGGGACCCCCATCTCACCCAAGGACCTCCGTCTGGGACCCCCATCTCACCCAAGCACCTCCCTCTGGGACCCCCATTTCACCCAAGCACCTCCCACTGGAACCCCCCATCTCACCCAAGCACCTCCCACTGGGCCCCCTCACCCAGGCCCATACCTCAGGGAGACCCCACACCCCCTCACCTGGCCCTCCTCCTGGCAGCCCTGTGCGCGAGCGGCACCTACCTCTGGGTGGGGACCACCTCTCGTGCGCGAGCGGCACCTACCCTCTGGGCGGGGACCACCTCTCGTGCCCGAGCGGCACCTACCCTCTGGGCGGGGACCACCTCGCTCGCTCGAGCGGCACCTACCCTCTGGGCGGGGACCACCTCGCTCGCTCGAGCGGCACCTACCCTCTGGGCGGGGACCACCTCGCTCGCGCGAGCGGCACCTACGCTCTGGGCGGGGACCACCTCGCTCGCGCGAGCGGCACCTACCTCTGGGCGGGGACCACCTCGCTCGAGCGAGCGGCACCTACCCTCTGGGCGGGGACCACCTCGCTCGCGCGAGCGGCACCTACCCTCTGGGCGGGGACCACCTCGCTCGCTCGAGCGGCACCTACCACCTACCCTCTGGGCGGGGACCACCTCGCTCGCTCGAGCGGCACCTACCCTCTGGGCGGGGACCACCTCGCTCGCGCGAGCGGCACCTACGCTCTGGGCGGGGACCACCTCGCTCGCGCGAGCGGCACCTACCTCTGGGCGGGGACCACCTCGCGCGCAAGCTGCACCTACCTCTGGGTGGGGACCACCTCGCGCGCAAGCTGCACCTACCCTCTGGGCGGGGACCACCTCGCGCGCAAGCTGCACCTGCCCTCTGGGCGGGGACCACCTCGCGCGCAAGCTGCACCTGCCCTCTGGGCGGGGACCACCTCGCGAGAACGGCACCTGCCCTCTGGGCGGGGACCAGCTCGCGCGAGCGGCACCTGCCCTCTGGGCGGGGACCAGCTCGCGCGAGCGGCACCTGCCCTCTGGGCGGGGACCAGCTCGCGCGAGCGGCACCTGCCCTCTGGGCGGGGACCAGCTCGCGCGAGCGGCACCTGCCCTCTGGGCGGGGACCAGCTCGCTCGCTCGAGCGGCACCTACCCTCTGGGCGGGGACCACCTCGCTCGCTCGAGCGGCACCTACCCTCTGGGCGGGGACCACCTCACTCGCTCGAGCGGCACCTACCCTCTGGGCGGGGACCACCTCGCTCGCTCGAGCGGCACCTACCCTCTGGGCGGGGACCACCTCGCTCGCTCGAGCGGCACCTACCCTCTGGGCGGGGACCACCTCGCTCGCTCGAGCGGCACCTACCCTCTGGGCGGGGACCACCTCGCTCGCTCGAGCGGCACCTACCACCTACCCTCTGGGCGGGGACCACCTCGCTCGCTCGAGCGGCACCTACCACCTACCCTCTGGGCGGGGACCACCTCGCTCGCTCGAGCGGCACCTACCCTCTGGGCGGGGACCACCTCGCTCGCTCGAGCGGCACCTACCCTCTGGGCGGGGACCACCTCGCTCGCGCGAGCGGCACCTACGCTCTGGGCAGGGACCACCTCGCTCGCGCGAGCGGCACCTACCTCTGGGCGGGGACCACCTCGCGCGCAAGCTGCACCTACCTCTGGGCGGGGACCACCTCGCGCGCAAGCTGCACCTATCCTCTGGGCGGGGACCACCTCGCTCACACAAGCGGCACCTACCCTCTGGGCGGGGACCACCTCGCGCGAGCGGGACCTGCCCTCTGGGCGGGGACCAGCTCGCGCGAGCGGCACCTGCCCTCTGGGCGGGGACCAGCTCGCGCGAGCGGCACCTGCCCTCTGGGCGGGGACCAGCTCGCGCGAGCGGCACCTGCCCTCTGGGCGGGGACCAGCTCGCGCGAGCGGCACCTGCCCTCTGGGCGGGGACCAGCTCGCGCGAGCGGCACCTGCCCTCTGGGCGGGGACCAGCTCGCGCGAGCGGCACCTGCCCTCTGGGCGGGGACCAGCTCGCGCGAGCGGCACCTGCCCTCTGGGCGGGGACCAGCTCGCGCGAGCGGCACCTGCCCTCTGGGCGGGGACCACCTCGCTCGCGCGAGCGGCACCTGCCCTCTGGGCGGGGACCACCTCGCTCGCGCGAGCGGCACCTGCCCTCTGGGCGGGGACCACCTCGCTCGCTCGAGCGGCACCTACCCTCTGGGCGGGGACCACCTCGCTCGCGCGAGCGGCACCTACGCTCTGGGCGGGGACCACCTCGCTCGCGCGAGCGGCACCTGCCCTCTGGGCGGGGACCACCTCGCTCGCGCGAGCGGCACCTGCCCTCTGGGCGGGGACCACCTCGCTCGCGCGAGCGGCACCTACGCTCTGGGCGGGGACCACCTCGCTCGCGCGAGCGGCACCTACCTCTGGGCGGGGACCACCTCGCTCGCGCGAGCGGCACCTACCTCTGGGCGGGGACCACCTCGCGCGCAAGCTGCACCTACCTCTGGGTGGGGACCACCTCGCGCGCAAGCTGCACCTACCCTCTGGGCGGGGACCACCTCGCGCGCAAGCTGCACCTGCCCTCTGGGCGGGGACCACCTCGCTCGCGCGAGCGGCACCTACCCTCTGGGCAGGGACCACCTCGCTCGCGCGAGCGGCACCTACCCTCTGGGCGGGGACCAGCTCGCTCGCGCGAGCGGCACCTACCCTCTGGGCGGGGACCAGCTCGCTCGCGCGAGCGGCACCTACCCTCTGGGCGGGGACCACCTCGCTCGCGCGAGCGGCACCTACCCTCTGGGCGGGGACCACCTCGCTCGCGCGAGCGGCACCTACCCTCTGGGCAGGGACCAGCTCGAGCGAGCGGCATCTACCCTCTGGGCTGGGACCAGCTCGAGCGAGCGGCATCTACCCTCTGGGCTGGGACCAGCTCGAGCGAGCGGCATCTACCCTCTGGGCTGGGACCACCTCACTCGCGAGCGACACCTACCCTCTGGGCGGGGATCACCTCGCGCGCGAGCGGCACCTACCCTCTGGGCTGGGACCACCTCACTCGCGAGCGACACCTACCCTCTGGGCGGGGACCACCTCGCGAGCGACACCTACCCTCTGGGCGGGGACCACCTCGCGCGCGAGCGGCACCTACCCTCTGGGCTGGGACCACCTCACTCGCGAGCGACACCTACCCTCTGGGCGGGGACCACCTCGCGAGCGACACCTACCCTCTGGGCGGGGACCACCTCGCTCGCGCGAGCGGCACCTACCCTCTGGGCGGGGACCACCTCGCTCGCGCGAGCGGCACCTACCCTCTGGGCAGGGACCAGCTCGAGCGAGCGGCATCTACCCTCTGGGCTGGGACCACCTCACTCGCGAGCGACACCTACCCTCTGGGCGGGGGATCACCTCGCGCGCGAGCGGCACCTACCCTCTGGGCTGGGACCACCTCACTCGCGAGCGACACCTACCCTCTGGGCGGGGACCACCTCGCGAGCGACACCTACCCTCTGGGCGGGGGGGCCACCTCGCGCGCGAGCGGCACCTACCCTCTGGGCGGGGGCCACCTCGCGCGCGAGCGACACCTACCCTCTGGGCGGGGGCCACCTCGCGAGCAACACCTACCCTCTGGGCGGGGGCCACCTCGCGCGCGAGCGACACCTACCCTCTGGGCGGGGGCCACCTCGCGCGCGAGCGGCACCTACCCTCTGGGCGGGGGCCACCTCGCGCGCGAGCGGCACCTACCCTCTGGGCTGGGACCACCTCGCTCGCGAGCAACACCTACCCTCTGGGCGGGGGCCACCTCGCGCGCGAGCGACACCTACCCTCTGGGCGGGGGCCACCTCGCGCGCGAGCGACACCTACCCTCTGGGCGGGGGCCACCTCGCGCGCGCGAGCGACACCTACCCTCTGGGCGGGGGCCACCTCGCGCGCGCGAGCGACACCTACCCTCTGGGCGGGGGCCACCTCGCGCGCGCGAGCGACACCTACCCTCTGGGCGGGGGCCACCTCGCTCGCGCGACACCTACCCTCTGGGCGGGGGCCACCTCGCTCGCGCGAGCGACACCTACCCTCTGGGCGGGGACCAGCTCGCGCGAGCGGCACCTGCCCTCTGGGCGGGGACCAGCTCGCGCGAGCGGCACCTGCCCTCTGGGCGGGGACCAGCTCGCGCGAGCGGCACCTGCCCTCTGGGCGGGGACCAGCTCGCGCGAGCGGCACCTGCCCTCTGGGCGGGGACCAGCTCGCGCGAGCGGCACCTGCCCTCTGGGCGGGGACCAGCTCGCGCGAGCGGCACCTGCCCTCTGGGCGGGGACCAGCTCGCGCGAGCGGCACCTGCCCTCTGGGCGGGGACCAGCTCGCTCGCTCGAGCGGCACCTACCCTCTGGGCGGGGACCAGCTCGCTCGCTCGAGCGGCACCTACCCTCTGGGCGGGGACCACCTCACTCGCTCGAGCGGCACCTACCCTCTGGGCGGGGACCACCTCGCTCGCTCGAGCGGCACCTACCCTCTGGGCGGGGACCACCTCGCTCGCTCGAGCGGCACCTACCCTCTGGGCGGGGACCACCTCGCTCGCTCGAGCGGCACCTACCCTCTGGGCGGGGACCACCTCGCTCGCTCGAGCGGCACCTACCCTCTGGGCGGGGACCACCTCGCTCGCTCGAGCGGCACCTACCACCTACCCTCTGGGCGGGGACCACCTCGCTCGCTCGAGCGGCACCTACCACCTACCCTCTGGGCGGGGACCACCTCGCTCGCTCGAGCGGCACCTACCCTCTGGGCGGGGACCACCTCGCTCGCTCGAGCGGCACCTACCCTCTGGGCGGGGACCACCTCGCTCGCGCGAGCGGCACCTACGCTCTGGGCAGGGACCACCTCGCTCGCGCGAGCGGCACCTACCTCTGGGCGGGGACCACCTCGCGCGCAAGCTGCACCTACCTCTGGGCGGGGACCACCTCGCGCGCAAGCTGCACCTATCCTCTGGGCGGGGACCACCTCGCTCACACAAGCGGCACCTACCCTCTGGGCGGGGACCACCTCGCGCGAGCGGCACCTGCCCTCTGGGCGGGGACCAGCTCGCGCGAGCGGCACCTGCCCTCTGGGCGGGGACCAGCTCGCGCGAGCGGCACCTGCCCTCTGGGCGGGGACCAGCTCGCGCGAGCGGCACCTGCCCTCTGGGCGGGGACCAGCTCGCGCGAGCGGCACCTGCCCTCTGGGCGGGGACCAGCTCGCGCGAGCGGCACCTGCCCTCTGGGCGGGGACCAGCTCGCGCGAGCGGCACCTGCCCTCTGGGCGGGGACCAGCTCGCGCGAGCGGCACCTGCCCTCTGGGCGGGGACCAGCTCGCGCGAGCGGCACCTGCCCTCTGGGCGGGGACCAGCTCGCGCGAGCGGCACCTGCCCTCTGGGCGGGGACCACCTCGCGCGAGCGGCACCTGCCCTCTGGGCGGGGACCACCTCGCTCGCGCGAGCGGCACCTGCCCTCTGGGCGGGGACCACCTCGCTCGCTCGAGCGGCACCTACCCTCTGGGCGGGGACCACCTCGCTCGCGCGAGCGGCACCTACGCTCTGGGCGGGGACCACCTCGCTCGCGCGAGCGGCACCTGCCCTCTGGGCGGGGACCACCTCGCTCGCGCGAGCGGCACCTACGCTCTGGGCGGGGACCACCTCGCTCGCGCGAGCGGCACCTACCTCTGGGCGGGGACCACCTCGCTCGCGCGAGCGGCACCTACCTCTGGGCGGGGACCACCTCGCGCGCAAGCTGCACCTACCTCTGGGTGGGGACCACCTCGCGCGCAAGCTGCACCTACCCTCTGGGCGGGGACCACCTCGCGCGCAAGCTGCACCTGCCCTCTGGGCGGGGACCACCTCGCTCGCGCGAGCGGCACCTACCCTCTGGGCAGGGACCACCTCGCTCGCGCGAGCGGCACCTACCCTCTGGGCGGGGACCAGCTCGCTCGCGCGAGCGGCACCTACCCTCTGGGCGGGGACCAGCTCGCTCGCGCGAGCGGCACCTACCCTCTGGGCGGGGACCACCTCGCTCGCGCGAGCGGCACCTACCCTCTGGGCGGGGACCACCTCGCTCGCGCGAGCGGCACCTACCCTCTGGGCAGGGACCAGCTCGAGCGAGCGGCATCTACCCTCTGGGCTGGGACCAGCTCGAGCGAGCGGCATCTACCCTCTGGGCTGGGACCACCTCACTCGCGAGCGACACCTACCCTCTGGGCGGGGATCACCTCGCGCGCGAGCGGCACCTACCCTCTGGGCTGGGACCACCTCACTCGCGAGCGACACCTACCCTCTGGGCGGGGACCACCTCGCGAGCGACACCTACCCTCTGGGCGGGGACCACCTCGCGCGCGAGCGGCACCTACCCTCTGGGCTGGGACCACCTCACTCGCGAGCGACACCTACCCTCTGGGCGGGGACCACCTCGCGAGCGACACCTACCCTCTGGGCGGGGACCACCTCGCTCGCGCGAGCGGCACCTACCCTCTGGGCGGGGACCACCTCGCTCGCGCGAGCGGCACCTACCCTCTGGGCAGGGACCAGCTCGAGCGAGCGGCATCTACCCTCTGGGCTGGGACCACCTCACTCGCGAGCGACACCTACCCTCTGGGCGGGGGATCACCTCGCGCGCGAGCGGCACCTACCCTCTGGGCTGGGACCACCTCACTCGCGAGCGACACCTACCCTCTGGGCGGGGACCACCTCGCGAGCGACACCTACCCTCTGGGCGGGGGGGCCACCTCGCGCGCGAGCGGCACCTACCCTCTGGGCAGGGGCCACCTCGCGCGCGAGCGACACCTACCCTCTGGGCGGGGGCCACCTCGCGAGCAACACCTACCCTCTGGGCGGGGGCCACCTCGCGCGCGAGCGACACCTACCCTCTGGGCGGGGGCCACCTCGCGCGCGAGCGGCACCTACCCTCTGGGCGGGGGCCACCTCGCGCGCGAGCGGCACCTACCCTCTGGGCTGGGACCACCTCGCTCGCGAGCAACACCTACCCTCTGGGCGGGGGCCACCTCGCGCGCGAGCGACACCTACCCTCTGGGCGGGGGCCACCTCGCGCGCGAGCGACACCTACCCTCTGGGCGGGGGCCACCTCGCGCGCGCGAGCGACACCTACCCTCTGGGCGGGGGCCACCTCGCGCGCGCGAGCGACACCTACCCTCTGGGCGGGGGCCACCTCGCGCGCGCGAGCGACACCTACCCTCTGGGCGGGGGCCACCTCGCTCGCGCGACACCTACCCTCTGGGCGGGGGCCACCTCGCTCGCGCGAGCGACACCTACCCTCTGGGCGGGGACCACCTCGCTCGCGCGAGCGGCACCTACCGTCTGGGCGGGGACCACCTCGCGCGCAAGCTGCACCTACCCTCTGGGCGGGGACCACCTCGCGCGCAAGCTGCACCTACCTCTGGGCGGGGACCACCTCGCTCGCGCGAGCGGCACCTACCTCTGGGCGGGGACCACCTCGCTCGCGCGAGCGGCACCTACCCTCTGGGCGGGGACCACCTCGCTCGCTCGCGCGAGCGGCACCTACCCTCTGGGCGGGGACCACCTCGCTCGCGCGAGCGGCACCTACCCTCTGGGCGGGGACCACCTCGCTCGCGCGAGCGGCACCTACCCTCTGGGCGGGGACCACCTCGCTCACGCGAGCGGACCCTACCCTCTGGGCGGGGACCACCTCGCGCGAGCGGCACCTACCCTCTGGGCGGGGACCACCTCGAGCGAGCGGCACCTACCCTCTGGGCGGGGACCACCTCGAGCGAGCGGCACCTACCCTCTGGGCGGGGACCACCTCGCGCGAGCAGATCCGGTTGCTCCCCTCTGTTCTCCTGCTGGGTATCGTAGCGCTTCTCCCACGCTGCTTTAATATCTGCATTCTTCAGCTGAACTACCATAGCGCCGCATTGTGCATTTGACTCGCTCTGTCCTCAGCGCTACTTTGTGATTGCTGCTCTGTGTTTGCTCTGTGCCCAATTTCATAGCGCCGCCTGTCACTCTTATTGTGCTGTGCTCATAGCGCTACTCTATGTCAGCCATTTCTTTTCTAAAATATATATTTTGATCATTGCGCCCCACTGCTTGCCCCAACCCCTCCCTGCGTTAAGTGTTTGTTGTTGTTGCAGCCATTTGCTTCCTGTGACGTCCTAGCCCGTCCCTCCAATCAGGCTCCCGCCTCCCAGCTGAGCCTGCCTCGCCCCTCCCCTTCAACTATCCACTTATGACAGTGGCTTTTGCACGCAGCGGTCACGCGCAGCGATCGCGCCCCATTCGCGCCGAAGGTGCGCCAAAGGTAAGCCCGTCTACGCCCGTCCGCGCCTGGACCGCGCCCAGCGCCAGACCCCCTGGTCCCCGTAATGCCCACCCCTCCCGCATTACTTACGATGCCACCACCCTCCTAGCCCTTAACCCTGGCCGCTCCCCCATCTGCGTCCAAGCCGCTCCTGGACACACCCATGGAACCTTTTCCTGCTACTCCTGCAAGTTCGACGGCACCAAGAACAACTCCTCATCTACGAACACACAACAGATATCCGATCCCAACCACCTACAATGCTTCCTGCTCAACACCCGCTCGGTCCACAGACACGCCATTAACCTCTGGAATCTACTCGACACCATCTCTCCGGACGTCGCCTTTCTAACAGAAACATGGATGAATGCCTCTTCAGCCCCAGACATCACCATCGCCATCCCGGAAGGCTATAAGATCATTCGCAAGGACCGTACCGGCCACACAGGAGGAGGCATCGCTATTGTCCATAAGAAATCCATCCGCATCTCAACCAGCTCAGACGTCAATCTTGCCAACTCTGAACACCTTCACTTCCAGATCCACATCGACCCCAAGACCACACTCAGAGGCACCCTCCTTTACAGGCCACCAGGACCCCGCGCACAATTTAGTGAAGACATCACGGACTTCATCACTCCACACGCGCTCCCCTCCGAGGACTACATCCTTTTGGGAGACCTCAACTTTCACCTTGAAAAGAACAACGACCGCAACACCACCACCCTTTTGGACAACCTCGCAAACCTCGGACTTAAACAACTTGTCACTACCCCCACCCACATCGCAGGTCACACACTCGACCCTATCTTCACCTCCAGCAAGCATGTTTCCTTCAGCCACACCTAAGCTCTCCTTTGGACTGACCACAGCTGCGTTCACTTCACCTACAACAAGCCCACATCCAACAACCACCCCCAACCCACTCTGCAAAGAAACTGGAACAAAATCACCATCAACCAGATCTCCTCATCGCTTCTTCAAAAGCCCCCCGCCCACTCCTCAAACCCAGACCAAGCAGCCACCAACCTCACCCAATGGTTATCCAACAGCGCCGACATCCTAGCACCACTGAAAAAACGACAAATCAAACTAGGCAGCAAGAAGGCCTCCTGGTTCAACGATGATCTTAAGAAATCCAAGAAACTCTGTCTCTCCCTCGAGAAGGCCTGGAAAAAAGACCCAACCACCAGCACCAAGGACGCCTTCAAAAACGCCACCCGCATACACCACCAACTAATCCGAAATGCCAAGAAAGCAGCCTTCAAGGACCGTCTAGATAACAACGCCCACAACAGCAAGGAGTTATTCAACATCGTCAAGGAATTTACTAACCCCTCAGCCAACTCCAACGACATCACCCCCTCTCAAGCCCTCTGCGACTCCCTAGCCTCATTCTTCCACAACAAAATTGCAGACATCCACAACAGCTTCGACAATCAACCCGAAGACCAACCCACCCAATCCCCTGCAGGACCCCCACCCCCCCTGAACATCCTCAATGACTGGAAGCCAATCTCCACTGAGGACACCATCCGTCTGATGAACTCTATCCACTCAGGATCCCCCACAGACCCTTGCCCTCACCACATCTTTAACAAAGCAGACTCCATTATTGCACCGCACCTCCGAGACGTCATCAACTGCTCCCTCAACTCCGCAACCTTCCCGGAAAGCTGGAAACATGCCAAACTCAGCGCCCTCCTGAAGAAACCCACAGCTGACCCCACCGAACTCAAAAACTATCGCCTTATCTCACTCCTTCCATTCCCGGCCAAAGTCATCGAGAAAGCTGTCAACAACCAGCTCGCCGCATTCCTCGAAACCAACAAATCCCTCGACTCCTCACAGTCCGGCTTCCGAGCCAAGCACAGCACCGAAACCGCCCTCATCACAGCAACAGACGACATTCGAACTCTACTGGACAATGGAGACACAGTCGCCCTCATCCTCCTCGACCTCTCCGCAGCCTTCGACACAGTCTGCCATAGCACCCTTCTACAGCGCCTCAAAAACATTAGAATCCAAGGAAAAGCACTGGAATGGATCACCTCGTTCCTCTCCGGAAGAACCCAGAGAGTCCGCCTTCCACCATTCAAGTCAGAGGCCACTGAAGTCATCTGCGGCGTACCTCAAGGGTCCTCACTCAGTCCCACCCTCTTCAACGTTTACATGAGCCCCCTCGCGGCCATCGCACGCCAACATAACCTCAACATCATCTCCTACGCCGACGACACTCAACTGATCCTATCACTCACCAGAGACCATAACACGGCCAAAACCAACCTACACGAAGGAATGAAAGAAGTAGGCTAATGGATGAAGCACAGCCGTCTGAAACTGAACTCAGACAAAACAGAAGTCCTCATCTTAGGTACCTCCCCCTCCGCCTGGGACGACTCTTGGTGGCCAGAGGCCCTTGGAAAAGCACCCATCCCGACGGACCACGCACGGAACCTGGGCGTCATCCTGGATTCCTCACTCTCGATGAACAGACAAGTCAACGCCGTTTCTTCATCTTGCTTCAACATTCTTCGCATGCTCAAAAAAACATTTCGCTGGATCCCTACCGAAACTAGAAAAACAGTCACCCACGCTCTGGTCACGAGCCGACTGGACTACGGAAACACCCTCTACGCCGGCACCACCGCAAAACTCAAGAAAAAACTACAACGCATCCAGAACGCCTCAGCCAGGCTCATATTAGACATCCCGCGTAAAGAACACATCTCTGATCACCTGAAAAACCTCCACTGGCTCCCCGTCAATAAGAGGATCACTTTCCGGCTCCTAACCCACGCACACAAAGCACTCTACGAAATCGGACCCGAATGCCTCTACACACGACTATCCTTCTACACCCCCTCCCGCCAGCTACGATCCTCCAACCAAGCCCTTGCCACTGTACCTCGCATCAACAAAACCACCATGGGAGGTAGATCCTTCTCCTACCTAGCAGCTAAAACTTGGAACTCACTTCCCACTCACCTTCGCCTTACTCAGAACCACCTAGCATTCAGAAAGCAACTCAAAACGTGGATATTCGACAAGTAACTCCCCACCCTTCTACAAGCGCCTTGAGACCCTCTGGGTATGTAGCGCGCTATATAAATCTTTTGACTTGACTTGACTTGACTTGACTTGACTACCCTCTGGGCGGGGACCACCTCGCGCGAGCGGCACCTACCCTCTGGGCGGGGACCACCTCGCGCGAGCGGCACCTACCCTCTGGGCGGGGACCACCTCGCTCGCGCGAGCGGCACCTACCCTCTGGGCGGGGACCACCTCGCTCGCACGAGCGGCACCTACCCTCTGGGCGGGGACCACCTCGCTCGCACGAGCGGCACCTACCCTCTGGGCGGGGACCCCCTCGCGCGCAAGCGGCACCTACCCTCTGGGCGGGGACCACCTCGCCCGCAAGCTGCACCTACCGCTGAGTGGGGACCGCGCGCGAGCGGCACCTACCTCTGGGCGGGGACCACCTCGCTCGCGCGAGCGGCACCTACCCTCTGGGCGGGGACCACCTCTCGCGCGAGCGGCACCTACCCTCTGGGCGGGGACCACCTCGCGCGCGAGCGGCACCTACCCTCTGGGCGGGGACCACCTCGCGCGCGAGCGGCACCTACCCTCTGGGCGGGGACCACCTCGCGAGCGGCACCTACCCTCTGGGCGGGGACCACCTCGCGCGAGCGGCACCTACCCTCTGGGCGGGGACCACCTCGCGCGAGCGGCACCTACCCTCTGGGCGGGGACCACCTCGCGCGCGAGCGGCACCTACCCTCTGGGCGGGGACCACCTCGCGCGCGAGCGGCACCTACCCTCTGGGCGGGGACCACCTCGCGCGCGAGCGGCACCTACCCTCTGGGCGGGGACCACCTCGCGCGCGAGCGGCACCTACCCTCTGGGCGGGGACCACCTCGCGCGCGAGCGGCACCTACCCTCTGGGCGGGGACCACCTCGTGCGCAAGCTGCACCTACCTCTGGGCGGGGACCCCCTCGCGCGCAAGCTGCACCTACCTCTGGGCGGGGACCCCCTCGCGCGCAAGCTGCACCTACCTCTGGGCGGGGACCCCCTCGCGGGCGAGCTGCGCCTACCTCTGGGCGGGGACCACCTCGCGCGCAAGCTGCACCTACCTCTGGGTGAGGACCACCTTGCGCGCGAGCGGCACCTACCTCTGGGTGGGGACCACCTCGCGTGCGAGCGGCACCTACCCTCTGGGCGGGGACCACCTCGCGAGCAGCACCTACCCTCTGGGCGGGGACCACCTCGCGCGCGAGCGGCACCTACCCTCTGGGCGGGGACCACCTCGCGCGCGAGCGGCACCTACCCTCTGGGCGGGGACCACCTCGCGCGCGAGCGGCACCTACCCTCTGGGCGGGGACCACCTCGCGCGCGAGCGGCACCTACCCTCTGGGCGGGGACCACCTCGCTCGCGCGAGCGGCACCTACCCTCTGGGCGGGGACCACCTCGCTCGCACGAGCGGCACCTACCCTCTGGGCGGGGACCACCTCGCTCGCACGAGCGGCACCTACCCTCTGGGCGGGGACCCCCTCGCGCGCAAGCGGCACCTACCCTCTGGGCGGGGACCACCTCGCCCGCAAGCTGCACCTACCGCTGAGTGGGGACCGCGCGCGAGCGGCACCTACCTCTGGGCGGGGACCACCTCGCTCGCGCGAGCGGCACCTACCCTCTGGGCGGGGACCACCTCTCGCGCGAGCGGCACCTACCCTCTGGGCGGGGACCACCTCGCGCGCGAGCGGCACCTACCCTCTGGGCGGGGACCACCTCGCGCGAGCGGCACCTACCCTCTGGGCGGGGACCACCTCGCGAGCGGCACCTACCCTCTGGGCGGGGACCACCTCGCGCGCGAGCGGCACCTACCCTCTGGGCGGGGACCACCTCGCGTGAGCGGCACCTACCCTCTGGGCAGGGACCACCTCGCGCGCGAGCGGCACCTACCCTCTGGGCAGGGACCACCTCGCGCGCGAGCGGCACCTACCCTCTGGGCGGGGACCACCTCGCGCGCGAGCGGCACCTACCCTCTGGGCGGGGACCACCTCGCGCGCGAGCGGCACCTACCCTCTGGGCGGGGACCACCTCGCGCGCGAGCGGCACCTACCCTCTGGGCAGGGACCACCTCGCGCGCGAGCGGCACCTACCCTCTGGGCAGGGACCACCTCGCGCGCGAGCGGCACCTACCCTCTGGGCAGGGACCACCTCGCTCGCGCGAGCGAGCGTCACCTACCTCTGGGTGGGGACCACCCCACGCACGCGAGGCACCTACCTCTGGGCAGGGATCACCTCACACACACCTACCTATGGGTGGGGACCACCTCACACACAAGCAGCACCTACCTGAAGAAGCTACAAAGCTGCTTTGGCGCTACATAATACCCTGTGCGAAGACGCTATACAAATGCTCGTAACTCTGCCAGCCCCTAGGCCACAGCGCTGGGCCACCCACCACCTATCCGCCTTGCCCTCTTTTAGGAGGTAGAAACACTGACCGTGAGCGAAGTGTCCGCGAGACGCCACTTACGATATATGCCCCCAAGGCCTTGAGCGGCAGCACAAGACAGATAGTCTGCGGCAGCGCTGGGATTCAAGGTGGCACCGGAGCCATGAGCCGTCTAATGATGAATAAATCGAGAGCTGGGGAGAATATGTGGCAGGATGAGGAGGGACCAGTGACCCTCAGCAGGGGCCAGGACTGAGGCTGGCCCTCAGCTCTTAAGAGGGACATGTGGCCCCCAGCAGGGACCAGGTCTGAGGCTGGCCCTCAGCTCGAAGGAGGGACCTGTGGCCCCCAGCAGGGGCCAGGACTGAGGCTGGCCCTCCGCTCTTAAGAGGGACCTGTGGCCCCCAGCAGGGGCCAGGACTGAGGCTGGCCCTCAGCACAAAGGAGGGACCTGTGGCCCCCAGCAGGGACCCGGTCTGAGGCTGGCCCTCAGCACGAAGGAGGGACCTGTGGCCCCCAGCAGGGACCAGGTCCGAGGCTGGCCCTCAGCTCGAAGGAGGGACCTGTGGGCCCCAGCAGGGACCAGGACTGAGGCTGGCCCTCAGCTCTTAAGAGGGACCTGTGGCCCCCAGCAGGGGCCAGGTCTGAGGCTGGCCCTCAGCATGAAGGAGGGACCTGTGGCCCCCAGCAGGGACCGGGTCTGAGGCTGGCCCTCAGCTCGAAGGAGGGACCTGTGGCTCCCAGCAGGGACCAGGTCTGAGGCTGGCCCTCAGCACGAAGGAGGGACCTGTGGCCCCCAGCAGGGACCAGGTCTAAGGCTGGCCCTCAGCTCTTAAGAGGGACCTGTGGCCCCCAGCAGGGACCAGGTCTGAGGCTGGCCCTCAGCTCTTAAGAGGGACCTGTGGCCCCCAGCAGGGGCCAAGACTGAGGCTGGCCCTCAGCTCGAAGGAGGGACCTGTGGCCCCCAGCAGGGACCAGGTCTGAGGCTGGCCCTCAGCTCTTAAGAGGGACCTGTGGCCTCCAGCAGGGACCAGGTCTGAGGCTGGCCCTCAGCACGAAGGAGGGACCTGTGGCCCCCAGCAGGGACCAGGTCTGAGGCTGGCCCTCAGCTCTTAACAGGGACCTGCGGCCCCCAGCAGGGACCAGGTCTGAGGCTGGCCCTCAGCTCTAGGAGGGACCTGTGGCCCCCAGCAGGGACCAGGTCTGAGGCTGGCCCTCAGCTCTTAACAGGGACCTGTGGCCCCCAGCAGGGGCCAGGACTGAGGCTGGCCCTCAGCTCTTAACAGGGACCTGTGGCCCCCAGCAGGGGCCAGGACTGAGGCTGGCCCTCAGCTCGAAGAAGGGACCTGTGGCCCCCAGCAGGGACCCGGTCTGAGGCTGGCCCTCAGCACGAAGGAGGGACCTGTGGCCCCAGCAGGGACCCGGTCTGAGGCTGGCCCTCAGCTCTTAACTGGGACCTGTGGCCCCCAGCAGGGACCAGGTCTGAGGATGTCCCTCAGCTCTTAACAGGGACCTGTGGCCCTCAGCAGGGGCCAGGACTGAGGCTGGCCCTCAGCTCAAGGAGGGACCTGTGGCCCTCAGCAGGGGCCAGGACTGAGGCTGGCCCTCAGCTCGAAGGAGGGACCTGTGGCCCCCAGGAGGGACCAGGTCTGAGGCTGGCCCTCAGCTCTTAAAAGGGACCTGTGGCCCCCAGCAGGGACCAGGTCTGAGGCTGGCCCTCAGCACGAAGGAGGAACCTGTGGCCCCCAGCAGGGACCAGGTCTGAGGCTGGCCCTCAGCTCTTAACAGGGACCTGTGGCCCCCAGCAGGGACCAGGTCTGAGGCTGGCCCTCAGCTCTTAAGAGGGACCTGTGGCCCCCAGCAGGGACCAGGACTGAGGCTGGCCCTCAGCTCGAAGGAGGGACCTGTGGCCCCCAGCAGGGACCAGGTCTGAGGCTGGCCCTCAGCTCTTAAGAGGGACCTGTGGCCCCAAGCAGGGACCAGGACTGAGGCAGGCCCTCAGCACGAAGGAGGGACCTGTGGCCCTCAGCAGGGGCCAGGTCTGAGGCTGGCCCTCAGATCAAGGAGGGACCTGTGGCCCTCAGCAGGGGCCAGGACTGAGGCTGGCCCTCAGCTCGAAGGGGGGACCTGTGGCCCCCAGGAGGGACCAGGTCTGAGGCTGGCCCTCAGCTCGAAGGAGGGACCTGTGGCCCTCAGCAGGGACCAAGTCTGAGGCTGGCCCTCAGCTCGAAGGAGGGACCTGTGGCCCTCAGCAGGGACCAAGTCTGAGGCTGGCCCTCAGCTCTTAAGAGGGACCTGTGGCCCCCAGCAGGGACCAGGTCTGAGGCTGGCCCTCAGCACGAAGGAGGGACCTGTGGCCCCCAGCAGGGACCGGGTCTGAGGCTGGCCCTCAGCTCGAAGGAGAGACCTGTGGCTCCCAGCAGGGGCCAGGACTGAGGCTGGCCCTCAGCTCAAGGAGGGACCTGTGGCCCCCAGCAGGGACCAGGTCTGAGGCTGGCCCTCAGCACGAAGGAGGGACCTGTGGCCCCCAGCAGGGACCAGGTCTGAGGCTGGCCCTCAGCTCGAAGGAGGGACCTGTGGCTCCCAGCAGGGGCCAGGACTGAGGCTGGCCCTCAGCTCAAGGAGGGACCTGTGGCCCCCAGCAGGGGCCAGGTCTGAGGCTGACCCTCAGCTCTTAAGAGGGACCTGTGGCTCCCAGCAGGGACCAGGTCTGAGGCTGGCCCTCAGCTCGAAGGAGGGACCTGTGGCCCCCAGAAGGGGCCAGGTCTGAGGCTGGCCCTCAGCTCTTAAGAGGGACCTGTGGCCCCCAGCAGGGGCCAGGTCTGAGGCTGGCCCTCAGCTCAAGGAGGGACCTGTGGCCCCCAGCAGGGACCAGGTCTGAGGCTGGCCCTCAGCTCTTAAGAGGGACCTGTGGCCCCAAGCAGGGACCAGGACTGAGGCAGGCCCTCAGCACGAAGGAGGGACCTGTGGCCCTCAGCAGGGGCCAGGTCTGAGGCTGGCCCTCAGATCAAGGAGGGACCTGTGGCTCCCAGCAGGGACCAGGTCTGAGGCTGGCCCTCAGCTCAAGGAGGGACCTGTGGCCCCCAGCAGGGACCAGGTCTGAGGCTGGCCCTCAGCACAAAGGAGGGACCTGTGGCCCCCAGCAGGGACCAGGTCTGAGGCTGGCCCTCAGCTCGAAGGAGGGACCTGTGGCTCCCAGCAGGGACCAGGTCTGAGGCTGGCCCTCAGCACGAAGGAGGGACCTGTGGCCCCCAGCAGGGATCAGGTCTGAGGCTGGCCCTCAGCTCGAAGGAGGGACCTGTGGCTCCCAGCAGGGACCAGGTCTGAGGCTGGCCCTCAGCTCAAGGAGGGACCTATGGCCCCCAGCAGGGACCAGGTCTGAGGCTGGCCCTCAGCTCAAGGAGGGACCTGTGGCCCCCAGCAGGGACCAGGTCTGAGGCTAGCCCTCAGCTCTTAACAGGGAACTGTGGCCCCCAGCAGGGGCCAGGACTGAGGCTGGCCCTCAGCTCTTAACAGGGACCTGTGGCCCCCAGCAGGGGCCAGGACTGAGGCTGGCCCTCAGCTCGAAGGAGGGACCTGTGGCCCCCAGCAGGGACCAGGTCTGAGGCTGGCCCTCAGCTCGAAGAAGGGACCTGTGGCCCCCAGCAGGGACCCGGTCTGAGGCTGGCCCTCAGCACGAAGGAGGGACCTGTGGCCCCAGCAGGGACCCGGTCTGAGGCTGGCCCTCAGCTCTTAACTGGGACCTGTGGCCCCCAGCAGGGACCAGGTCTGAGGCTGGCCCTCAGCTCAAGGAGGGACCTGTGGCCCCCAGCAGGGACCAGGTCTGAGGCTGGCCCTCAGCTCGAAGGAGGGACCTGTGGCCCCCAGGCCGGGGCCTCAGTCCAGACATCAGGTTCTAAAGCACAGGGTGAGGGCCCCTCACCTTTAGGGGTGGAGCGTTAGAGGAACCGAATGAAAATGGAGGGGTATGCAGCACAAATGCCCCCTCGATCTCGGGTGTAAATTCAGAAAAAGCCACAGAGCGAGTGAGTAAACTATCTACGTGGATGAAGCTGGGGGCGGTCTAGAAAGATGCTTTACATCATATTGTCAATTTGTTCTTGATATGTTCTGGCTTTGTGAAGCACACAACTCATACACACAAAGGGGGGCGGGGGGCTAATGGGGGAAAAAGGTCCAGTACCCGTGCTCCCAAAATAATGTGTGTAAATCCCTGGAGGGCCAGGGTTTCCAATAGAGGAGGCCGGCCTCGTCGGTGGCTCACGGTATAGATAAAACGGTGCTTAACTACATGCGTGGTGGAAGGTTGGATACAGAAAGGGAATTCCTCCTAGTTGGAGGGGTGCCCTCACACACGCATGCGGGTGTAATGCTTCATCATTGGGCGTTGCTCCTCGTGGGGGAGGCGCTGCAGTCCCCCGCGGGTCCCGCGAGAGGGCTCTTTGAGGAACGCGGCAGTGGTGAGTGTGGGTGTCGTGGGTGTTAAAACGCCATGCTGGTACCTTCCACAGTATTTATTCTTAGGTCTGTACGGCGACGCTAGAAACAGGTGAAAAAGAACACACCTTCCTATTGTCAACAAAGAGGGAGTGCGCCTTTTTACGTTTTTTAGTGAGAAAAAAGATGGAGAGTGGTTGGTTTTTGGTCTTAGTTTTTAAGTCGACACGTTTCACGCCTGAATGGTCCTTAGGGAATCTGTGGCGTTTCGTCAGGACCGTGAGTCTATAAAGTGGGGGAGGAAATGAAATGAAAGAGGGGTTTGAGAAAGAGACACACAATAGACCCTGTAGAATGACCCTGTGTCTCTACAACCAGGCACTGTGGCTTCAAGGCGCTCTGCATTTCACACAGGGCCATTAAAGCATTCCCAATGCACTAACCTATTTCTCAGCCTATACTTCGCTCAATATATCTTCTAGCCCAACCTTCTGACTCATCTCGAACTTCTTTCTACTACTCCTTCCAATGCACTACCCTATCTCTCATCCTATACATCTATCAATATATCCTCTACATCCATTCTCTCATTTATCCCAAACCCCATACCACTACCATGATCCCCAAAATAACCCTTTCTAGACTCTCTTCTGCTCTACCCTCCTTGCATCACCTGACACCGATCCCCTAAAACAAGCCTTTCTAAACTCTTTCCTCTGAGTCCTTCCCTCCAAAACACCTTTTTACTCATACAAAAGCCTCCTCCTACTGCTAAGACCAAAAAAAAAAGAAAATCCTTCACTCTTTTATCCCTCCAATATCCTTATCAATCGAAATTAACAGACTAACATGTTCACTTCTCAAATTCCATATTAAACTATACTAAAATACTACCCAAATAACTGAATAACATATCCACTACTCAAATTACTTCCTATTTATACTATACTAATTTCCAACACTAATCCTTTATGGGTTCCGGAGTGGCGTGCTACTCACCAGAAAAGCGCTTCAACACCCATCATGGGTAACCAGTGCTATATGAATGCAAATCTTTCTTCCCCTTTTATCCCTCCACTATCCTTCTCACTCCAAGCAACAGACTAATATCCGCCACTGAAATTACCTCATATTTCACCATATTAATTCACCACTAATCCTTTATAGGCTTCCTGAATAGCGTGCGTCAACAGGCAATAAATAAATACAAACCTTTGTCCTCCTCTATCCTTCTGCTATCATTCCAAATCCAAATAACCGACTAGCCTATCCACCACTTAAAATGTACTTGCATGTTTCACGATACTAATTCAACACTAATCCTCTGTGGGTCCCGGAGTAGCGTGCTACCCGCCGAAAAAGCGCTTCGAAGCCTCGTCAGGGGTAGTAAGTGCTATATAAATGCAATTACAATACAATACAATACAATTCCTGGCAAGGGCCAATGCTTCATGAAAGGGAAACCGCACAGACACCCGCAGAACAGAAGACACCGTTCTAGACTAGCTCCTCGGCTATCAAACAGTGATATGAAGCGCTATATGGATGCAGCTAGAATGCATGTATATTGTTGCAATCAATGCAGGTATGACGCACACAGCGCTAACGTGCTTCGCTGCCTCGCCAGAGGTATAAAGCGCTATAAAAAGCAGCAGCAGTACAGTGCCAAGCGTTGCCAGGCCTGGCGCTGCATACTGATGCTGCCAGCAGCCCCCCCACCCCCTCCAGCCCCCCAGGGCCTACCTCTCGTTAAGAAGTCTGCTCTCGAACACACACCGCACGACACGTGTTATCTGATGCAGCCCGGAGCCCCCCAGAAGCCCCCTTTCTGCAGCTCCCCCGGGAGCCGCCGCCGACTCCAATCTTCCAGACACATTTTCAGTTTTTCATTTAAGAAATAATGGAGCGTTTTGAACAGGATCTATGGTGGGGGCGGCGAGGGGGGGGGGGGGGGGCTTACAGTGATTACAGGAAGGTGGGGGCGCAGGGCAGAGCAATGTCAGTGTGGGGGGGTGGGGGGGGATGTGCAAACTTCACCCACGGACCAGTATTCAACCATCCATCCATCCATGGACGAGCGCTCAGTCATTCCTTCTGCGGTGAGTATTCAACCCTTCATCCATGGACGAGCACTCAGTCATTCCTTCTGCGGTGAGTATTCAACCCTTCATCCATGGACGAGCACTCAGTCATTCCTTCTGAGGTGAGTATTCAACCCTTCGTCCATGGACGAGCACTCAGTCATTCCTTCTGGGGTGAGTATTCATTCAGTCCTTCATCCATGGACGAGCACTCAGTCATTCCTTCTGGGGTGAGTATTCAACCCTTCATCCGTGGACGAGCACTCATTCATTCCTTCTGGGGTGAGTATTCATTCAGTCCTTCATCCATGGACGAGCACTCAGTCATTCCTTCTGGGGTGAGTATTCATTCAGTCCTTCATCCATGGACGAGCACTCAGTCATTCCTTCTGGGGTGAGTATTCAACCCTTCGTCCATGGACGAGCACTCAGTCATTCCTTCTGGGGTGAGTATTCAACCCTTCATCCGTGGACGAGCACTCAGTCATTCCTTCTGAGGTGAGTATTCATTCAGTCCTTCATCCGTGGACGAGCACTCAGTCATTCCTTCTGGGGTGAGTTTTCAATCCTTCATCCATGGACGAGCACTCAGTCATTCCTTCTGGGGAGAGTATTCAACCCTTCATCCATGGACGAGCACTCAGTCATTCCTTCTGGGGTGAGTATTCAACCGTTCATCCGTGGACGAGCACTCAGACATTCCTTTTGAGGTGAGTATTCAACCCTTCATTCATGGACGAGCACTTAGTCATTCCTTCTGGGGTGAGTTTTCATTCAGTCCTTCATCCGTGGACGAGCACTCAGTCATTCCTTCTGGGGTGAGTATTCAACCCGTCATCCGTGGACGAGCACTCAGTCATTCCTTCTGGGGTGAGTATTCAACCCTTCATCCATTGACGAGCACTCAGTCATTCCTTCTGGGGTGAGTATTCAACCCTTCATCCGTGGACAAGCACTCAGTCATTCCTTCTGGGGTGAGTATTCAACCCTTCATCCATGGACGAGCACTCAGTCATTCCTTCTGGGGTGAGTATTCATTCAGTCCTTCATCCGTGGACGAGCACTCAGTCATTCCTTCTGGGGTGAGTTTTCAATCCTTCATCCATGGACGAGCACTCAGTCATTCCTTCTGGGGTGAGTATTCAACCCTTCATCCATGGACGAGCACTCAGTCATTCCTTCTGAGGTGAGTATTCAACCCTTCGTCCATGGACGAGCACTCAGTCATTCCTTCTGGGGTGAGTATTCATTCAGTCCTTCATCCATGGACGAGCACTCAGTCATTCCTTCTGGGGTGAGTATTCAACCCTTCATCCATGGACGAGCACTCAGTCATTCCTTCTGGGGTGAGTATTCAACCCTTCGTCCATGGACGAGCACTCAGTCATTCCTTCTGAGGTGAGTATTCAACCCTTCGTCCATGGACGAGCACTCAGTCATTCCTTCTGGGGTGAGTATTCATTCAGTCCTTCATCCGTGGACGAGCACTCATTCATTCCTTCTGGGGTGAGTTTTCAATCCTTCATCCATGGACGAGCACTCAGTCATTCCTTCTGGGGTGAGTATTCAACCCTTCATCCATGGACGAGCACTCAGTCATTCCTTCTGAGGTGAGTATTCAACCCTTCGTCCATGGACGAGCACTCAGTCATTCCTTCTGGGGTGAGTATTCATTCAGTCCTTCATCCATGGACGAGCACTCAGTCATTCCTTCTGGGGTGAGTATTCAACCCTTCATCCATGGACGAGCACTCAGTCATTCCTTCTGGGGTGAGTATTCAACCCTTCGTCCATGGACGAGCACTCAGTCATTCCTTCTGAGGTGAGTATTCAACCCTTCGTCCATGGACGAGCACTCAGTCATTCCTTCTGGGGTGAGTATTCATTCAGTCCTTCATCCATGGACGAGCACTCAGTCATTCCTTCTGGGTGAGTATTCAACCCTTCATCCATGGACGAGCACTCAGTCATTCCTTCTGGGGTGAGTATTCAACCCTTCATCCATGGACGAGCACTCAGTCATTCCTTCTGGGGTAAGTATTCAACCCTTCATCCGTGGACGAGCACTCAGTCATTCCTTCTGGGGTAAGTGTTCAACCCTTCATCCATGGACGAGCACTCAGTCATTCCTTCTGGGGTGAGTATTCAACCCTTCATCCCTTCATCCATTGACAAGCACTCAGTCATTCCTTCTGGGGTGAGTATTCAACCCTTCATCCATGGACGAGCACTCAGTCATTCCTTCTGGGGTGAGTATTCATTCAGTCCTTCATCCATGGACGAGCACTCAGTCATTCCTTCTGGGGTGAGTATTCAACCCTTCGTCTGTGGACGAGCACTCAGTCATTCCTTCTGGGGTGAGTATTCAACCCTTCGTCCGTGGACGAGCACTCAGTCATTCCTTCTGGGGTGGCACTCAGTCATTCCTTCTGGGGTGAGTATTCAACCCTTCGTCCGTGGACGAGCACTCAGTCATTCCTTCTGGGGTGAGTATTCAACCCTTCGTCCATGGACGAGCACTCAGTCATTCCTTCTGGGGTGAGTATTCAACCCTTCGTCCGTGGACGAGCACTTAGTCATTCCTTCTGGGGTGAGTTTTCATTCAGTCCTTCGTCCGTGGACGAGCACTCAGTCATTCCTTCTGGGGTGAGTATTCAACCCTTCGTCCGTGGACGAGCACTCAGTCATTCCTTCTGGGGTGAGTATTCAACCCTTCGTCCGTGGACGAGCACTTAGTCATTCCTTCTGGGGTGAGTATTCATTCAGTCCTTCATCCATGGACGAGCACTTAGTCATTCCTTCTGGGGTGAGTATTCATTCAGTCCTTCATCCGTGGACGAGTCCTCAGTCATTCCTTCTGGGGCGAGTATTCAACCCTTCATCCATGGACGAGCCCTCAGTCATTCCTTCTGGGGCGAGTATTCAACCCTTCATCCATGGACGAGCCCTCAGTCATTCCTTCTGGGGCGAGTATTCAACCCTTCATCCATGGACGAGCACTCAGTCATTCCTTCTGGGGCGAGTATTCATTCAGTCCTTCATCCATGGACGAGCACTCAGTCATTCCTTCTGGGGCGAGTATTCATTCAGTCCTTCATCCATGGACGAGCACTCCGTCATTCCTTGTGGGGTGAGTATTCATTCAGTCCTTCATCCATAGACGAGCACTCAGTCATTCCTTGTGGGGTGAGTATTCATTCAGTCCTTCATCCATAGACGAGCACTCAGTCATTCCTTGTGGGGCGAGTATTCAACCCTTCATCCAAGGACGAGAATGCAATCCTGGCTTCTGAGCCTGGTGTCGCAGCCCTGCCTGTGAAAGAACGGTAGGGCTGGGGTAGAGGCCGGCATACCGGTGGCCTGGGAGGCGATGCCAGGTTGGTTTTGATGCCAGTCTCGGAGAGGGCACGCCAGGGGTTCTGCCTGATTGTCTCACACCTGTCATGCCTTCAACAGCTGGCACTACAAGCCCCCCCCCCTTCCTCAGCTCCCAAACCTATCTTCCTGCCCTGTGCTCACAGCCAAGGGTAGTGCCTAACACCTGGCAGAGCCTCGTGCCAAGGCTCCATGCCCAGGGCGTGCAGAAGGCGAGGGCGAGCACAGCTGGGCACCCTGGGCCAGGTGAATATCACAGCCCAGGGGCTCAGTTATCATAAGAACCTCTCTCCGCTGCGGGGGGGGGGGGGGGGGGGGGGGGGGGCTCACCCACCCACTGCAAAGACCCTTCCATTCCTTATCAACAAGAAAAGACGCATCCCTCTAGCGGTCCTCCAGCCCCAACAGAGGGGCACTTAAGAGATATTTATGACATTAAATTCAAGTCACTGAATCAGGAGCTCGGGCGGCAGCGGGGACAGGGACCGAGGCTGGCACCAGAGGAGGCGCAGGACTCCGACGCAAGAGGTAGTTCTACCCAGGGCCGGATTGGTGAGGTGGGCACTCGGGCAATGGCCGAGGCGCGGGGATCGAAGTTCCAGCTGCAGGCTGCTTTTTTGGCAGCCTGGGGACCGCTTTGGGCTGTGTCTGGTGTGTTCAGATGTTGCCAGTGGGGCCTAAGTGGCCTTTCTGGAGGGCGATGGGCGTCCATCATCTCCCTTTAATAAACGGGCAGAGGTGTCACCCCTTTCTCTAGGGGCCCCCAGTTAATGTATTCATACTGAGCGGGGGCGGGGCCTGGCTGACGTGGCCTGCTTGTTTTGCGGTGTATATAAAACTTCACCGAGGCAGTGTTTTGCAGAAAGGTAATATGCAAATGGGGGCCACTTTTTTATGCGGGCCCAGGCCGATTTCTAATCCCAATCCAATCCTGGTTCTAACACAGGAAGCACAGCAACAAGCACAGGCAAAGCCAGCAGGTCTCGCCTATGGAAGAGTTATCAGCGCTGTCATTTTCTTTGAGCCACGCTGCACTCCAGCAAAGCTAACCGTCAGTGGCGCCGAGGACAGTGGCGTGGGCTGGAGTGAGTGGCGTGGTGAAGAGTATATGTGAGTGCAGAGAGTCGTAGATTGAAAGGGCGCCGTGTCAGAGTGGAGCAGAGCGGCACAGAGCGTCGTGGAGTAGTATGGAGTAAAGTGGCATGGAGGGGGTTGCGTAAAGCGTTGTAGTGTGGAGGAGCGTCTTTCAAAAAAAGAGAGTTTCCCAGAAAACCAGAAAGGACTGGGTATCAAACAACATCAAGAAGGATTCCTTTCTGTGTTACTGGCTTTCTGTTAGTGACCAATAGGCCTACACACTAATGTCTCTTTTTTAGTGTTCGGTAGTGACACGGATAATTATTTTTGCAAAACACTGAAGTTACTATCGTCTCTCAAGTTTTATTCTTATTTGGTTAAAAACATTTTAAATTCATTTATTACATGACATTTTTACAATCATATACTCTAGTTAAGATTCTCCAATTCATATAATAATTCCTATTACAGTTCCTACTCAGAGTAAATAATACATACAGAATAAATATTCACACATTAAAAAATAACATCATAACATCAATATAAAATGGTGGAAAAGAGTCCTTTGTCGACGCGTTTCGGTGCTTTGTGCTGTTTTAACACCTTCTTCAGGACAGAACTTTTACTTAAAAACAATTGTTCTTCATTCGAAAAACAAATACATACAATTAGTATCATGTATTTGATTGAGAGTAAAGTACATTCTATCTAGTAATGTGCATTATTACTACTGTGTCACTATGTTTTATTGAAGGACACTCTTACTTAGATTATTTTGTCCTCGGTCTTATCACTTTAAGATTCCGCACCCTTGAGGATTAGGGTATTGTTGATCCTCTTCGTGGTTGGTAATAATGTATATATACCTCGGTTTCTCTAAATGAAGAGGGTAAACTGATTAATTATACTGCCACCTGTTGATTATAGGCAGAGAAGTGAAATGTCTTTGTTCACACTTACTTAAAAACGGGGAGACTAATGTTTCTTGTGTCTAATTCAATTCTTGTGACTTTCAATCTGCGCAGAGTCTCATGTAAACATCGGCTTGGGTTTAACCAGTGAGGAAACATCTTGTTTATTTATATCTATATACTTAAATGTCTCAATAAGTCCCTGTTTTTTGCTGAATCGAATTCCATACATACCATTAGAATCATGTATGAGGTCACTGAAAGGGGCTTGTGGTCGGGTTCTCTCACGTCCTAAGGGTGTCTTCACTCTTTGCCCTTGTTCGCACGTGCGATGGTATGTATGGAATTCGATTCAGCAAAAAACGAAGACATTTCACTTCTCTGCCTATAATCAACAGGTGACAGTATATTTCATCAGTTTACCCTCTTCATTTAGAGAAACCGAGGTATATATACATTATTACCAACCACGAAGAGGATCAACAATACACTAATCCTCAAGGGTGCGGAATCTTAAAGTGATAAGACCGAGGACAAAATAATCTAAGTAAGAGTGTCCTTCAATATAACATAGTGACACGGTAGTAATAATGCACATTACTAGATAGAATGTACTTTACTCTCAATCAAATACATGATACTAATTGTATGTATTTGTTTTTCGAATGAAGAACAATTGTTTTTAAGTAAAAGTTCTGTCCTGAAGAAGGTGTTAAAACAGCACAAAGCACCGAAACGCGTCGACAAAGGACTCTTTTCCACCATTTTATATTGATGTTATGATGTTATTTTTTAATGTGTGAATTTTTATTCTGTATGTATTATTTACTCTGAGTAGGAACTGTAATAGGAATTATTATATGAATTGGAGAATCTTAACTAGAGTATATGATTGTAAAAATGTCATGTAATAAATGAATTTAAAATGTTTTTAACCAAATAAGAATAAAACTTGAGAGACGAAAGTAACTTCAGTGTTGTGCAAAAATAATTAACCGTGTCACTACCGAACACTAAAAAAGAGACATTAGTGTGTAGGCCTACTGGTCACTAACAGAAAGTCAGTAGCACAGAAAGGAATCCTTTTTGATATTGTGTGGAGGAGTGTGACAGAGTGGAATAGTGTTTAAGGGAGTAGAACATCAGAGTAGAGTAGAGCAGATTGTCGTAGAGCAGAGTGTTGTAGAGCAGAGTGTCGTAGAGCAGAGTGTCGTAGAGCAGAGTGTCGTGGAGCGGAGTGTCGTAGAGCAGAGTGTCGTGGAGCGGAGTGTCGTAGAGCAGAGTGTCGTAGAGCAGAGTGTCGTAGAGCAGAGTGTCGTAGAGCAGAGTGTCGTAGAGCAGAGTGTCATAGAGCAGAGTGCCGGAGAGCAGAGTGCCGGAGAGCAGAGTGCCAGAGAGCAGAGTGTCGTAGAGCAGAGTGTCGTAGAGCAGAGTGCCGGAGAGCAGAGTGCCGGAGAGCAGAGTGCCGGAGAGCAGAGTGCCGTAGAGCAGGGTGCCGGAGAGCAGAGTGTCGTAGAGCAGAGTGTCGTAGAGCAGAGTGTCGTAGAGCAGAGTGTCGTAGAGCAGAGTGTCGTAGAGCAGAGAGTCGTAGAGCGGAGGTTCGTAGAGCGGAGGTTCGTAGAGCGGAAGGTTGTAGAGCAGAGTTTCATAGAGCGGAGTGTCGTAGAGCGGAGTGTCGTAGAGCGGAGTGTCGTAGAGCGGAGTGTCGTAGAGCGGAGTGCCATAGAGCGGAGGGTCGTAGAGCGGAGTGTCGTAGAGCGGAGTGCCGTAGAGCGGAGTGCCGTACAGCGGAGTGCCTTAGAGCGGAGAGTCGTAGAGCGGAGGGTCGTAGAGCGGAGGGTCGTAGAGCGGAGGGTCGTAGAGCAAAGTATCGTAGAGCAGAGTATCGTAGAGCAGAGTGTCGTAGAGCAGAGTGCCGTAGAGCGGAAAATCGTAGAGTGGAGGCTCGTAGAGCAAAGTGTCGTAGAGCGGAGGGTCGTAGAGCCTAGTGTCGTAGAGCAGAGTGTCGTAGAGCAGAGTGTCGTAGAGCAGAGTGTTGTAGAGCGGAGGGTCGTAGAGCGGACGGTCGTAGAGCTAGTGCTGTAGAGCGGGGTGCCGTAGAGCGGGGTGCCGTAGATCGGAGGGTCGTAGAGCGGAGTGTCGTAGAGCGAAGTGGTGGAGACTAGATTGGCATAGAGTGCAGTTGTTCTAAGACAGTAGCTTAGGGTTCAGTGGGGAAGAGTGGATTAGCGTAGAGTAGAATGCTGTGATGTAGAGTGCAGTGGCGCAGAGTAGATTCTTTCAATGTACAGTGAAGTGGTGTAGAGTGCAATGTTTCAGGGTAGAATGGAGTGTTGGTGGGTGAAGTGCAGAGGTGTAGAGTGCAGTGACAGAGTAGAGTGGCGTAGAGTGCAGTTGTGCACCTGAAAATGGCCCTCAAACTTCTCTCCGGAGCTACAGCCGGCCAAAGTCTCCAAAATCATACACACGGCGAGGAGAGTTTACACCTCTCAGTGACCCTTAAAGCATCCGCCATGTGATACAATAATTCAAGAGACAGCACCGACTTCACATCATTGACTATTAAATGTAAGAGCGAAGCCCTCCGGCTGACCGTCCGCCCCCTCCCCTGCAAGAAACCACGTCCACCTCTCACCTGGACATCTTCAACACTCCTCTGGAATCCCCCAGAAGCTAAAACCATTCAAAGGCTACAAGTGACTCCCACACCACTCCCTAGACCCAACAACTGCAGCCGGGCTTCAGGTGCACCCTTCCCAGCCACGCGACCCAAAGGCGCCTCGTCCTCAGACTACCGGACTTCAAGGCGCCCTTGGACTCCATGGGCCACAGCACTCGGATCAATGGATCCCAGACCTTGGCTCTGAAACGATCCCACTGCTTCTATCGATAATCGATCAGGAAGCAGAACATCTAATTGGCACAATTCTCTCCCTCTGCTGTCGGTGGGCTGAAGGATCTCAGCCCATTAGCGGCGCTCATTCATCCTCTCCTCACTGAGCACAACAACAATTGGGTAATGGAGATGTGCCCATGCATGCCAAGGAGCTGAAGCTCGACCCAGACAAAACAAAAGGGACTCCAGATGGCACTGCATCCGCCCCGGCTGCCCTCGCCCCCATCCCTGGACCACGACATTAGCAACGTCATAGACGCCAATGCTACTTACGCAGATAAATAATCCGCATCTAGGCGGGGTTCGATCATCAGGAACATCCGATCAATCTTCGCAGTGCCTCCAACCACCACATGGACAGCAGCCCAAGCTGTGCCCGGCCAGGCTCTGCGAGCAGCCGCGACCTACCCACGGGGACCCTCTCATCCAGAGGTCCCACCGACAGCTCGGCCCAGATGTAGAAATGCTCCTCTCTCTCTTCTGCCAAAATCAATTCCTGATTAAAGGGACCACACAGCTGGGACAACAAGGGATATTTATCTTGGCTTTTCTTCGTTCAATGTAGGAAAGTAGGATCTGCTTTCATGGTCACCACCACTTTTTGCTGGTGTCTGTGGGTTTTGACAGACGTCTGCTGGGATTGGGCTAATCAGGACCCCAGTCTCTGTGCTCTCTCCCCTAAATTGGCTTGTTGAGTGCTTGGGTACATCCCAGATTGGCTACTAATGTACCCTTATAAGTCCCTAGTATATGGTACAAAGGTACCCAGGGCACAGGCACACCAGGGGTCTCCCATGGGCTGCTGCATGTATTATGCCACCCATGAGAGACCCCTCAAATTGTGACTACGGCCAGCCATTACAGCCTGTGTAAGCGGGTGCTAGCACCACTTATGACGGATATAAGTTTCCTTATACTTGAGGTCATTGCACTTGAAACCTATAGGTCACCCCTAAGGCAGGCCTTTCAATCCTGAAGACAGGGTGCTTGGTTATCAGTGTGAGGGAGCCCCTGCATGAGCAGGACACCCCTACAAACCCTGCAGCCGATTCTCCAGGCTTTGTAAGTGTGCTCAGCCATTTTAAGACATATAGCGGACATCAGTCTTCACGAGATGTCTAACTACATACTTGCTGCACCTAAACCGGTCATCTTTGGTATCAAACATGATGGAATCATACCCTAGCACCGATTCTAGTGTTAAAAGTACTGGGGAGCCCATTAGGAGACATTCCCAGTAACAGCCTTTCAGGGATTGACGGCAAACTAGTGCGGCTGCCGACCACAGACCGCATTCTGCCCTCCTAGTGCTGAGCCGAGCTCAAGCATGGAGAAGGCAGGACAATAGGTTTCCTGTCACAGGGAGGTGTGACCGCCTCTCAGACAGGACTCGGTGTATTGGGCTTGGGTGGAGGCACGTGCCAGCACCACCAGACTGCTTTGAAAGGCACATATGGTGCTCTCATTGCATACTCTGGTTTCCCGCTCTGGTGCGAAACTGCACAATGGAAAGGGGAGGATCCTCCCCTCTGTTCAGCCCCTCCTCTTGGAGGGACCCCCGAGTCATCCCAACCTTTTCCTTAGGGTACTTAAGGGCTCCCCTGTGGGTGGGTCCTCGGATTCGTGGTGGGACCAGACTCAACCCTGGCACTACGTTGCTCTTCAATCGTCTGGATACTTAAGACTTCGACTGGAACCAGGTCTTCACCAAGGAAGACTCCTGCTGCTCCTGATCTTGCTGGTCGTCAAGTTTTGTGTGTCTGTGCTTCATCCAGGTTCTTCTCCAGGCCTGTGGGTTCAAGGACACCTGAAGGAATCGCTCTTGGGGTGAAGGAGTCACTCCCCTGCATCTGCAGGCACCGCAACTAAGCTCACCAGTCTCCTGCTACTGATGTCCTCCGGACTTCGAAAGGCCCAGGAACACAGGTGGTAGTTCTGTGGCTCCCTAGAGGCCTCACCTGTCCGCTCTGCAATTTGAAGGACAGTATCCTCGTCTGAGCTGCTGGGGTCAAACACCTGTACACCAAGCTGATTTGCCACTGCCAAAGCTTGTTGGCTTTGCACTCCAGATCTAAGGCTACAAGAACCTTCAACCTCCAGCACCGCGGGTCCCCATCTTTGGTGAGCTGCTTAAGGTCCTCTTGAGACACCTGTGCCTTTTGGCCCATGGGTCCTCTTGAGGGTCTTCTTTGGGTCCAGTGGGCTCCCCAGTTTGCTCAGGGCCTGCGTTGACTCTCTGCCACTTGGTGAGCCCCTTGGACCTTGCTGGCCCAAACGTTTGCTCCTTTTTGTTCTCCACACCAGTTGCGGCTACCAGGGCTTATTGGTGCTTCCGCTGGATACTGACATCTGACGTGGGACAGCTCATGCACGACTCCTGGTCTTCCTCAGCGTCCTCAGGTCCTCACAGCTGCAGCGGCAAGGCCACGTCGTCTCATCTGAACTTCCAGACATTGGTGGGCATTGTGCCTCCTGGTCACTTCCGAGTAGCATAGACTCTGTCCCCTCTGCTTGCAGGTTTTCTTCTTCAAGAAACCACACGGATTCCACCGGACTCCTTTGCAATCTTCTCCAGAGGCACCTGCTTCCAAGTCGCCCATTGAAGTCTATGGGAAGGTCCGATGTCACTTCACCCCTCTGTACCCGGCGTACCTGGTGCAGGAAACCTGGTTCCTGGGGCATTCACGTGGGGTGACTCTCCACCCTTCCATCCTCCAAAGGGTTTCTTCAGGGACCTCTGGGAACGGCACTTTTTCTTTAAAACTGCAAGTGTGACTTCTCCATTGGTCACACAGCGGTGTTTCCACTCTGCAGACAGCCTCTGCGGGGTTCCTAGGTACTTCCCTTGGGTGGTTCCTTGTGTCCTCAGCTCCTCTGAGTCTTCTGGTCCAGGGCCGGACTGGCATTTGCGGGCAACGGGCATTTCCCCGGTGGGCTGGAGGGGTGGGGCCGGTTTTGTGGCCGCAGGGGGCCGCTTTTCTTGCAGAGTGCCGGTTTTGTAGCAGCGCTTCAAAATCGGACCTCCGTAAGAAAAGCGGTAGCAGTGCTTTGCGGGTTACAACCCCCTCCCCTCCCGTTACCAGGGCCGGTGGAGAAGCAACCTGCCAGGGCTGGTTGCTGGTCTCAGTCCGGCCCTGTTCTGGTCCAAGTCCTGTTCTCCTTTGCAGTTTGCATTCCACATTCTTAATATATGGTTTGGTCTCTCCCTGGAGACCAGTGTATATTTGTGCTACTTACCTGATTATTTCAAAGTATTTTTGTGTATTGTGTTGATATTGTTGTGTAGAAGATATACCGATGAGTTAGTGAGTGTTATGTAATTAAAAGACATATTTTTATATACACGCTGTGCGGTTTCCTTTCATCTAACTTACACTATTGATTAAACGGGTAAAACAAGCTGCTTCACACTCTTTCAAGATAACCCTGAAGGCAGCTGCCCAAGGGTACCACTTTGAGAGCTTTCTACGGATATCAAAGACCCTTTACAATCACGCAAGGGTCGCTTGGATTGGTGCAAGGTGCACCAGTTACATAAGTGTGCACCATATACTAAGCCCGCCTCCAACAATCAATAACTGTTTTTTGAGTAACTTTAGACGCAACCTGAAGGATTCAATCATATCCTCTTCATAATTCAGGATAAACGGCTCCCCCTTCCACAGGAGGGTTCAGAAATAGTCTGGGATCAATGTAGACACCAAACAATTTCCAATATCAAGTTAAAGCCCCCATTTGTCTTTATTCACATCACTTCTTCAACTTTCTTTCGAGAAGATCATAGTCTTTTTTCCGTAGCAGTTGTGGAAGGCGCTTGTCGCCCGGCCTTCGTTCAAGCTCCTGGGTCTTAAGGTGTCTAAGCGCTCAATCCACCCTGTGCTCTCTCCTCTGGAGCAGAGATCCTTCCATGCTTCTCTGGGATCACACGCGCTTGTAGCCCGGCCTTCGTTCAAGCTCCTGGGTCTTAAGGTGTCTAAGCGCTCAATCCACCCTGTGCTCTCTCCTCTGGAGCAGAGATCCTTCTATGCTTCTCGGGGTTCACACGCGCTTGTAGTCCGGCCTTCGTTCAAGCTCCTGGGTCTTAAGGTGTCTAAGCGCTCAATCCACCCTGTGCTCTCTACTCTGGAGCAGAGATCCTTCTATGCTTCTCGGGGTTCACACGCGCTTGTAGCCCGGCCTTCGTTCAAGCTCCTGGGTCTTAAGGTGTCTAAGCGCTCAATCCACCCTGTGCTCTCTCCTCTGGAGCAGAGATCCTTCTATGCTTCTCGGGGTTCACACGCGCTTGTAGCCCGGCCTTCGTTCAAGCTCCTGGGTCTTAAGGTGTCTAAGCGCTCAATCCACCCTGTGCTCTCTCCTCTGGAGCAGAGATCCTTCCATGCTTCTCTGGGATCACACGCGCTTGTAGGCCGGCCTTCGTTCAAGCTCCTGGGTCTTAAGGTGTCTAAGCGCTCGATTCACCCTGTGCTCTCTCCTCTGGAGCAGAGATCCTTCTATGCTTCTCTGGGATCACACGCGCTTGTAGCCCGGCCTTCGTTCAAGCTCCTGGGTCTTAAGGTGTCTAAGCGCTCAATCCACCCTGTGCTCTCTCCTCTGGAGCAGAGATCCTTCTATGCTTCTCGGGGTTCACACGCGCTTGTAGCCCGGCCTTCGTTCAAGCTCCTGGGTCTTAAGGTGTCTAAGCGCTCGATCCACCCTGTGCTCTCTCCTCTGGAGCAGAGATCCTTCCATGCTTCTCTGGGATCACACGCGCTTGTAGGCCGGCCTTCGTTCAAGCTCCTGGGTCTTAAGGTGTCTAAGCGCTCGATTCACCCTGTGCTCTCTCCTCTGGAGCAGAGATCCTTCTATGCTTCTCGGGGTTCACACGCGCTTGTAGCCCGGCCTTCGTTCAAGCTCCTGGGTCTTAAGGTGTCTAAGCGCTCAATCCACCCTGTGCTCTCTCCTCTGGAGCAGAGATCATTCTATGCTTCTCGGGGTTCACACGCGCTTGTAGCCCGGCCTTCGTTCAAGCTCCTGGGTCTTAAGGTGTCTAAGCGCTCGATTCACCCTGTGCTCTCTCCTCTGGAGCAGAGATCCTTCTATGCTTCTCGGGGTTCACACGCGCTTGTCGCCCGGCCTTCGTTCAAGCTCCTGGGTCTTAAGGTGTCTAAGCGCTCAATCCACCCTGTGCTCTCTCCTCTGGAGCAGAGATCCTTCTATGCTTCTCGGGGTTCACACGCGCTTGTAGCCCGGCCTTCGTTCAAGCTCCTGGGTCTTAAGGTGTCTAAGCGCTCAATCCACCCTGTGCTCTCTCCTCTGGAGCAGAGATCCTTCCATGCTTCTCTGGGATCACACGCGCTTGTAGCCCGGCCTTCGTTCAGGCTCCTGGGTCTTAAGGTGTCTAAGCGCTCAATCCACCCTGTGCTCTCTCCTCTGGAGCAGAGATCCTTCTATGCTTCTCGGGGTTCACACGCGCTTGTAGCCCGGCCTTCGTTCAAGCTCCTGGGTCTTAAGGCGTCTAAGCGCTCAATCCACCCTGTGCTCTCTCCTCTGGAGCAGAGATCCTTCTATGCTTCTCGGGGTTCACACGCGCTTGTAGCCCGGCCTTCGTTCAAGCTCCTGGGTCTTAAGGTGTCTAAGCGCTCAATCCACCCTGTGCTCTCTCCTCTGGAGCAGAGATCCTTCCATGCTTCTCTGGGATCACACGCGCTTGTAGCCCGGCCTTCGTTCAAGCTCCTGGGTCTTAAGGTGTCTAAGCGCTCAATCCACCCTGTGCTCTCTCCTCTGGAGCAGAGATCCTTCTATGCTTCTCGGGGTTCACACGCGCTTGTAGCCCGGCCTTCGTTCAAGCTCCTGGGTCTTAAGGTGTCTAAGCGCTCAATCCACCCTGTGCTCTCTCCTCTGGAGCAGAGATCCTTCCATGCTTCTCTGGGATCACACGCGCTTGTAGCCCGGCCTTCGTTCAGGCTCCTGGGTCTTAAGGTGTCTAAGCGCTCAATCCACCCTGTGCTCTCTCCTCTGGAGCAGAGCTCCTTCTATGCTTCTCGGGGTTCACACGCGCTTGTAGCCCGGCCTTCGTTCAAGCTCCTGGGTCTTAAGGCGTCTAAGCGCTCAATCCACCCTGTGCTCTCTCCTCTGGAGCAGAGATCCTTCTATGCTTCTCGGGGTTCACACGCGCTTGTAGCCCGGCCTTCGTTCAAGCTCCTGGGTCTTAAGGTGTCTAAGCGCTCAATCCACCCTGTGCTCTCTCCTCTGGAGCAGAGATCCTTCCATGCTTCTCTGGGATCACACGCGCTTGTAGCCCGGCCTTCGTTCAGGCTCCTGGGTCTTAAGGTGTCTAAGCGCTCGATTCACCCTGTGCTCTCTCCTCTGGAGCAGAGATCCTTCTATGCTTCTCGGGGTTCACACGCGCTTGTAGCCCGGCCTTCGTTCAAGCTCCTGGGTCTTAAGGTGTCTAAGCGCTCGATTCACCCTGTGCTCTCTCCTCTGGAGCAGAGATCCTTCTATGCTTCTCGGGGTTCACACGCGCTTGTCGCCCGGCCTTCGTTCAAGCTCCTGGGTCTTAAGGTGTCTAAGCGCTCAATCCACCCTGTGCTCTCTCCTCTGGAGCAGAGATCCTTCCATGCTTCTCTGGGATCACACGCGCTTGTAGCCCGGCCTTCGTTCAGGCTCCTGGGTCTTAAGGTGTCTAAGCGCTCAATCCACCCTGTGCTCTCTCCTCTGGAGCAGAGATCCTTCCATGCTTCTTGGGGTTCACACGCGCTTGTAGCCCGGCCTTCGTTCAAGCTCCTGGGACTTAAGGCGTCTAAGCGCTCAATCCACCCTGTGCTCTCTCCTCTGGAGCAGAGATCCTTCTATGCTTCTCGGGGTTCACACGCGCTTGTAGCCCGGCCTTCGTTCAAGCTCCTGGGTCTTAAGGTGTCTAAGCGCTCAATCCACCCTGTGCTCTCTCCTCTGGAGCAGAGATCCTTCCATGCTTCTCGGGGTTCACACGCGCTTGTAGCCCGGCCTTCGTTCAAGCTCCTGGGTCTTAAGGCGTCTAAGCGCTCAATCCACCCTGTGCTCTCTCCTCTGGAGCAGAGATCCTTCCATGCTTCTCGGGGTTCACACGCGCTTGTAGCCCGGCCTTCGTTCAGGCTCCTGGGTCTTAAGGTGTCTAAGCGCTCAATCCACCCTGTGCTCTCTCCTCTGGAGCAGAGATCCTTCTATGCTTCTCGGGGTTCACACGCGCTTGTAGCCCGGCCTTCGTTCAGGCTCCTGGGTCTTAAGGTGTCTAAGCGCTCGATTCACCCTGTGCTCTCTCCTCTGGAGCAGAGATCCTTCTATGCTTCTCGGGGTTCACACGCGCTTGTAGCCCGGCCTTCGTTCAAGCTCCTGGGTCTTAAGGTGTCTAAGTGCTCAATCCACCCTGTGCTCTCTCCTCTGGAGCAGAGATCCTTCCATGCTTCTCTGGGATCACACGCGCTTGTAGCCCGGCCTTCGTTCAAGCTCCTGGGTCTTAAGGTGTCTAAGCGCTCAATCCACCCTGTGCTCTCTCCTCTGGAGCAGAGATCCTTCTATGCTTCTCGGGGTTCACACGCGCTTGTAGCCCGGCCTTCGTTCAAGCTCCTGGGTCTTAAGGTGTCTAAGCGCTCGATTCACCCTGTGCTCTCTCCTCTGGAGCAGAGATCCTTCTATGCTTCTCGGGGTTCACACGCGCTTGTAGCCCGGCCTTCGTTCAAGCTCCTGGGTCTTAAGGTGTCTAAGCGCTCAATCCACCCTGTGCTCTCTCCTCTGGAGCAGAGATCCTTCTATGCTTCTCGGGGTTCACACGCGCTTGTAGCCCGGCCTTCGTTCAAGCTCCTGGGTCTTAAGGTGTCTAAGCGCTCAATCCACCCTGTGCTCTCTCCTCTGGAGCAGAGATCCTTCTATGCTTCTCAGGGTTCACACGCGCTTGTAGCCCGGCCTTCGTTCAAGCTCCTGGGTCTTAACGTGTCTAAGCGCTCGATTCACCCTGTGCTCTCTCCTCTGGAGCAGAGATCCTTCTATGCTTCTCAGGGTTCACACGCGCTTGTAGCCCGGCCTTCGTTCAAGCTCCTGGGTCTTAAGGTGTCTAAGCGCTCAATCCACCCTGTGCTCTCTCCTCTGGAGCAGAGATCCTTCCATGCTTCTCGGGGATCACACGCGCTTGTAGCCCGGCTTCGTTCAAGCTCCTGGGTCTTAAGGTGTCTAAGCGCTCAATCCACCCTGTGCTCTCTCCTCTGGAGCAGAGATCCTTCTATGCTTCTCGGGGTTCACACGCGCTTGTAGCCCGGCCTTCGTTCAAGCTCCTGGGTCTTAAGGTGTCTAAGCGCTCAATCCACCCTGTGCTCTCTCCTCTGGAGCAGAGATCCTTCTATGCTTCTCGGGGTTCACACGCGCTTGTAGCCCGGCTTCGTTCAAGCTCCTGGGTCTTAACGTGTCTAAGCGCTCGATTCACCCTGTGCTCTCTCCTCTGGAGCAGAGATCCTTCTATGCTTCTCGGGGTTCACACGCGCTTGTAGCCCGGCCTTCGTTCAAGCTCCTGGGTCTTAAGGCGTCTAAGCGCTCAATCCACCCTGTGCTCTCTCCTCTGGAGCAGAGATCCTTCTATGCTTCTCGGGGTTCACACGCGCTTGTAGCCCGGCCTTCGTTCAAGCTCCTGGGTCTTAAGGTGTCTAAGCGCTCAATCCACCCTGTGCTCTCTCCTCTGGAGCAGAGATCCTTCCATGCTTCTCGGGGTTCACACGCGCTTGTAGCCCGGCCTTCGTTCAAGCTCCTGGGTCTTAAGGTGTCTAAGCGCTCAATCCACCCTGTGCTCTCTCCTCTGGAGCAGAGATCCTTCCATGCTTCTCGGGGTTCACACGTGCTTGTAGCCCGGCCTTCGTTCAAGCTCCTGGGTCTTAAGGTGTCTAAGCGCTCAATCCACCCTGTGCTCTCTCCTCTGGAGCAGAGATCCTTCCATGCTTCTCTGGGATCACACGCGCTTGTAGCCCGGCCTTCGTTCAGGCTCCTGGGTCTTAAGGTGTCTAAGCGCTCGATTCACCCTGTGCTCTCTCCTCTGGAGCAGAGATCCTTCTATGCTTCTCGGGGTTCACATGCGCTTGTAGCCCGGCCTTCGTTCAAGCTCCTGGGTCTTAAGGTGTCTAAGCGCTCGATTCACCCTGTGCTCTCTCCTCTGGAGCAGAGATCCTTCTATGCTTCTCGGGGTTCACACGCCCTTGTCGCCCGGCCTTCGTTCAAGCTCCTGGGTCTTAAGGTGTCTAAGCGCTCAATCCACCCTGTGCTCTCTCCTCTGGAGCAGAGATCCTTCCATGCTTCTCTGGGATCACACGCGCTTGTAGCCCGGCCTTCGTTCAGGCTCCTGGGTCTTAAGGTGTCTAAGCGCTCAATCCACCCTGTGCTCTCTCCTCTGGAGCAGAGATCCTTCCATGCTTCTTGGGGTTCACACGCGCTTGTAGCCCGGCCTTCGTTCAAGCTCCTGGGACTTAAGGCGTCTAAGCGCTCAATCCACCCTGTGCTCTCTCCTCTGGAGCAGAGATCCTTCTATGCTTCTCGGGGTTCACACGCGCTTGTAGCCCGGCCTTCGTTCAAGCTCCTGGGTCTTAAGGTGTCTAAGCGCTCGATTCACCCTGTGCTCTCTCCTCTGGAGCAGAGATCCTTCTATGCTTCTCGGGGTTCACACGCGCTTGTAGCCCGGCCTTCGTTCAAGCTCCTGGGTCTTAAGGTGTCTAAGCGCTCAATCCACCCTGTGCTCTCTCCTCTGGAGCAGAGATCCTTCTATGCTTCTCGGGGTTCACACGCGCTTGTAGCCCGGCCTTCGTTCAAGCTCCTGGGTCTTAAGGTGTCTAAGCGCTCAATCCACCCTGTGCTCTCACCTCTGGAGCAGAGATCCTTCTATGCTTCTCAGGGTTCACACGCGCTTGTAGCCCGGCCTTCGTTCAAGCTCCTGGGTCTTAACGTGTCTAAGCGCTCGATTCACCCTGTGCTCTCTCCTCTGGAGCAGAGATCCTTCTATGCTTCTCAGGGTTCACACGCGCTTGTAGCCCGGCCTTCGTTCAAGCTCCTGGGTCTTAAGGTGTCTAAGCGCTCAATCCACCCTGTGCTCTCTCCTCTGGAGCAGAGATCCTTCCATGCTTCTCGGGGATCACACGCGCTTGTAGCCCGGCTTCGTTCAAGCTCCTGGGTCTTAAGGTGTCTAAGCGCTCAATCCACCCTGTGCTCTCTCCTCTGGAGCAGAGATCCTTCTATGCTTCTCGGGGTTCACACGCGCTTGTAGCCCGGCCTTCGTTCAAGCTCCTGGGTCTTAAGGTGTCTAAGCGCTCAATCCACCCTGTGCTCTCTCCTCTGGAGCAGAGATCCTTCTATGCTTCTCGGGGTTCACACGCGCTTGTAGCCCGGCTTCGTTCAAGCTCCTGGGTCTTAACGTGTCTAAGCGCTCGATTCACCCTGTGCTCTCTCCTCTGGAGCAGAGATCCTTCTATGCTTCTCGGGGTTCACACGCGCTTGTAGCCCGGCCTTCGTTCAAGCTCCTGGGTCTTAAGGCGTCTAAGCGCTCAATCCACCCTGTGCTCTCTCCTCTGGAGCAGAGATCCTTCTATGCTTCTCGGGGTTCACACGCGCTTGTAGCCCGGCCTTCGTTCAAGCTCCTGGGTCTTAAGGTGTCTAAGCGCTCAATCCACCCTGTGCTCTCTCCTCTGGAGCAGAGATCCTTCCATGCTTCTCGGGGTTCACACGCGCTTGTAGCCCGGCCTTCGTTCAAGCTCCTGGGTCTTAAGGTGTCTAAGCGCTCAATCCACCCTGTGCTCTCTCCTCTGGAGCAGAGATCCTTCTATGCTTCTCGGGGTTCACACGCGCTTGTAGCCCGGCCTTCGTTCAAGCTCCTGGGTCTTAAGGTGTCTAAGCGCTCAATCCACCCTGTGCTCTCTCCTCTGGAGCAGAGATCCTTCCATGCTTCTCGGGGTTCACACGCGCTTGTAGCCCGGCCTTCGTTCAAGCTCCTGGGTCTTAAGGTGTCTAAGCGCTCAATCCACCCTGTGCTCTCTCCTCTGGAGCAGAGATCCTTCTATGCTTCTCGGGGTTCACACGCGCTTGTAGCCCGGCCTTCGTTCAAGCTCCTGGGTCTTAACGTGTCTAAGCGCTCGATTCACCCTGTGCTCTCTCCTCTGGAGCAGAGATCCTTCTATGCTTCTCGGGGTTCACACGCGCTTGTAGCCCGGCCTTCGTTCAAGCTCCTGGGTCTTAAGGTGTCTAAGCGCTCGATCCACCCTGTGCTCTCTCCTCTGGAGCAGAGATCCTTCCGTGCTTCTCGGGTATCACGGGCGCTTTAAAGCAGGGCTGTGTTGATGCTCCCTAAAGGGTTCGGCCAAACAGGATTGTGTGTTTTGAGTGCACAGTTTAATATTGTGCTCATTCATTTGTATTTTTATTTGTGTGACGTGTGTCTACCTAGGGCAGTTACTCGCATAAATCTTCCGAGAACATTTGCGCGAGACACAGTGTCTTAAAGGAAGCCCCCCCTTGAATGATGGGGTTTTAATGCTCAGCCTTTCACTACTTGAACACAGCTCAGGCACCCACTGTTCAATATCCAACCGCACCCAGCGCCATCACTGGGTCTAGGGCCTTGGAAGAACCAGGGCATACCAGGTGTTATTGGATCCCTCTGGGGACGACACAGCTGCCAAGCGCCTGGAGACCCTCCCGGGGGATCAGTGCGCTATAGATTTCAACCTAGCCTGGCTCCTCTCTCCCCCCAGGGTCTGGCACCCCTCCTTAGATGTCCTCGCACCTTACTGCAGAGGTTCTGTACCCCCCTCTCTCCATCGCCCGTAACCTGCACCTCGGTTCCCCCACCCCCCTCCCCAGCCTCTGTGGGCGCTCCCCACCCTCCATGGATACGTCTCCCCCGGGGCCCCTCATGTTCTCTCTCGTCTGAGCCCCCTTTCCAGGCAGCCCATTGGTAGCCCTGACCCCCAGGTCTGTCTCTCTCCTCCTCGCTCCATCTCAGCCCTCGGCCTGGGTCTTTCTCTCTCCCCCCCCCTCGCATCAGCTCAGCACTCCCCGTCTCCCTCTCTTCATCTCTGCCCGTCTCTCTCTCCAGTTCAGCCCTCCCCCTGGGTCTCTCTCCCCCTCGCTCCATCTCAGCCCTCGGCCTGGGTCTCTCTCTTTCTCTCTCTCTCCCTCTCTCCATCCATCCATCCAACCATCCCTCCATCCATCCATCCATCCATCCATCAATCTCAGGCCTGGGTCGCTCTCTTTCTTTCTCTCTCTCTCTCTCTCCCTCTCTCCATCCATCCATCCATCCATCCATCTAGCCCTCCATCCATCCATCCATCCATCTCAGGCCTGGGTCTCTCTCTTTCTCTCTCTCTCTCTCTCCCTCTCTCCATCCATCCATCCATCCATCTATCTAGCCCTCCATCCATCCATCCATCCATCTCAGCCCTCGGTCTCTCTCTCTCTCCCTCTCTCCATCCATCCATCCATCCATCCATCCATCCATCCATCCATCCATCCATCCATCCATCCATCCATCCATCCATCCATCCATCCATCCATCCATCCATCCATCCATCCATCCATCCATCCATCCATCTATCTATCCCTCCATCCATCCATCTCAGCCCTCTGCCTGGGCCTCTCTCTTTCTTTCTCTCTCTATTCATCCATCCCTCCATCTCAGCCTTCTGCCTCTCTCTCTCTCTCCCCCTCTTTCCATCTCAGCTCTCTGCCCGAGTCTCTCACCAACTCTGTCTCTCTCTCTCTCACCCTCGCATCAGCTCAGCACTCCCCGTCTCTCTCTCTCATCTCTGCCCATCTCTCCCTCTCTTCATCTGTGCCCATCTCACTCTCTCCAGCTCAGCCCTCCCCCTGGGTCTCTCTCCTCCTCCCCTCTCTCTCTCTCTTCTCTCCTCATCTCTGCCTGTCTCTCCCCCCCCCCCTCGCCCCAGCTCAGCTCTCCCCGTATCTCTCTCTCTCTTCATCTCTGCCCGTCTCTCTCTCTCTCCAGCTCAGCCCTCCCCCTAGGTCTCTCTCTTCCTCCCCTCTCTCTCTCTTCTCTCCTCATCTCTGCCTGTGTCTCTCTCTCTCTCTCTCTCCCCCCCCCCCTCGCCCCCGCTCAGCCCTCCCCCTGTCAGACATGCCTTGAATCCTTGTATTACACGCAGAGCCGCCACCTCCGGCCCTGCGCTGACAGCGGGTGCGCATCACTCCCGGCTGCCCCCGCTCCCCTGTGTGACCTTGGACAACTCTCAAGGAGGAACAATGTTTAAACGGCCTCCCATTAGGAAAGCAAACCAGCACAATATGTGTCAGGTTCTGTTAGCCAGGTAAGTGCAATATATATGCAAATATGAAGCTCTCCGGCTGCAAGAGACAGGCGACGCCTGCACACGCATACAAACACACTCGAAGCTACACACGTGTACAAGCACAACCTCTGAGACTTAACAGAACAGGTACACACATATAGAAACACATTGTATAAGAGACACACCCTTAACCGTGCAAGTCCACATACGAACTGCAAGAAAGATATTCAGAAACATACACACATACGAGTTAGCTTACATATGTTCCCAGACACACGTATATAAACATGATACGGCTGATAATGCATACATACATATGTTCATACGTACAAGGCATAGTTGATACAAATAAATACACACACAAACATATACACATGCATGAAAGAGTGAACACGCATGCACTTCTGTGACATAAACAGACACGGGAAAAACTAGACCTTAAAAAACAACTCCCAACTTATAAGGACTAGGCATGGGCGGTAAATTCCGTTCCGCTTGCGGAATTTGGGTAATTTCGCATTCCGCGGAGAACACATCATTTTTTGCTTGCTTGCGCTTTCAAAAAGCGTGTTCCCGAAATATTTCTCTCCGAGCACGCAAACAGCGAACAGGAAAAAAGCACTGCGAACGGGCAGAACAAGCAACTTTTACGTGCTCACAAAGATTTTTTACCATTTCGTTGAGCTTTGCGTAGCGTGACTATGCAAACTCCGCCCACCCCTAGCAAGGACTCCAATAAACAAGAGACCTCAAAACATGCACGACCTCTGCACCCGTATTTCACAGCACTGGACAACCACACCCGATAAACACACCCAGGGTTACCCACAAGAACAAACCACGTGCAGGAATGACATCAACTGAATAAAAACACAACTCAACATACTACAACCAACTGAAGGAAACCAAGAGAGGAAATAGACAGGATCACACCAGCCCGTCAAACAGAGCCCACAAAAGCGCCCTCAGGACTACAACACTGCACCACACGCACACCGGACGCGGGCTGCCCATCCAAGGAACTCCACAGGATTGCAGCTGAATTCTGCAATCCAGGAACACCACAACTTCCATTGCAAACTCTCCAAAAAACAACCAGACCATGGCTCCCACACCCCTTACGCAAGACAGCACCACCACGAGAGACAGAAGGGCACTCACCTTGCTCTCAACTCCTTGGGCTCACCGTGCCACTGGAGTCAAGCTATCCTGGCTGATGAGGGGTGAAACCCCAAAGCCAGTCCCAGGGTGCTTGTTTCTGGTCCAGAGAGGACCTGCCTGGCAGTTCGGTCTGGACTGTTCCCATTGGGCACAGGGTTAACACTGATTTGCATATGGCCAGGTCTAAACTGTGGTGGCAGAGTGGGCGAAATAATGATGGATTTAACCCAGATCTATTAACTGGGGATGAATGTTTTGATTTGTTCTGCATGCAGTCCATCAATTGTGTGTCTTTCGCTTTCTCGACTCCTTCAAGGCACTTCCTGAACAAGAGTTCTGCAGCATGAAAGAGAGCAGACAGACAGGACCACTTTCAGTCCAAGCACCTCAAACATCTTCAAAGATGCCCTCTGCACAACCTTTGCGACGGAGGCCTCTAGAAGCTTACGCCACAAGTCCCTGGAACTAGGTTCACTCCCCGCCGAGCTGAATGATTGCCTCATTAGAGCACAAGGTGAAGCTGCTTGAGCCCTGGACACCACAGACGCAGGTCTGATGGCCACCGCTGGGTGACCTACTCAAAGGAGAAGGTGTTACTCGGCTTTGAAAGGTTTCTGAGGAAAATAACCTGATTCCAAGGCAAGGATGTGCATTCAGACCATGATTAGACCACTCAGCTTCACGTGTTACAACTATGCAGATGACATGCAAATTATTCGAAAGAGAGATGGCCCATTGACCTCTCGGCAGTCCAGACTCGCCTCTGGGCATGGATAAGGAGCAGCCACCTGAAGCTCAGGATCCAAGTCGGAGCTCATGACCTGTGGACCCCGGCCGCTCCCCCAACTGCGTCCAAGCCGCTCCTGGACTCACCCATGGGCCCTTCTCTTGCAACTCCTGCAAGTTCGACGGCACCAAAACCAGTTCATCATCCACCAACACCAAACAGAGACCTGACACCAACCACCTAAAATGCATCCTGCTCAACACCCGCTCTATCCACAGACACGCCATCGACCTCTGGAATCTACTCGACACCATCTCACCGGACGTCGCCTTCCTAACAGAAACATGGATGAATGCCTCCTCAGCCCCAGACATCGCCATTGCCATCCCGGAAGGCTACAAGATCATCCGCAAGGACCGCATCGAGCAAACAGGAGGAGGCATCGCTATCGTCCATAAGAACTCCATCCGCATCTCAACCAGCTCAGACGTCAACCTTGCCAGCGCCGAACACCTCCACTTCCAGATCCACACCGACCCCAAGACCACACTCAGAGGCACCCTCCTCTACCGGCCTCCAGGACCCCGTGCACAATTCAGTGATGTCATCACTGACTTTATCACCCCACACGCCCTCCCCTCCGAGGACTACATTCTATTGGGAGACCTCAATTTTCACCTGGAAAAGAGCAACAACAGCAACGCCACCTCCCTTCTGGACAATCTCGCCAACCTCGGACTCAAACAACTTGTTAATACACCCACTCACTACGCAGGTGACACACTCGACCCCATCTTCACTTCCAGCAAACATGTCTCCTTCAATCACACCACAGCTCTACATTGGACGGACCACAGCTGCGTTCACTTCACCTACAATAAGACCACAATCCACAACCAACCTCAACCCACCATGCGAAGAAACTGGAACAAAATCACCATCGACCAGATCTCCTCATCGCTTCTTCTAAACCCCCCCGCCCACTCCTCAAACCCCGACCAAGCAGCCATTAACCTCACCCAATGGATATCCAACAGCGCCGACATCCTAGCACCGTTGAAAAAACATCAAAGCAAACCAGGCAGCAAAAACGCCTCCTAGTTCAACGATGATCTTAAGAAATCGAAGAAACACTGTCGCTCCCTCGAGAAGGCCTGGAAAAAAGACCCAAACACCAGCACCAGGGACGCCTTCAAAAACGCCACCCGCATACACCACCAACTAATCCGGTCTGCCAAGAAAGCCGCATTCAAAGATCGTCTAGATAACAACGCCCACAACAGCAAGGAATTATTCAACATCGTCAAAGAATTTACCAACCCCTCAGCCAACTCCAATGATATTACCCCCTCTCAAGCCCTCTGCGACTCCCTAGCTTCGTTCTTCCACAACAAAATCGCAGACATCCACAACAGCTTCGACAACCGACACGGAGACCAACCCACCCAACCTTCTGCAGGACCTTCACCCCCCTTGAACATCCTTAAGGACTGGAACCCAATCTCCACTGAGGACACCATCCACCTGATGAACTCCATCCACTCAGGATCCCCCACAGACCCCTACCCTCACCACATCTTCAACAAAGCAGACTCCATCATTGCACCACACCTCCGAGACGTCACCAACTGCTCCCTCAACTCCGCCACCTTCCCAGAAAGCTGGAAACACGCAGAACTTAGCGCCCTTCTGAAAAAACCCACAGCGGACCCCACCAAACTCAAAAACTACCGCCCCATCTCGCTCCTTCCATTCCCGGCCAAAGTCATCGAGAAAGCCGTCAACAACCAGCTCGCCGCCTTCCTCGAAACCAACAAATCCCTCGACCCCTCACAGTCCGGCTTCCGAGCCAAACACAGCACTGAGACCGCACTTATTGCAGCAACAGACGACATTCGAACTCTACTGGACAATGGAGACACAGTCGCCCTCATCCTCCTCGACCTCTCCGCTGCCTTCGACACAGTCTGTCATAGCACCCTTCTACAGCGCCTCAGAAACGTAGGAATCCAAGGAAAAGCACTGGAATGGATCACCTCGTTCCTCACTGGAAGAACCCAGAGAGTCCGCCTCCCACCATTCAAGTCAGAAGCCTCTGAAGTCATCTGCGGCGTGCCACAAGGATCGTCACTCAGCCCCACCCTCTTCAACGTATACATGAGCCCCCTTGCGGCCATCGCTCGCCAACACAATCTCAACATCATCTCTTACCCGGATGACACTCAACTGATCCTATCACTCACCAAAGACCCTAACACCGCCAAAACCAACTTACACGAAGGAATGAAAGAAGTAGCCGAGTGGATGAAGCACAGCCGTCTGAAACTGAACTCAGACAAAACAGAAGTCCTCATCTTAGCACCTCCCCCTCCGCCTGGGATGACTCTTGGTGGCCAGAAACCCTTGGAAAAGCACCCATCCCGACGGACCACGAACGGAACCTGGGCGTCATCCTGGACTCCTCACTCTCGATGACCAGACAAGCCAACGCCGTTTCATCATCTTGCTTCAACATTCTTCGCATGCTCAAAAAAACATTTTGCTGGATCCCCACCGAAACTAGAAAAACGGTCACCCACGCACTGGTTACGAGCCGCCTAGACTACGGAAACACTCTATACGCCGGTACCACCGCAAAACTCCAGAAAAAACTCCAACACATCCAGAACGCTTCAGCCAGGCTCATACTAGACATCCCGCGTAAAGAACACATCTCTGGTCACCTGAAAAACCTCCACTGGCTCCCCGTAAATAAGAGGATTACTTTCCGCCTCCTAACCCACGCACACAAAGCACTTTACGAACTTGGACCCGAATGCCTCAACACACGACTGTCCTTCTACACCCCCTCCCGTCAGCTACGATCCTCCAACCAAGCCCTCGCCATTGTAACTCGCATCAACAAAACCACCATGGGAGGTAGATCCTTCTCCTACCTGGCAGCTAAAACCTGGAACTCACTTCCCACTCACCTTCGCCTTACTCAGAACCACCTAGCATTCAGAAAACAACTTAAAACCTGGATATTCGACAAGTAATTCCCCACCCTTCCTCTAGCGCCTTGAGACCCTATGGGTATGTAGCGCGCTATATAAATCTCTTGACTTGACTTGACTGACTTGGACGGACGCAAGGACATCTGCCCGCCGCTAAATGGCTCAAGGGCCCTCCCACATCAAGAGAAGCCTGAAGCCTCAGGGTAACCACGGACTCGGACCGCATGTTAACGACAAAGAGCGCCTTCTACACGCAAAACCACAACATTACATTTTCCCATACCTTGGATCGAACTGAAAATCATGTCAGACTAATACACGTAGTCTCTAAGCTTGACTCTACCTGCGTTCATCATACGCACATTAGACGTAATCCACAACGCTGTCACAAGAGCCCAGCTCCACCCTAACCCAGGAGCACGCATGGCTCGAGTCCTGCAATCGATCCACCGGCTGCCTATAGCTAGGAGGACAATCTTTAAGGCACTCGGCACAGTCCAGAGCCGCCCAAGGAAAGGGAGCGCTATAACGCATGTTAAATTCAAGCGGACAGAAGACTGCGCTCCGGGCTCGCACCACTTATCACCGTACCACCTTACCATAAGATATCCGCTTTCTCAGTACAAGCTGCCGAGCTCTGGAACTCACTACCAGCCATGTTTCAAAGCCAGATACACTTGAGAGGGGTGAAAGCATGGCTGTGTGCAAGAACTACTTCCTCCCAAAACCATGAGGTAGAACCCGGAACAAGTCACTCCTTCAAGCTCTATTGTCAGGCGCGGAACAGCCCATTCACCACAGGCGTCCTCTGCTCCCAATCAGCACAGGCGTCCTATGCCCCCCAATCAGCACAGGCGTCCTATGCCCAGAGAAGTTATGGAGGGCGGAGCTGTGTCTTCCCTAGGTAATACGTAGTAAAGAAAAAAAAAGAATCCACCTTGGATACGGTGAAATGGCGACATCCTTCCAAAGTGTTGTTATCACTGCTTGTGAATTGTGTGTCCCTACTGATGTCTAGGGGAGCACACAGCTTTGTTAAAATAACCCTCACCCCCCAAAAGGACCTTTGGTGGCATGCTTCATCATCGAGTTCTTCCCGCCCGCTGCGGGATGGGGCGTGCTACAAGCAACTAAGACGCGGGAGCCCTTGGTAGTGAATATACTGTGTGATGCAGGAGTGAGAGTGGAAGGGTCTAATGTGCAGATAGTGGAGTACGTTCAAAAACACCTGGCGATGTGGAAAAACACATTTTAATGTTCCTTCTAGCTGGTATTATTAAAAGTGGGGAGTGGAGGTACTGTGCTACAATGGGCTGCCACCTCCTTAGTCGACATGCTTCGAAGCCACCCCCCTGGCTTCTCATCAGGACCGTGGAAGATCCCTAAACCACTCTTATGAAAAAAACAATGTGGTCTGCTATTCAATCAAGCAGAAATAATGTATATAGAATGCCATGCACTTGATACTATCCCCTGATAGGTATGGTCCCCTTAAATAAGTACTTATAATACCAAACTGTTGCTCCATGAGCATTTTCACTCGAGGGGAGAAGCGCCTGTAGTCACACAGTCGTCAAGGTCGCTTAGGAATACTGCTTCGCCGTGGCTCCGTTGAACCCGTACCATAAAATGTAGTGAAGTCACCCATACATAACCCTCCTGGCCCACACAGTACTAATACCATGAGACTCAGCGGCCTCGCCATACATCATGGGTGTGTTATCCCTTCAGTCTGTGGTGTTTTGCTGCGTATCCTTGTGTCATTGTCACACCTGTGTGTTACACCCTCAGTCTGTGGTGCCTTGTTACGTGTGTCTGAGATATGGTTTAGTACTCTTGTGGTAGCGCTTACGATGTCTCTTCGAGACATGCTGCATCTGGGATATGGTTTAGTACTCTTGTGGCAGCGCTTACAATGTCCCTTCGAGACATGCTGTATCTCGGATATGATTTAGTACTCGTATGACAGTGCTTACGATGTCTCTTCGAGACATGCTGTATCTCGGATATGGTTTAGTACTCGTATGACAGTGCTTACGATGTCTCTTTGAGACATGCTGTATCTCGGATATGGTTTAGTACTCTTGTGGCAGCGCTTACAATGTCTATTCGAGACATGCTGTATCTGGGATATGGTTTAGTTCTCGCCTAGGCAGCACTTGCGCTGTCTCTTCGAGACATGCTGTAACTGAGATATGGTTTAGTACTCGTATGGCAGAGCTTACGATGTCTCTTCGAGACATGCTGCATCTGGGATATGGTTTAGTTCTCGCCTAGGCAGCACTTGCGCGGTCTCTTCGAAACATGCTGTATCTGGGATATGGTTTAGTACTCGTATGGCAGAGCTTACGATGTCTCTTCGAGACATGCTGCATCTGGGATATGGTTTAGTTCTCGCCTAGGCAGCACTTGCGCGGTCTCTTCGAAACATGCTGTATCTGGGATATGGTTTAGTACTCGTATGGCAGAGCTTACGATGTCTCTTCGAGACATGCTGTATCTGGGATATGGTTTAGTTCTCGCCTAGGCAGCACTTGCACTGTCTCTTCGAGACATGCTGTAACTGAGATATGGGCTTGAAAAAACGCCCAGCTTATGTATTACTTTCTCTTGCTGTCCGTCCTAAATGCCTGCTTTTCATTGGCTAATGTGCTTAGTAGTCCCTCCTTTTCTACTTTTGTAACTTCCTATGAGGACTGCTGCTGTTACTCTTTGTTAATTTATGGGACTTGGAGAACACCCTTCTGTTTGTTGACCTGCCTCTGCTCGAGCATGCGTGTTATTTCTATTTTTATTATTATTATTATTATTATTATTATTGTACAGTCTTATATAGCGCTCGACTTACCCTGGAGCATCTCGGCGCTTGCCTTGGGAACCCGTCCTGGCTTTTCCCTGTGAGATAACCCATACTGGGCATCCCCAAGGTGAAAGCCAGGCATCCCGCCTGGCTTTCAATCTTTACTTGAATAGGCTGAACGGTGCATCATTAACCAGCGCTTCAGCGCTGATGCAAGTTCTGCACTTCACAGAATCTTATTTTTTGTTTATTTAAACTTTTACAGGTTTTGCACAATGTAATTTTTTAGTTTTTTGAGCTTCCCCTGTCACCATTCCCCCTTACGTTCAGGGTTCTACCTGTTCGTTCCGACGGCGCTGCTCCTGCTGGATATATATATATTTCTACTTTAATGACATTCCTGCCATTGCTTTAGTGACGACAACAAGTGTCATGCATTTACATTCTGTTTATTTATTGGCACAGCTTTACTGATACTCGAACACGGGGGCATATTACCAAGCAATAGCGATAAATATCGCTATTGCTTGGTTAGAGACAAAAATTTACCGCAGCCCTGCAGCGATTTTTACCGCAAATAAACCTTGGTATTACCAAGGTTTAACGCAAATGCGATAAAAAACGGCCGCAATGCATGAATATCGCTGAAAAGTCATCGATATTCATGCATTAGCGAGCTAATGCTCTTAGCCATGTTATCCACCTCCCATTGGATAACATGGCTAAGAACTGCTCAGGGCAGGTGTTAGCTTTTGGAGATATTCCCGCTTAGCGCGAATATCTCCAAAAGTTGGTAATAGGAGATAGCGATGTTAGCGACTGTTTTCAGTCGCTAACATCTTGGCACGCCCACTTTGCATGTCATTAGTGATAAATATCACTGACATGCAAAGTGGGGCCCAAGATGGTCGCTATCTCCTACTAGCTGTTGCTAACTAGTGTTAGCGGCAGCTAGGTAATAGGGAGATAATTTTATCTCCGCTTTCTTGGCTTTTAAAGCCAAAAAAAGCGGAGATAACCCCCCTTGATAATATGCCCCACGGTTCCCCCGGTCCGGAGTCGGGAGCTGTGGCGGTTATGCCACAGTCTCTCCCCTGCTGGTTTACTTTTATATTATTATTTACATAAAGCACGTTGTGCCTTTTGTTTCTCTTGCTCCACACCCCACCCCGCTTGCTCCTGTCGACCTGCGAATGCTGCTCCTTAGCACCATTCCTCCACCCCCACGGCTTCCTCTCGCACCCCCACGCGCCCGTCGCTGCTTCGCTTCACCACCCCGCCCTCATGTCTGTTTCTTCCCCTACTCCTCCTCACCGTATCAACCAGGCCGTGACGGCCGTTGACAGGAGGTGGGCGGCAGGCACTCGAAACAAGCATTTGAAATGCAATAGGTCTCGCATTACTGAGAGTGTGAGCTACTGGCGTTGCATTATTATTTGGAATGCCAATAGCTCAAACTATGGCATTGCAAATGCTTGTTTTAGGGTGTCCAGGACAATCTTTGATCCCAATCCAACCCTGGACACCTGAGATAAGGAAACTGAGGAGGGTTTGGGTGGGATTGGTACTTCTAGGAGAACCTTCAAAGCTCCATCCAAGCTGAGAGGAAGATAGACAGGAATATAGTCCTGGCCCGTCCCCTAACAGAAGCCTAGGTTCAGACGTCGCGAGGCAGAGTGCCACCGTACCACTCGAGGCAGAGTGCCACCGTACCACATGAGGCAGAGTGCCACCGTACCACTCGAGGCAGAGTGCCACCGTACCACATGAGGCAGAGTGCCACCGTACCACGTGAGGCAGAGTCTCATCGTACCACATGAGGCAGAGTCTCATCGTACCACATGAGGCAGAGTGCCACCGTACCACATGAGGCAGAGTCTCATCGTACCATGTGAGGCAGAATGCAACCGTACCACATGAGGCAGAGTCTCATCGTACCACATGAGGCAGAATGCAACCGTACCACATGAGGCAGAGTCTCATCGTACCACATGAGGCAGAGTCTCATCGTACCACATGAGGCAGAGTGCCACCATACCACATGAGGCAGAGTCTCATCGTACCACATGAGGCAGAGTCTCATCGTACCACATGAGGCAGAGTCTCATCGTACCACATGAGGCAGAGTGCCACCGTACCACATGAGGCAGAGTCTCATCGTACCACATGAGGCAGAGTGCCACCATACCACATGAGGCAGAGTCTCATCGTACCACATGAGGCAGAGTCTCATCGTACCACATGAGGCAGAGTGCCACCGTACCACATGAGGCAGAGTCTCATTGTACCATGTGAGGCAGAATGCAACCGTACCACATGAGGCAGAGTCTCATCGTACCACATGAGGCAGAATGCAACCGTACCACATGAGGCAGAGTCTCATCGTACCACATGCGGCAGAGTCTCATCGTACCACATGAGGCAGAGTCTCATCATACCACATGAGGCAGAGTCTCATCGTACCACATGAGGCAGAGTCTCATCGTACCACATGAGGCAGAGTGCCACCATACCACATGAGGCAGAGTCTCATCGTACCACATGAGGCAGAGTGCCACCATACCACATGAGGCAGAGTGCCACCATACCACATGAGGCAGAATGCAACCGTACCACATGAGGCAGAGTCTCATCGTACCACATGAGGCAGAGTGCCACCATACCACATGAGGCAGAGTCTCATCGTACCACATGAGGCAGAGTGCCACCATACCACATGAGGCAGAGTCTCATCGTACCATGTGAGGCAGAATACAACCGTACCACATGAGGCAGAGTCTCATCGTACCACATGAGGCAGAATGCAACCGTTCCACATGAGGCAGAGTCTCATCGTACCACATGAGGCAGAGTGCCACCGTACCACTCGAGGCAGAGTGCCACCGTACCACATGAGGCAGAATGCAACCGTACCACATGAGGCAGAGTCTCATCGTACCACATGAGGCAGAGTCTCATCGTACCACATGAGGCAGAGTCTCATCGTACCACATGAGGCAGAGTCTCATCGTACCACATGAGGCAGAGTCTCATCGTACCACATGAGGCAGAGTCTCATCGTACCACATGAGGCAGAGTGCCACCATACCACATGAGGCAGAGTCTCATCGTACCACATGAGGCAGAGTGCCACCGTACCACATGAGGCAGAGTCTCATCGTACCATGTGAGGCAGAATGCAACCGTACCACATGAGGCAGAGTCTCATCGTACCACATGAGGCAGAATGCAACCGTACCACATGAGGCAGAGTCTCATCGTACCACATGCGGCAGAGTCTCATCGTACCACATGAGGCAGAGTCTCATCGTACCACATGAGGCAGAGTCTCATCGTACCACATGAGGCAGAGTCTCATCGTACCACATGAGGCAGAGTGCCACCATACCACATGAGGCAGAGTCTCATCGTACCACATGAGGCAGAGTGCCACCATACCACATGAGGCAGAATGCAACCGTACCACATGAGGCAGAGTCTCATCGTACCACATGAGGCAGAGTGCCACCATACCACATGAGGCAGAGTCTCATCGTACCACATGAGGCAGAGTGCCACCATACCACATGAGGCAGAGTCTCATCGTACCATGTGAGGCAGAATGCAACCGTACCACATGAGGCAGAGTCTCATCGTACCACATGAGGCAGAATGCAACCGTTCCACATGAGGCAGAGTCTCATCGTACCACATGAGGCAGAGTGCCACCGTACCACTCGAGGCAGAGTGCCACCGTACCACATGAGGCAGAATGCAACCGTACCACATGAGGCAGAGTCTCATCGTACCACATGAGGTAGAGTGCCACCATACCACATGAGGCAGAGTCTAATCGTACCACATGAGGCAGAGTGCCACCGTACCACTCGAGGCAGAGTGCCACCGTACCACATGAGGCAGAATGCAACCGTACCACATGAGGTAGAGTCTCATCGTACCACATGAGGCAGAGTGCCACCATACCACATGAGGCAGAGTCTCATCGTACCACATGAGGCAGAGTGCCACCATACCACATGAGGCAGAGTCTCATCGTACCACATGAGGCAGAGTGCCACCGTACCACATGAGGCAGAGTCTCATCGTACCATGTGAGGCAGAATGCAACCGTACCACATGAGGCAGAGTCTCATCGTACCACATGAGGCAGAATGCAACCGTACCACATGAGGCAGAGTCTCATCGTACCACATGAGGCAGAATGCAACCGTACCACATGAGGCAGAGTCTCATCGTACCACATGAGGCAGAATACAACCGTACTACATGAGGCAGAGTCTCATCGTACCACATGAGGCAGAATGCAACCGTACCACATGAGGCAGAGTCTCATCGTACCACATGAGGCAGAATGCAACCGTACCACATGAGGCAGAGTCTCATCGTACCACATGAGGCAGAATACAACCGTACTACATGAGGCAGAGTCTCATCATACCACATGAGGCAGAGTGCCACCGTACCACATGAGGCAGAGTCTCATCGTACCACATGAGGCAGAGTCTCATCGTACCACATGAGGCAGAATACAACCGTACTACATGAGGCAGAGTCTCATCGTACCACATGAGGCAGAGTGAACCGTACCACATGAGGCAGAGTCTCATCGTACCACATGAGGCAGAATGCAACCGTACCACATGAGGCAGAGTCTCATCGTACCACATGAGGCAGAATACAACCGTACTACATGAGGCAGAGTCTCATCATACCACATGAGGCAGAGTGCCACCGTACCACATGAGGCAGAGTCTCATCGTACCACATGAGGCAGAGTCTCATCGTACCACATGAGGCAGAATACAACCGTACTACATGAGGCAGAGTCTCATCGTACCACATGAGGCAGAGTGAACCGTACCACATGAGGCAGAGTCTCATTGTACCACATGAGGCAGAATGCAACCGTACCACATGAGGCAGAGTCTCATCATACCACATGAGGCAGAATGCAACCGTACCACATGAGGCAGAGTCTCATCGTACCACATGAGGCAGAGTACCACCGTACCATGTGAGGCAGAATGCAATCGTACCACATGAGGCAGAGTCTCATCGTACCACATGAGGCAGAGTCTCACCGTACCACATGAGGCAGAGTGCCATCGTACCACATGAGGCAGAGTGCCACCTTACCACACGACTTGCATGGTATTAGGGGGTGCACTCCTGAATACTCCTTTCTATTCCAAAGGTATGAAGCATTTTCGGCAATAGCGGCGCTAGTTTAAAAGGTTTTGGATAGAAGAATTGGTTATTTTTCCATTCTTTTCTCTCTGCAGTTACAGGCCTATGGGGGTGAGCAGGAGGTAAGATCCCTGAGCAGTCGAGTAACGACAATAGTGGTAAATGAGATCTCGCGCAGATTGTTTAACGAATATACTGTGGGTACTAAAGTTTGTTTACGGTGCTTTTTATTGCAGATTTTGGCGCTGAATGTTGACAGCGAGGTGAGAGATTTAAGATGCTTGGCTACGAAGCATATGATGGAGCAGAGTTGGACATGCACACTTTGATTAATGTCGTAGTGGTATTGATGCTTGGCTTTTTATAGTCTTTACAACAGCATAGCAGGCTCAGAAATAAATGTAAAGCAGCGGAAGGCAGGGACCTACACATACCACAAACAAACACATTTCAATATCTCACGCATGGCATTAACAGGAGTGAGTTGAATCTTAAGCCGTTATGTGTCTCATACACATTAGTGTGAGTTGAATTGTGATTTTGAGCCAAGCATGGACTTTGATTGTGTGTAATTATTGTTTGTTTCATTCACAGACTGGCCCCTGAGGAAGGAACTGTTTATGTTCCGAAATGCATTGGGCACAAGCATTGAACAGAACAGGATTTTGTACAATAATTGTTGTGTTTTAACACATGTATATAATGCATACATAGTGATTCGATGTACAAATATTATTGAAGAAAATGAAATGTTATGTACATTCGAGATGATTTTTTGAGGGAAAAATGTTTTAAAACAAGAATAAAACTGTTTAAGTTGAAAAATTGTATGTTTACATTGTGGTGTGATCACCAAGTGAATTGTGCGCAGCAAAATCAAGTCTCAGTACTGGTCATAACTAGACCATACCACACAGGCAGAGTGCCACCATACCACACAAGGCAGAGTGCCCCCATACCACACAAGGCAGAGTGCCACCATACCACACAGGCAGAGTGCCACCATACCACACAAGGCACAGTGCCACCATACCACACAGGCAGAGTGCCACCATACCACACAGGCAGAGTGCCACCATACCACACAAGGCAGAGTGCCCCCATACCACACAAGGCAGAGTGCCCCCATACCACACAAGGCAGAGTGCCCCCACACCACACAAGGCAGAGTGCCCCCATACCACACAAGGCAGAGTGCCACCATACCACACAAGGCAGAGTGCCCCCATACCACACAAGGCAGTGTGCCCCCATACCACACAAGGCACAGTGCCACCATACCACACAAGGCAGAGTGCCACCATACCACACAAGGCACAGTGCCACCATACCACACAAGGCAGAGTGCCCCCATACCACACAAGGCAGAGTGCCACCATACCACACAGGCAGAGTGCCACCATACCACACAAGGCACAGTGCCACCATACCACACAGGCAGAGTGCCACCATACCACACAAGGCAGAGTGCCCCCATACCACACAAGGCAGTGTGCCCCCATACCACACAAGGCACAGTGCCACCATACCACACAAGGCAGAGTGCCCCCATACCACACAAGGCAGAGTGCCCCCATACCACACAGGCAGAGTGCCACCATACCACACAAGGCACAGTGCCACCATACCACACAGGCAGAGTGCCACCATACCACACAAGGCAGAGTGCCCCCATACCACACAAGGCAGTGTGCCCCCATACCACACAAGGCACAGTGCCACCATACCACACAAGGCAGAGTGCCACCATACCACACAAGGCACAGTGCCACCATACCACACAAGGCAGAGTGCCCCCATACCACACAAGGCACAGTGCCACCATACCACACAAGGCAGAGTGCCACCATACCACACAAGGCACAGTGCCACCATACCACACAAGGCAGAGTGCCCCCATACCACACAAGGCAGAGTGCCCCCATACCACACAAGGCAGTGTGCCCCATACCACACAAGGCACAGTGCCACCATACCACACAAGGCAGAGTGCCCCCATACCACACAAGGCAGAGTGCCCCATACCACACAAGGCAGAGTGCCCCCATACCACACAAGGCAGAGTGCCCCCACACCACACAAGGCAGAGTGCCCCCATACCACACAGGCAGAGTGCCACCATACCACACATGGCAGAGTCCCCCCATACCACACAAGGCAGAGTGCCACCATACCACACAAGGCAGGGTCCCCCCCATACCACACAAGGCAGAGTGCCCCCATACCACACAAGGCAGTGTGCCCCCTTACCACACAAGGCAGAGTGCCACCATACCACACAAGGCAGAGTGTCCCATACCTCACAAGGCAGAGTGCCACCATACCACATGAACACAGAGAATGGCAAAACCGATTACAGGAGGAACACAGAGGATGGCAATGCCAATCACAGGAACACCGGGGATGCCAATGCCAGTTACAAGAACTCAGAGGATGGCAATGACAATTATGGGAACACCAGGGATGCCAATGTCGATTACAGGAACACCGGGGATGCCAATGCTGATTGCAGGCGGAACACAGAGGATGACAATGCCAATTACAGGAACACTGGGGATGCCAATGCCAATAACAGGAACACCGAGGATGGCAATGCCAATTACAGGAACACCAAGGATGGCAATGCCGATTACGGGAACACAGGGGATGCCAATGTCGAATACAGGAACACCGAGGATGACAATGCTGATTACAGGAACACCGGGGATGCAAATGCCGATTACAGGAACACCGGGGATGGCAATGCCGATTACAGGAACACCAGGGATGCAAATGCAGATTACATTAACACCGGGGATGGCAGTGCTGATTACAGGAACACCGAGAAAGGCAATGCCAATTATGGGAACACCGGGGATCGCAATGCCGATTACAGGAAAACTGAGGATGGCAATGCCAATTATGGGAACACCGGGGATCGCAATGCCGATTACAGGAACACCGGCGATGGCAATGCCAATTACAGGAACACGGGGATGCCAAAGTCGATTACAGGAACACCGAGGATGGCAATGCCGATTATGGGAACACCGGGGACGCCAATGTCGATTACAGGAACACCGGGGATGCCAAGTCGATTACAGGAACACCGAGGATGGGAATGCCGATTATGGGAACACCGATTATGGGAACACCGGGGATGCCAATGTCGATTACAGGAACACCGGGAATGCCAATGCCGATTACAGGAACACCGAGGATGGCAATGCCAATTATGGGAACACCGGGGATCACAATGCCAATTACAGGAACACCGAGGATGGCAATGACGATTATGGGAACACCGGGGATGCCAATGTCGATTACAGGAACACTGGGGATGCCAATGCCGATTACAGGCGGAACACAGAGGATGGCAATGCCAATTACAGGAACACCGGGGATGCCAATGCCAATAACAGGAACACCGAGGATGGCAATGCTGATTACAGGAACACCAAGGATGGCAATGCCGATTACAGGAACACCGAGGATGGCAATGCCAATTATGGGAACACCGGGGATGGCAATGCCAAATACAGGAACACCGGGGATGCCAATGCTGATTACAGGAACACCAAGGATGGCAATACCGATTATGGGAACACCGGGGATGCCAATGTCGATTACAGGAACACCGGGGATGCCAATGTCGATTACAGGAACACCGGGGATGCCAAAGTCGATTACAGGAACACCGAGGATGGCAATGCCGATTACGGGAACACCGGGGATGCCAATGTCGATTACAGGAACACCGGGGATGCCAATGCCGACTACAGGAACACCGAGGATGGCAATGCCAATAATGGGAACACCGGGAATCGCAATGCCGATTACAGGAACACCGAGGATGGCAATGACAATTATGGGAACACCGGGGATGCCAATGTCGATTACAGGAACACCGGGAATGCCAATGCTGATTACAGGCGGAACACAGAGGATGACAATGCCAATTACAGGAACACCGGGGATGCCAATGCCAATAACAGGAACACCGAGGATGGCAATGCCGATTACAGGAACACCAAGGATGGCAATGCCGATTACGGGAACACAGGGGATGCCAATGTCGAATACAGGAACACCGAGGATGACAATGCTGATTACAGGAACACCGGGGATGCAAATGCCGATTACAGGAACACCGGGGATGGCAATGCCGATTACAGGAACACCAAGGATGGCAATGCTGATTACAGGAACACCGGGGATGCAAATGCAGATTACAGGAACACCGGGGATGGCAATGCTGATTACAGGAACACCGAGGATGGCAATGCCAATTATGGGAACACCGGGGATCGCAATGCCGATTACAGGAACACTGAGGATGGCAATGCCAATTATGGGAACACCGGGGATCGCAATGCCGATTACATGAACACCGGGGATGGCAATGCCAATTACAGGAACAGGGGGATGCCAAAGTCGATTACAGGAACACCGAGGATGGCAATGCCGATTATGGGAACACCGGGGACGCCAATGTCGATTACAGGAACACCGGGGATGCCAAGTCGATTGCAGGAACACCGAGGATGGGAATGCCGATTATGGGAACACCGATTATGGGAACACCGGGGATGCCAATGTCGATTACAGGAACACCGGGAATGCCAATGCCGATTACAGGAACACCGAGGATGGCAATGCCAATTATGGGAACACCGGGGATCACAATGCCAATTACAGGAACACCGAGGATGGCAATGACGATTATGGGAACACCGGGGATGCCAATGTCGATTACAGGAACACCGGGGATGCCAATGCCGATTACAGGCGGAACACAGAGGATGGCAATGCCAATTACAGGAACACCGGGAATGCCAATAACAGGAACACCGAGGATGGCAATGCCGATTACAGGAACACCAAGGATGGCAATGCCGATTACAGGAACACCGAGGATGGCAATGCCAATTATGGGAACACCGGGGATGGCAATGCCAAATACAGGAACACCGGGGATGCCAATGCTGATTACAGGAACACCAAGGATGACAATGCTGATTACAGGAACACCGGGGATGCAAATGCCGATTACAGGAACACCGGGGATGGCAATGCTGATTACAGGAACACCAAGGATGGCAATGCTGATTACAGGAACACCGGGGATGCAAATGCAGATTACAGGAACACCGGGATGGCAATGCTGATTACAGGAACACCGGGGATGCCAATGCCGATTACAGGTAGACTGGGGATACCAATGCCGATTATAGGAACACCGAGAATGGCAATGCCGATTATGGGAACACCGGGGACGCCAATGCCAATTACAGGAACAACGGGGATGCCAAAGTCGATTAGAGGAACACCGAGGATGGCAATGCCAATTATGGGATTACCGGGGATGCCAATGCCAATTATGGGAACACCGGGGATGCCAATGCCAATTATGGGAACACCGGGGATCGCAATGACGATTATGGGAACACCGGGGATGCCAATGTCGATTACAGGAACACCGGGGATGCCAATGCCGATTACAGGCGGAACACAGAGGATGGCAATGCCAATTACAGGAACACTGGGATGCCAATGCCATTAACAGGAGCACCGAGGATGGCAATGCCGATTATGGGAACACCGGGGATGGCAATGCCGATTACGGGAACACAGGGGATGCCAATGTCGACTACAGGAACACCGAGGATGGCAATGACGATTACAGGAACACAGAGGATGGCAATGCCGATTACAGGAACACAGAGGATGGCAATGCCGATTACGGGAACACAGAGGATGGCAATGCCAATTATGGGAACACCGGGGATGGCAATGCCAAATACAGGAACACCGGGGATGCCAATGCTGATTACAGGAACACCGAGGATAGCAATGCCGGTTATGGGAACACCGGGGATGCTAATGCAGATTACAGGAGGAACATGGAGGATGGGAAGATTGGGTGGATTGGTCAGTTTGGAGTGGAGAGGAGTTGGATAGATTAGAGTGGTGTTAGACGGACGGGTGGGGTAAATTAAAATAGAGTGGGGTAAAGAGGAGTAGATTGGAGTACACTGGCGAATGGTGGGTTGGGGAAAATTGGGGTGGGGAGGACAGGGGTAGATTGGAGACAGAGTGGGTAGATCTGAGTGAAGTGTGGTGGATTTGGTATGGGATGAGGTTGAATGGGTTAGATTGAGTGAAGAGGGGTAGACTGGAGTGGATTTGGATAGATTGGAGTGGTTTAGAGTGGGGTAGACTGAAGTGAAGTAGAGTGGATTGGGATGGGTAGATTCGAGTGGAGTAGATTGGGTACAGTGGAGTGGGGTACGGTACGTGGTGTGGAGTTGCGTGTCATAGAGTGAAGCATAGATGGAGTATGCACATCTTCAATTGAAGTAACCACTGCATTCCCACAGACATACAGTTTTACTACACACAAAGATGTGAGCAAATGTCATTTGTTTCCACCACATTTAAGTATTTGTTTCCGACACACTTCAGAATTACAAAAGTAATGTGCTTCATTTGTATAAATTTAGAAGGATCAGCACCAGCTCATTTCTTCTTGCTGTAGTGTGCAAGGAAAAGGAACATCCTACAACCTTTCCTTTCACAGGGGTTTTGGGTACCCAGCAGGATTGCCACATAAATTGTCACTTTGAAGACAGAGAAAGTAAAGTAAACACCAAGCTCCCTGGAAGAGAGAGCCTGACATTTGACCTCTGTCGGTGAATGCACAGCAAATGTGCAAGATGAGAACAAAATTTCAAGGCCTGTTTACAGAAAGTGCGTTTGTAAAAGAATACAGTAAACAAGGTTTGGGCAACAGGAAGGACAATCCCAAGCTTCACAGCCTGAAGAAAATAGAGCCAGCAAATAGAAAGCCAGAAAATGTGAGTAACAAACCAGAAAGCCAATGGTAAGCAATGGGCAAAAGGCATTCCCAGGGAAGCTTACAGAATGTCCCCAAGATGGCTTTAGCAAACCGGCTTCGACCTAAAAACACACTACAGCTAACAATAACGATTGCAAGAACACTTGGGGTGGCAATGCCAGTTATAGGAACACCAAGGGCTGCAATGCTAGTTATAGGAACACCAAGGGTTGCAATGCCAGTTATAGGAACACCAAGGGTGGCAATGCCAGTTATAGGAACAACAAGGGTGGCGATGCTAGTTATAGGAACACCAAGGGTTGCAATGCCAGTTATAGGAACACCAAGGGTGGCAAAGCCAGTTATAGGAACACCAAGGGTGGCAATGCCAGTTATAGGAACACCAAGGGTGGCAATGCTAGTTATAGGAACACCAAGGGTTGCAATGCCAGTTATAGGAACACCAAGGGTGGCAAAGCCAGTTATAGGAACACCAAGGGTGGCAATGCTAGTTATAGGAACACCAAGGGTTGCAATGCCAGTTATAGGAACACCAAGGGTGGCAATGCTAGTTATAGGAACACCAAGGGTTGCAATGCCAGTTATAGGAACACCAAGGGTGGCAATGCTAGTTATAGGAACACCAAGGGTTGCAATGCCAGTTATAGGAACACCAAGGGTGGCAAAGCCAGTTATAGGAACACCAAGGGTGGCAATGCTAGTTATAGGAACACCAAGGGTTGCAATGCCAGTTATAGGAACACCAAGGGTGGCAATGCTAGTTATAGGAACACCAAGGGTTGCAATGCCAGTTATAGGAACACCAAGGGTGGCAATGCTAGTTATAGGAACACCAAGGGTTGCAATGCCAGTTATAGGAACACCAAGGGTGGCAATGCCAGTTATAGGAACACCAAGGGTGGCAATGCCAGTTATAGGAACACCAAGGGTGGCAATGCCAGTTATACCAACATCAAGGGTGGCAATGCCAGTTATAGCAACATCAAGGGTGCCAATGCTAGTTATAGGAGCACCAAGGGTGGCGATGCTAGTTATAGGTACATCAAGGGTGGCAATGCTAGTTATAGGAGCACCAGGGGTGGCAATGCTAGGTAAAGGAACGCCAAGGTTGGCAATGCCAGTTATAGGAACAACAAGGGTGGCAATGGCAGGTATAGGAACACCAAGGGTGGCAAAGCTAGTTATAGGAACAACAAGGGTGGCGATGCTAGTTAAAGGAACACCAAGGGTGGCAATGCTAGTTATAGGAACACCAAGGGTTGCAATGCCAGTTATAGGAACACCAAGGGTGGCAATGCTAGTTATAGGAACACCAAGGGTGGTGATGCTAGTTATAGGAACAACAAGGGTGGCGATGCTAGTTATAGGAACAACAAGGGTGGCGATGCTAGTTATAGGAACACCAAGGGTGGCGATGCTAGTTATAGGAACAACAAGGGTGGCGATGCTAGTTATAGGAACAACAAGGGTGGCAAAGCTAGTTATAGGAACAACAAGGGTGGCACAGCTAGTCATAGGAACAACAAGGGTGGCGATGCTAGTTATAGGAACAACAAGGGTGGCAAAGCTAGTTATAGGAACAACAAGGGTGGCGATGCTAGTGATATGAACAACAAGGGTGGCAAAGCTAGTTATAGGAACAACAAGGGTGGCGATGCTAGTTATAGGAACAACAAGGGTGGCAAAGCTAGTTATAGGAACAACAAGGGTGGCAAAGCTAGTTATAGGAACACCAAGGGTGGCAATGCTAGGTAAAGGAACAACAAGGGTGGCAATGCCAGTTATAGGAACACCAAGGGTGGCAATGCTAGTTATAGGAACATCAAGGGTGGCAATGCCAGTTATAGGAACACCAAGGGTGGCAATGCCAGTTATAGGAACACCAAGGGTGGCAATTCCAGTTATAGGAACACCAAGGGTGGCAAAGCTAGTTATAGGAACAACAAGGGTGGCAATGCCAGTTATAGGAACATCAAGGGTGGCAATTCCAGTTATAGGAACTCCAAGGGTGGCAATGCCAGTTATAGGAACACCAAGGGTGGCAATGCCAGTTATAGGAACACCAAGGGTGGCAATGGCAGGTATAGGAACAACAAGGGTGGCAATTCCAGTTATAGGAACACCAAGGGTGGCAATGCCAGTTATAGGAACACCAAGGGTGGCAATGCCAGGTAAAGGAACACCAAGGGTGGCAATGCCAGTTATAGGAACACCAAGGGTGGCAATGCTAGGTAAAGGAACAACAAGGGTGGCAATGCCAGTTATAGGAACACCAAGGGTGGCAATGCTAGTTATAGGAACATCAAGGGTGGCAATGCCAGTTATAGGAACATCAAGGGTGGCAATGCCAGTTATAGGAACACCAAGGGTGGCAATTCCAGTTATAGGAACACCAAGGGTGGCAAAGCTAGTTATAGGAACAACAAGGGTGGCAATGCCAGTTATAGGAACATCAAGGGTGGCAATTCCAGTTATAGGAACTCCAAGGGTGGCAATGCCAGTTATAGGAACACCAAGGGTGGCAATGCCAGTTATAGGAACACCAAGGGTGGCAATGCTAGGTAAAGGAACGCCAAGGGTGGCTATGCTAGTTATAGGAACATCAAGGGTGGCAATGCCAGTTATAGGAACACCTAGGGTGGCAATGCCAGTTAAAGGAACGCCAAGGGTGGCAATGCCAGTTATAGGAACATCAAGGGTGGCAAAGCCAGTTATAGGAACACCAAGGGTGGCAATGCCAGTTATAGGAACACCAAGGGTGGCAATGCCAGTTATAGGAACACCTAGGGTGGCAATGCCAGTTATAGGAACACCAAGGGTGGCAATGCCAGTTATAGGAACACCAAGGGTGGCAATTCCAGTTATAGGAACAACAAGGGTGGCAATGCCAGTTATAGGAACACCAAGGGTGGCAATGCCAGTTATAGGAGCACCAAGGGTGGCAATGCCAGTTATAGGAACACCAAGGGTGGCTATGCTAGTTATAGGAACACCAAGGGTGGCAATTCCAGTTATAGGAACAAAAAGGGTGGCAATGCCAGTTATAGGAACACCAAGGGTGGCAATGCTAGGTAAAGGAACGCCAAGGGTGGCAATTGTAGTTAAAGGAACGCCAAGGGTGGCACTGCTAGTTAAAGGAACATCAAGGGTGGCAATGCCAGTTATAGGACCACCAAGGGTGGCAATGCTAGGTAAAGGAACGCCAAGGGTGGCTATGCTAGTTATAGGAACATCAAGGGTGGCAATGCCAGTTATAGGAACACCTAGGGTGGCAATGCCAGTTAAAGGAACGCCAAGGGTGGCAATGCCAGTTATAGGAACATCAAGGGTGGCAAAGCCAGTTATAGGAACACCAAGGGTGGCAGTGCCAGTTATAGGAACACCAAGGGTGGCAATGCCAGTTATAGGAACACCAAGGGTGGCAATGCCAGTTATAGGAACACCTAGGGTGGCAATGCCAGTTATAGGAACACCAAGGGTGGCAATGCCAGTTATAGGAACACCAAGGGTGGCAATGCCAGTTATAGGAACAAAAAGGGTGGTGATGGCAGCTATAGGCACATCAAGGGTGGCAATGCCAGTTATAGGAACACCAAGGGTGGCATTTCCAGTTATAGGAACAAAAAGGGTGGCAATGCCAGTTATAGGAACACCAAGGGTGGCAATGCTAGTTATAGGAACACCAAGGGTGGCAAAGCCAGTTATAGGAACAACAAGGGTGGCAAAGCTAGTTATAGGAACACCAAGGGTGGCAATGCTAGTTATAGGAACACCAAGGGTGGCAATGCCAGTTATAGGAGCACCAAGGGTGGCAATGCCAGTTATAGGAACACCAAGGGTGGCAATGCTAGTTAAAGGAACACCAAGGGTGGCAATGCCAGTTATAGGAACAACAAGGGTGGCAAAGCCAGTTATAGGAACACCAAGGGTGGCAATGCCAGTTATAGGAACACCAAGGGTGGCAATGCCAGTTATAAAATCACAGCGGGTGGAAATGCTGCGTGTTGGACCTGCGGCGGTAGGGCGACTCCTGAACGTTTGTGATTCCTCCACCGGTGTCGGGGGCCCGGGAGAGGGGTGTGCAGGTAATCCCGGCGCCGGGGAGGAGAGCCGGCACTTGTTGACAGAGAGAAGAGGCCACGGAATACAAATGATGAAAGAGGCGGGGGGGGGGGGGGGGGGGGGGGGAGGGAGCGACCGACGCGCACTGGCTCCAGGACTGCTGCCAGTGAGCTGCAGAGCCATCTGGAGAGGGTGGGGGCCCTGCTGGGGGGTCTACTGCCCGGCGCACCCTACTGCCCAGCGCCTGGAGCAGAGACCCTACTGCCAGCGCCTGCAGCACAGACCCTACTGCCCAGCGCCTGCAAGACAGACCCTACTGCCCAACGCCTGGAGCACAGACCCTATGCCCAGCGCCTGCAGCACAGATCCTACTGCTTAGCGCCTGCAGCACAGACCCTACTGCCCAGCGCCTGTAGGAGAGACCCTACTGCTCAGCGCCTGCAGCACAGACCCTACTGCCCAGCGCCTGCAGCACAGACCCTACTGCCCGGCGCCTGCAGCACAGACCCTACTGCCCGGCGCCTGCAGCACAGACCCTACTGCCCAGCGCCTGCAGCACAGACCCTACTGCCCAGCGCCTGCAGCACAGACCCTACTGCCCAGCGCCTGCAACACAGACCCTACTGCCCAGCACCTGCAAGACAGACCCTACTGCCCAGCGCCTGCAAGACAGACCCTACTGCCCAGCGCCTACAGCACAGACACCACTGCCCGGCGCCTGCAGCACAGACTCTACTGCCCAGCGCCTGCAGCACAGACCCTACTGCTCAGCACCTGGAGCACAGACCCTACTGCCCAGCGCCTGCAGCACAGACACCACTGCCCAGCGCCCTCCGCACAGACCCTACTGCCTAGCTTCTGCAGCACAGACCATACTGCCCAGCGCCTGCAGCACAGACCCTACTGCCCAGCGCCTGCAGCACAGACCCTACTGCCCAGCGCCTGTAGTAGAGACCCTACTTCCCAGCGCCTGCAGCACAGACCCTACTGCCCAGCGCCTGCAGCACAGACCCTATTGCCAGCGCCTGCAGCACAGACCCTACTGCCCAGCGCCTGCAGCACAGACCCTACTGCCTAGCGCCTGCAGCAGACCCTACTGCCCAGCGCCTGCAGCACAGACCCTACTGCCCAGTGCCTGCAGCACAGATCCTACTGCTTAGCGCCTGCAGCACAGACCCTACCGCCCAGCGCCTGCAGCACGGTTCCTACTGCCCAGCGCCTGCAGCACAGACCCTACTTCCCAGCACCTGCAGCACAAACCCTACTGCTCAGCACCTGCAACACAGACCCTACTGGCCAGCGCCTGCAGCACAGACCCTACTGCCCAGCGCCTGCAGCACAGACCCTACTGCCCAGCGCCTGGAGCACAGACCTTACTGCCCAGCGCCTGCAGCACAGACCCTACTGCCCAGCGCCTGGAGCACAGACCCTACTGCCCAGCGCCTGCAGCACAGACCCCGCTGCCCGGCGCCTGCAGCACAGACCCTACTGCCCGGCACCTGGAGCAGAGACCATACTGCCCGGCGCCTAGAGCAGAGACCCTACTACCCAGCGCCTGCAGCACAGACCCTACTGCCCAGCACCTGGAGCACAGACCCTACTGCCCAGCGCCTGGAGCACAGACCCTACTGCCCAGCACCTGGAGCAGAGACCATACTGCCCGGCGCCTAGAGCAGAGACCCTAATGCCCAGCGCCTGGAGCACAGGCCCTACTGCCCAGCGCCTGGAGCACAGACCCTACTGCCCGGCGCCTGGAGCACAGACCCTACTGCCCAGGGCCTGGAGCACAGACCCTACTGCCCAGCGCCTGCAGTGCAGACCGTACTGCCCAGCGCACCCTACTGCCCAGCGCCTACAGCACAGACCGTACTGCCCAGCCGCCTGCAGCATAGACCCTACTGCCCAGCGCCTACAATACAGACCATACTGCCCAGCGCACCCTACTGCCCAGCACCTACAGCACAGATCTTACAGTCCAGCGTCTACAGCACAGACCCTACTGCCGAGCGAATTCAGCACAGACCCCACCTCGCTGGGGATGGGCACTCTCCCTCTCACCCCTACCTGGCTGGAGAGGGGCACCCTCCCCCCTCCCTACTTCGCTGGGGATTGGCACCCCCCCCCTTCATACCTGGCTGCCCAGGGTCCCCCCTCCATACCTGGCTGCCCAGGGTCCCCCCTCCATACCTGGCTGCCCAGGGGCACCCCTCATACCTGGCTGCCCAGGGTCCTCCCCTCATACCTGGCTGCCCAGAGCCCCCCCCTCATACCTGGCTGCCCAGGGTCCCCCCCTCATACCTGGCTGCCCAGCCCCCCCCCCTCCATACCTGGCTGCCCAGGGTCCCCCCTCCATACCTGGCTGCCCAGCCCCCCCCCCCCCCTCATAACTGGCTGCCCAGGGTCCCCCCTCCATACCTGGCTGCCCAGCCCCCCCCCCTCATAACTGGCTGCCCAGGCCACCCCCTCCATACTTGGATACTTGGCTGCCCAGCCCCCCCCCCCCCCTCATAACTGGCTGCCCAGGCCACCCCCTCCATACTTGGATACTTGGCTGCCCAGCCCCCCCCCCCTCCATACCTGGCTGCCCAGCCCCCCCCCCTCCATACCTGGCTGCCCAGGGGCACCTGCTGCTCCTGTTCCAGGATGCTCACCACGGGCACCTCCAGGAAGGCGGAGATGAAATCCAGCTGCAGCTGCTCGTCCCGGGACTGCGGGAAGGCGAGCACCGCGGCCACCCCCTGTGCCACCAGCGCCTGGCACAGCCAGCGCGCCAGGGAGTCGGGGTCGCGGTGCCGGGGCGCCCCCGCCACCAGCTCCAGGCTCAGGTTGTAGGGCAGCAGGTTGGCACGGCTGAGCCGGGACAGGGCGCTGCGGATCCGGCTCTGGGCGCCCCCTCCGAGGGGCAGCAGCGCGCCCAGGCGCACCGTGTGCCCGATCCGAGCCAGGATGTGGCAGGGCTGGGGGTGCCCGGCGCCGGGGGCCGCCAGGAGGCTGGACATGGTGCCCAGGTAGAGGCAGAGGCGGCGGACGGGGTCCATGGCACAGGGCGAGGCTGGCACACGCCGGGCAGAGAGGACGAGGCTGGCACACACCGGGCAGAGAGAACGAGGCTGGCACACACCGGGCGGAGAGGACGAGTGTCTGGCTTGGGCGAAGGTGGCACACACCGGTCCGGCGCGCAGTGGCGAAGGTGGCACACGCCGGTCAGGCGCGCAGTGGCGAGGGTGGCACACGCCGGTCAGGCGCGCAGTGGCGAGGGTGGCACACGCAGGTAAGGAGGAAGGGGGTCACACACCTGGATGGCGGACACAGGTGGTCTGGTGGAGGTGGCACACACCGCGCTGATTAACAGCAAGTGCTCGATGAGAGTGGCACAAGCCGGGCACCGCGCAGGAGCGCACAAGGCTTGTGAAGCGGCCACAGGTGGGCAGATGGGGGAGAGTGTGGCGCACACAGGGCAGGCGGGCGCAGAGGGTCCCTCGGGGTGGCATAAGTTAAGGGTGTACTCCTGGCACGTAGCAGAGGCGCGGGGGAGTGCCACGCACCAAGCGGAGGGTGGTAGGTGCATGGAGCGGAGGGTGGTAGGTGCATGGAGGGTGGGGTGGCACAATCCTGGAAGGGGCTGCGGGGCCGGGAGTGCCAGGGTCCGGGAGTGCCAGGGTCCGGAGCCTCCGCGCCCGCCCGGGACAGACCGGGATCCAGCAGCCGGGGGATGCCTGGGACATCTCAGGCAACAGCCGATGATGGAGGGGCGGGGCCTGTGGGAGGGGGCGGGGCCTCCCAGGGAGGGTCTGAGCCTGGGAGGAGAAGGGAAAGGCTTGGAGCGAGAGGGAGGGAGGGGGGGGGGGGGGCACCTGCCAGCCCTGGGGGAGAGATGAGCAGGTCTGGCTCGGCTCGGAGAGCACGAGCCGAGCCGGCGTAGGCTGTAATCACGCAACACCTGAGAAAAAAAATCCTAAGGACATATAGATAGATTAGACAGACAGACAGACAGACAGACAGACAGACAGATGTTTTTTTCAACTTTTGTAGATTTCTTCATTGTTGTATGTGAAGCTGCCTCATGCATATTAATTAGACCAGGAAGGAATCTTGGGGCCATATGTATCATCATGACCATTTGCCATTTCGAAATAGCGATTTTGAAGGAATCGCTAATTAGAAATCGCAAAATGGTATGTATGTAGGAAATCGCTTCTTTTTAGCGATTCCTTAACATTCCTAAATTGCGATTAGCAAATTTCCCCTTCATTTCTATGGGCCAGGAGGCCCATAGAAATGAAGGGGAAATTTGCGATTAGCAATTTGCTAATCGCAATTTAGGAATATTTTCAAGGGTGCAGGGGTGTCACAAGAACACCCTGCTGCACCCCTGAAAATGACATGTGTGGGCATATGGCGCACATAAGTGCTCTAAGGGCATGTATGAGCGTCATATGGCACCTTTGGATTTTTAATAAATTGTTTTATTAAAAGGATTCGCAACTTACCACCAACTAGAAGTTGGTGGTAATTTGCGAATCCTTATGGGCATTTTTGCATTCATTTTCCTTTGATACATTGCATTTAAGGAATAGCAAATTTTGCGATTCCTTATTTTGCTGCCAAAATGTTTCATGCATACCATTTAGCAAATTAGCGTTCGCAAAGGCCGAAATTCGCATACATATGGCCCCAAATGATGCTGGAGTAATCGGAGCATTTTCATGAATTTTGCATTACTTTCTTGACATGAAAATACAGAAAATTCTGATTATGCCTGTTTGCATAATTATGAATAATTTGGCACACAAAATCCTACCTAAAGAGCAGAGGTGCAATGAACGTCTGTGTTCTGTTGCATTGAGCACTATTTTCTTAGCACAAAATGCATCCTCAGGTTCATTTTGGACACAAGTGTACATTTTACACAAAACAAATTGTGCTGAATGCTACGGTATGCTCTTTGCATAAATCCACATAATTCTGCTGCAATGACACTTCAGCAAATGATGCCAGTTATAGCCACATGTAATATTAATTTGGGGGGCTAGTATTTGCAAATAGTCTTCATGTGCAAAGACTGATTGGTGAGAAAAGACGCCCGGGTCGGCCAGCAGTTGGTGTGTAAAATAAAAAGGCGCCCCTGGTCTGAGGTCACCTTTGGCAGGCCTGCACTGTGCCCGCCGTAGCGCCTAGCACATAGCGCCACTGCTTGCAGTGCAGAAAAAGCCTTTCAGATGACAGTAAGCACAGCCACAGGCCGTCTGAGTTGGCAGCAGGCAGCCCAGGCCCCTGGCCAAGAACTCATCCGCCCCACTTATATACTCCGGAGATTCACATCTCTGGCAGCTTCCGACTTCGAAGAAAAACAGCCCTGACTGGCCAGCGCCCTGCAGCCCGGCTCCATCCCCTTAATTAATCCGGAGCCCATCTCTGGACGGGTCCCAAGCACTCATATCCTTACCCTGGCTGCTGCCAAAAACTGCTTGTGATGGCCGGAGGGTGAGGGTGGCTGCCTGTGAGCGGGGAAGGGGGGGGGGGGGCTTTCCACCCACAGCCCTATAAAGGGGGCAACAGGCAGAGCCTCTGTCTGGCAGCAGCTGGACATGGTGCCCCCCTGCCCAGCTGAGAGTCCATGCGCCCCCAGAGGCCTGGGAGCAGCCCTGGAAAATGTGTTCATACCAGCAGCATGTTGTACCAAGGGTGCCCAAGCGTCTCCCAGGGGCACACTACAGATATTGTGCGCCCCCCTCAGGGCTGCTTGCCGGGCTGGACTCCCCACCTCTAAAGGCAGTCCCCGGCTCTCAGCCGACAGGGGTTTCCTGTGTCCCACAGCCAGCCTAGCTCTGCGGGCACTACACGAAGTGAAGTGTCAGCTGTTGTTAGAGGGCCGATCTCAGGAGAGGACAGATTTCGCACCTGACCCCCCTGGGACCCACCTCTCTTAGGAATACAGCCGAGCACTGGCGGGAGACCCTCCGATTGAGGATCTCGAATCTCGAATCGTACGCGCTGTGCTAGAACCACTTCACAGAGAGACACCACACTGGAGATTTTAAGACAACGTATTCTTTATCTCTTCGAATAAAAATGGATCTTTATGATCCGCAGATTCTTAAGTACAGGTGAGCCGGGGCTCAAAGAGTCTTGGTCGGGATAGGGTAGCGGGACAGTCTTAAAGTTCAAGGTATCCGGCGCACAGCTCTCAATCCTCGAGCTGGGGGATACGGGGCGATCTTGGGTCCAGCCGGACCAGAGGAGTCTCTCGAGCCGCGATCGAATCAGCAGGGCTCAGGGTAGCAGGGGAGCCGCAACAGCGTCAGCAGGGCTCGGCGATCTTCTTGGTTGCAATGGAGCCGCGAACGAATCAGCAGGGCTCAAGAGTTCTTACGGTAGCGATGGAGCCGCGACAGCGTCAGCAGGGCTCGGTGATCTTCCCGGTTGCAAAGGAGCCGCGAACGAATCAGCAGGGCTCAAGAGTCTCTTCGGATAGTAGGGGAGCCGCGACGAATCAGCAGGGCTCGGGGTCTCGTTGGTTGCAAAGGGGGAGCCGCGACCAGGTCAGCAGGGCTCTCGTAGTCCAGGATACAACTTCCGGATCGTTCCAGATCCGTCACTGATATAGGACTCCCTTCCTTTGATGTCCGGAGTACTCGCAGGCGGAGGTCTTAGCACCTGGGAGCTGGTTGTTGGGCGTTCCGCCTCGGCGGCTCCTTTCATCCTTTCAAATTGGGTCTGGAGGGATCCCATACACTCAGCAGGCCTGGAGCCAGCCCTCGGGGAGGCCGGATGGGTGATCGAAACTCATCTCTCGAGGGGAGATGGAAGGTATGACCAAGCTACTCCTCCCTCTCTCGCTCACAGGGAGCGCTCTACCCCCTGGCTGGGGATGGCGCCATCAGCCGAGGTCAGGCTGGGGCCGGGGCAGCCATCTTAGGTGCAGGGACATGGGCCTCGGATGTCAGGAAAATGGGGGACGAGAACGGGAAGCCCAGGGTTGGGGATGTGTTACATGGCGGGAAGGGTAGGGTGGTTCAGGGTCTGGGGAAGCTGTCTGGTTCAGGGGTGACCACGCCACGAGGCCGGGTCCAACAGCTGTGTGCACTGTACATGGCGTGTGATTATTGAGATGTGAGGGCCTCATCTGCCCCGCCTCACCTGCCTGCTTTACCTGCACCACCTCACCCGCTCCGCCTCACCCGCCCGCCCCACCCACACCACCTCACCCACACCGCCTCACCTGCCCCGCCTCACCCGCTCTGCCCCGCCTCGCCCACACCGCCTCACCCACAACGCCTCACCTGCCTCGCCGCACCGCCTTGCCCGCACCGCCTCACCTGCCCCGTCTCACCCGCCCCGCCTCGTCCGCACCGACTCACCGCCTCACCCACACCGCCTCACCTGCCCCGCCTCACCCGCCCCGCCTCGCCCACACCGCCTCACCCACACTGCCTCACCCGCACCGCCTCACCCACAACGCCCCACCTGCCCCGCCTCACATGCCCGCCTCACCCACCCCGTAACGCCTCACCCGCACCGCCTCACCCGCCCTGCCCGCACCGCCTCACCCGCACCGCCTCACCCGCACCGCCTCACCCACACCGCCACACCCACACCGCCTCACCCACACCGCCTCACCCACACACCGCCTCACCCACACCGCCTCACCCACACCGCCTCACCCACACCGCCTCACCCACACCGCCTCACCCACACCTGTACCACCTCACCTGCCCTGCTTGACCTGCACACCTCACCTGCACCGATTCACCTGCACCGCCTCACCCGCCCCGCCTCACCTGGCCTGCCTCACCCGCACCGCCACACCTGTACCGCCACACCTGCCATGCTTCACCTGCACACCTCACCTGCCCCGCTTCACCTGCACCATCGCACAAGTTACTACTTGTGTAACGATATATCTGTAAGAGACATTTTTTGAATATCCCCAGGCGTCAGACTGGATCCGGAAACTTTTGCGTAGCAATACCCCTGCACGTCGGTAGGCGTCATCCACGCGCCGCGTCCGCCGTTTGCGCCGGAATGATGTCGTAGGAGTACTTATACGCCGCCCTTCGCAGGCTGACGTCAGTTCTTCTTTTTTCCGCGCCAGCTAGCACAGATCCGGAGAAGTTCTACCCCTTATCACTTTTTGACTAAACCTTTTTAACCTTTTTATCTGTTTTTTCTCGAGTCGTTCGACTCCTACGGTGCTGGTAGGGAGGCCCGGGTTCAAACCCTGCTCCAAGTATAGCCCATTGATGTCGGTTACCGACCCCCATTGCCGGTGTCTTTAATGTCTAGGCCTCGACCACGACGACCGAACCTGCTCCGACTGCCGGGCCCTGACGTCCAAGGCTAGGCGGGATCTGTCCCGCAAGCGGCTTGAGTTCCGGCAGTCGGCCCGCGCTGTTCGAGGTCCCGGTCCCACAGGAGGTTCGAGGGACCGGTTGCGGGGTCGGAGCCCTCGTAGCTCTGAGATTCGGCATCGGTCTTCGGGATCAAGATCCTCAGGTAAGAGGCATGAGAAGTCGGAAAGGTGTCATCGCTCTTCCAACCCACCCCGACGCTCGCGCGGCTGGGGGTTCGGGTGACACCACCCATGCGGCTCCGACGGAGTCGCGGGCGCCACATCCTGCCCCACACCTTCCGGTCCCTGGGCACAATGCAACGCCTGAGGAGGTCGAGCGGAACCTCATGGCCATGAGGTCCCTCCCTCTTCCGCTGGGTTCCGCGGCGCCTTCGGGCCCAGCGGTCCCGGCTGGGGGGCCTAGCGGGTCGGGTGATTCGGCTCCGACGCCGCCGGGTGCTTCCACCCCGACGCCGCCGGCGACTTCGGTCCCAGCGCCGCAGGCCCCCACTGGGTCCGCATCCGGATCCGGGTCGTCGCCGGTCGACCTCACGACCTCACCGTCGCTGGCCCTTAGGGTGTCACCCCCGGCGCCGCCTATGGGCGACACCGTCCCCAATCCTACCCTCGATTCGGTTCTGGCTCCGGAGCAGCACCGCTGGGCGCCGCTCTCAACGTCGTTTGGAGATTTTTATTTCCACGAAGCGTCCCCATCCTTTGAACCTGAATATCAGGTGATGGGTCACGAAGGGGATTGGGAGGGGTCTGTGGACCCTCTGGCACAGGAGTGCCAGTCTCAACAGGACTGGACATGTGAGCTTGGGGATGCCAGTGGATTGGACTCTTCGCCAGACACTGGTTTTGTCTCCCCTCCAACCGTGGCAACGGAGGAGGGGGCAGCCTACAGTGTAGTGTTGACGCGGGTGGCCAAGGCCTTGAGCCTGGAGGTCCCTGTCGGGGCCGTGAGGACTAACCTCCTCACTGAGGTCCTTAAACCGCAGTCAAGCTCGGCTGAGCCTTTGCTGCCGTTTAATGAGGCCTTGTGTGACGTTCTTTTGGGCACCTGGTCCAGGCCCGCTACAGGTCCGCCTGTGGATAGGAACGTGGCTAGACGCTACCGCCCGGCTCCGGGCGACCCTTGCTTCTTGTCTACACACCCCACCCGAGAGCCTGGTTATCCAGGCCTCTACTTCCCAGACCGCATTCCCGACGGCTCCGCCCGATCGGGAATCTAAGAGGTATGAGCAGTTCGGTAAGAAAGTGTTCTCGTCCCTGAGTTTGGGACTGCGGTCAGTCAATACCGCATGCCTCTTGGGTCGCTACACCCACATTCTGTGGGACACAGACGCAGACGCGCTGCCACAATGTCCAGAGGAGGTCCGGACTAAACTCGCCAAAGCCCTTGCAAGGGTCGAGATGTGGCACGCTACTCCATCCGGTGTGGGCTGGATACCACGGACTCACTGGGCAGAACGATGGCAACGACTTTTCAGCTGATGTCCACATGCCGTTTGATGGCCGTCGCCTCTTTGGCGACAAGGCAGACCATGCGCTTGAGCGTTTTAAGGACTCCAGGGCTACAGCCAAGTCCTTGGGCCTCTCGGCCCCACGCCAGCAAACAAGTGCCTTTCGGTCCTTTCGTGGCCAAGGCCTTTCCGTCCCGACGCCGCAGGCGACTTCGGTCCCAGCGCCGCAGGCGACTTCGGTCCCAGCGCCGCAGGCCCCCACTGGGTCCGCTTCCGGATCCGGGTCGTCGTCGGTCGACCTCACGACCTCACCGACGCTGGCCCCTAGGGTGTCACCCCCGGCGCCGCCTATGGGCGACGCCGTCCCCAATCCTACCCTTGATTCGGTTCTGGCTCCGGAGCAGCACCGCTGGGCGCCGCTCTCAACGTCGTTTGGAGATTTTTATTTCCACAAAGCGTCCCCATCCTTTGAACCTGAATATCAGGTGATGGGTGACGAAGGGGATTGGGAGGGGTCTGTGGACCCTCTGGCACAGGAGTGCCAGTCTCAACAGGACTGGACATGTGAGCTTGGGGATGCCAGTAGATTGGACTCTTCGCCAGACACTGGTTTTGTATCCCCTCCAACCGTGGCTACGGAGGAGGGGGCAGCCTACAGTGTAGTGTTGACGCGGGCGGCCAAGGCCTTGAGCCTGGAGCTCCCCGTCGGGCCGTGAGGACTAACCTCCTCACTGAGGTCCTTAAACCGCAGTCAAGCTCAGCTGAGCCTTTGCCGCTGTTTAATGAGGCCTTGTGTGACGTTCTTTTGGGCACCTGGTCCAGGCCCGCTACAGGTCCGCCTGTGGATACGAACGTGGCTAGACGCTACCGCCCGGCTCCGGGCGACCCTTGCTTCTTGTCTACCCACCCCACCCCGAGAGCCTGGTTATACAGGCCTCCACTTCCCAGACCGCATTCCCGACGGCTCTGCCCGATCGGGAATCTAAGAGGTATGAACAGTTCGGTAAGAAGGTGTTCTCGTCCCTGAGTTTGGGACTGCGGTCAGTCAATACCGCATGCCTCTTGGGCCGCTACACCCACACTCTGTGGGACACGGGCACAGACACGCTGCCACAATGTCCGGAGGAGGTTCGGACTAAACTCGCCCAAGCCCTTGCAAGGGTCGAGATGCGGCACGCTACTCCATCCGGTGTGGGCTGGATACCACGGACTCACTAGGCAGAACGATGGCAATGACTTTTCAGCTGATGTCCATGCCACACTTCTGGACATGCCGTTTCATGGCCGTCGCCTCTTTGGCGACAAGGCAGACCATGCGCTTGAGCGTTTTAAGGACTCCAGGGCTACGGCCAAGTCCTTGGGCCTCTCGGCCCCACGCCAGCAAACAAGTGCCTTTCGGTCCTTTCGTGGCCAAGGAAGGGGCGCTCCCACACGTGCTGCCAGCCATGCGCCGCAGACTAATACACAGCGCAGTGGCGGCCGTGGAAACCGCCGTGGCAGCGGTCGGGGACAATCGCGCGGCCAGTCCACACCTTCCCCTGCAGCATCCGCCTCGAAACCCTCCTAGTCCGCGCTTTCAGGCCCATGTGACGCCAGTAGGGGGCAGGGTTCGCCATCACCCCTTCCACTGGCGCACTGTCACGTCGGACGTGTGGGTGCTGCAAATCGTCTGGAGGGGCTACTCCCTCCCCTTCGAGACTACCCCTCCAGCTATGTCACCGCAATACCACCGCGTGTCGGGGGATCATTTGCAACTTCTGCAAGAGGAAGTTCCTGGGCCAGAAGCAGGGTGTGGTTGTTACTCCCACTACTTTCTGGTACCCAAGAAGGGCAAAGGGGGCCTACGGCTTATCTTGGACCTACGGAACGACAACGGCTTCCTCCGGAAGGAGAAGTTCAAAATGCTGACATTGGCTCAGGTCTTAGCTGCCCTGGACCCAGGAGACTGGATGGTAGCGTTGGACTTGCAGGACGCCTATTTCCACATCCCCGTCCTGCCGGCCCACCGGCGCTACCTGCGGTTCACGGTAGGCCACAAGCACTTTCAGTTTACCGTACTCCCCTTCGGCCTTACCAGCGCCCCACGGGTGTTTACGAAGGTGATGGCGGTGGTCGCAGCTCATCTGCGCAGGTTAGGGGTTTCAGTCTTCCCCTACCTCGACGACTGGTGTTGAAGGTAGGCTCGCCCCAGACAGTCGTCAGCCACCTCCAGACAACGGCAGACCTCCTGCACCTGCTGGGGTTTTCCATCAATGTGCCGAAGTCACACATGTGCCCCTCTCAGAAGCTCCTCTTCATCGGAGCGGTCCTCGACTCGGTTTCGGGTTTATCCTCCCAAACAGCGGGTCCGGGATATTCAGGCTCTGATTCCAATCTTTCAGCCTTTATCCCGGGTCTCGGTCAGGTTGATGCTGCGGCTTCTGGGGCTGATGGCCTCCTTCATCCTCTGGTGCATCACGCCAGGTGGCGGATGCGGGCTCTGCAGTGGGACATGAAGTTTCAGTGGGCCCAGCATCAGGGCAACCTGTCCGACCATGCCATGATCTCGGAGGGCACTGCGAGACAGCTGCAGTGGTGGCTCACGGACCGCGATTGGGTCAGCGGCAGATCCCTCTCCCATCCCCAACCGGAGCACGTAGTTGTGACGGACGCGTCCCTCCAGGGCTGGGGGGGCCACATGGGAGAGGCGGAGATCAGAGGCCTCTGGTCCCCGGTGGAGTCCCAGCTCCATATCAACCTTCTGGAGCTGCGGGCGATTCGTCTAGCATTGAAGGCATTCCTCCCCTCTGTCCGGGGGAGTGTAGTGTAGGTGTTCACGGACAACACCACTGCCATGTGGTTTTGCAACGAACAGGGCGGGGTCGTGGACCCTATGCCAGGAGGCTCTGCGCCTCTGGCAGTGGCTGGAACGTCAGGGCGTGACCCTGGTGGTTCAACACCTGGCAGGTTCTCTGAACGCCAGGGCGGACGAGCTCAGCTGAAGGTGCATGATGGATCACGAATGGCATCTGAACTCGGACTTGGTGCAAGGCCTCTTTCAGCAGTGGGGAGAGCCTTGGTTAGATCTATTCGCCACCGAAGAGAACGCGCAATGTCATCAGTTCTGCGCGTTGGAATTTCCAAGGCGGCACTCGCTCGGGGACGCTTTTCGTTTCGAGTGGAGTTGCGGTCTGTTGTACGCCTTTCCGCCTATACCACTTCTGCCCAGAGTGCTGAAGAAAACCAAGCGTGACCGGGTCCAAGTCATCCTTGTGGCTCCGGCCTGGGCGCGAAGGTACTGGTATCCCGAGCTACTCAGTATGTCAGCCGATCCCCCGGTTCGTCTGCCTCTTCAGGAGGACCTTCTGTCGCAGCAGCAGGGGACGGTCCTCCACCCGAACCTGTCCAATCTCCACCTCCATGCTTGGAGATTGAGCGGCGACAGTTGAAGCCATTTGACTTGCCTCCTGAAGTCTGTAATGTCATTCTGGCAGCCAGGCGTCCCTCCACGCCTGCAGGTGGAACAGATTTGTGGCATGGTGCGCAGCAAAGGCTGTGGATCTGTGGATCCTCTCAATGCCCCTCTTTCTGAGGTTCTCCTCTTCCTTCTTTCTCTTGCCCAGCAGGGCTCTGCTCTGGGCACTATCAAGGGCTACCTTTCTGCCCTTTCAGCCTTCTTGAGGCTTCCTGATCAGCCTTCCTTGTTCAAGTCCCCCATTGTAAACAGATTCTTAAAGGGCATCATTCATATGTTCCCTCCTGTTCCTTTTGTGATGCCTCAGTGGGACTTGAACCTGGTTGTAACTTATCTGATGTGCCCTCCCTTTGAGCCGCTTCATAACTGTCCTCTAAGTCTTCTTACACTTAAGACTTCTTTCCTGGTTGCCATCACCTCTGCCAGAAGAGTGAGTGAGCTTCAGGCTCTTTCCTCTAAACCTCCCTTCTTTTCTGTCCATCCGGACAAGGTTGTGTTGCGTACAAAACCCTCTTTCCTGCCCAAGGTAGTCACAGCCTTCCACATCAGGCAGTCCATCACTTTGTCCACCTTCTTTCTGCCTCTGCATCCCTCGAAAGAGGAAGAGAGGCTCCACCGTCTGGACCCAAAACGTGCACTCTCGTTCTACTTGGATCGCACTCGCCAGTTCAGGGAGGATGACCAACTCTTTGTTGGTTACGTGGGCGCTAAGAAAGATCGGGCGGTGCACAAGCGGACCATTTCTCAGTGGATCGTGTTGTGCATCCAAGTGTGGTACTCCTTGGCTAAGAAGGAACCCCTTGTTGGGCTAAGGGCCCTCTCCACTTGGGCCACGGCAACTACTACTGCCTGGGCCGGGGAGTCCCCTGGCAGGACATTTGCCAGGCAGCTACGTGGGCCTCGCTGCACACGTTAGCAAGACACTACTGCCTGGACAGCCAGGTCCGGAGGGACGGCTTCTTTGGCCGTTCCGTCCTCCAGGACTTTTTGGTGTGATTATTGGTTCGCAGACCCACCACCGGGGTTGTATTGCTGGGGTATCTATTCTATGGTAAGGAATCTATCACAAACGTGTCTCTTTCAGATGCACAAGTACTTGTGTAACCATATATCTGTAAGAGGCATTAGTTAGTGATAGATTCCTTACCGACCCACCCATCCTCCCCGTTCTGCGAACCGATGTCTAGGGTTAAGGCCTTTCAGGGCCCTAGTTTCATGGCACCAGTGTTGGTTCTATCATGGCTCTGCGTATCTGGCGCGGAAAAGCTGTGTATCAGAACTGACGTCAGCGCACAAGGGCGGCGTCTAAGTACTCCGATGACGTAATTCCGGTGCTAACGACTCCGACAACGGACACGGAGCCGCCTACCGACACGCAGGGGCATTGCTATGCAAAAATTTCTGGATCCAGTCTGACGCCTAGGGATATTCTAAGGTAAGGAATCTATCACTAGCGTGTCTCTTTCAGATTCACCTGCATTGTCTTATCCGCACCGCCTCACCTGCACCGCATCACCTGGCCTGCCTCACCTGCACCGCCAGACCTGTACCACCTCACCTGCCCTGCTTCACCTGCACCGCCTCACCTGCCCCGCCTCACACCACCCGCCTCACCTGGCCTGCCTCACCTGCATTGCCACCCCTGTACCAGCTCACCTGCACCGCCTCACCTGCCCCGCTTCTCCTGCACCGCCTCACCTGCACTGCCTCACACCACACACCTTACCTGCCCCGCCTCACCTGGCCCACAGTGACGTGTCCTCTCCTAGATTTACTGCTGTGTACATCATCCCCGCACATCCTGTCCTCTCACATGCAGGTCTCTTCCATATCCACCCCCGGCACAGCCAGCAACAGCCTCGCTCACCCCCCTCAACAAATCTCACACCCATCAGTGACGTCCTCTGAATATACTTTACAGTATTTGCATTATGGACCCGGGTACCACCTAACAAAGGATCTATCCTGGTTTACTGAGGTATTTTAAACGTAAACATCTGGATCACAGGAATGTATCCAGAAAAAATATATTTTTAAGAACTCGCTGAAGATAGTCCCGCTGAGGCGGAGTCCGCTCCGGTGGTCCCGTCCCACCTCACCAGGGTGGGATGAGGCGTCACATCCGTGAGTGAGCCCGCCCCATCCGGCTCAAGCACCTGCCAGGATTAGGAGGCAGAACCTCGAGTGCTGCCAGAAACTTTCGAGTGCCCCCATACAGGTTATCACCCCATCCCCAGGCCTTCAGCTCTGACGTCAGTCACGAGCTGAACACACGTCACCAACGCCCCCATCACTCAAGGCATCCTCCTTGACTCCAAGACCGACAGACCCTCTGACTGCAGCCGAGGGCGCCTCTGCACCCCCCTCAAGGCCTCACCCTCATGCCAAGCCCAGCTCCTCCCACAGAGGGAGAGGCTGGGATCTGCCCCCGGGCACCACAGACCGCAGCATCACCACAGCCCCAGGACCACCAACCTGCCCCCTCCACCTCCACCCCTGACTATCAGACCCTACTCCAAGCGCTGCCAAAGAATGAGCTCTGACAGAGGCATGGCAGCCTCCAACCTGCCTCAGGTATACCAGCTCAGCCTCCTACCTCCTTCCCTCACACATACCAGCTCAGCCTCCAGCCTCCCTCCCTCACACATACCAGCTCAGCCTCCTACCTCCTCCCCTCACACATACCAGCTCAGCCTCCTACCTCCTTCCCTCACACATACCAGCTCAGCCTCCAGCCTCCTTCCCTCACACATACCAGCTCAGCCTCCTACCTCCTTCCCTCACACATACCAGCTCAGCCTCCAGCCTCCCTCCCTCACACATACCAGCTCAGCCTCCCACCTCATTCCCTCACACATACCAGCTCAGCCTCCTACCTCCTTCCCTCACACATACCAGCTCAGCCTCCAGCCTCCCTCCCTCCTACCTCCTTCCCTCACACATACCAGCTCAGCCTCCAGCCTCCCTCCCTCACACATACCAGCTCAGCCTCCTACCTCCTTCCCTCACACATACCAGCTCAGCCTCCTACCTCCTTCCCTCACACATACCAGCTCAGCCTCCTACCTCCTTCCCTCACACATACCAGCTCAGCCTCCTACCTCCTTCCCTCACACATACCAGCTCAGCCTCCAGCCTCCCTCCCTCACACATACCAGCTCAGCCTCCCACCTCATTCCCTCACACATACCAGCTCAGCCTCCTACCTCCTTCCCTCACACATACCAGCTCAGCCTCCTACCTCCTTCCCTCACACATACCAGCTCAGCCTCCCACCTCCCTCCCTCACACATACCAGCTCAGCCTCCAGCCTCCTTCCCTCACACATACCAGCTCAGCCTCCAGCCTCCCTCCCTCACACATACCAGCTCAGCCTCCTACCTCCTTCCCTCACACATACCAGCTCAGCCTCCCACCTCCCTCCCTCACACATACCAGCTCAGCCTCCTACCTCCTTCGCTCACACATACCAGCTCAGCCTCCCACCTCCCTCCCTCACACATACCAGCTCAGCCTCCAGCCTCCTTCCCTCACACATACCAGCTCAGCCTTCAGCCTCCCTCCCTCACACATACCAGCTCAGCCTCCTACCTCCTTCCCTCACACATACCAGCTCAGCCTACCACCTCCCTCCCTCACACATACCAGCTCAGCCTCCTACCTCCTTCGCTCACACATACCAGCTCAGCCTCCCACCTCCTTCGCTCACACATACCAGCTCAGCCTCCTACCTCCCTCCCTCACACATACCAGCTCAGCCTCCAGCCTCCTTCCCTCACACATACCAGCTCAGCCTCCAGCCTCCTTCCCTCACACATACCAGCTCAGCCTCCAGCCTCCTTCCCTCACACATACCAGTTCAGCCTCTCACCTCCCCCTCACACATACCAGCTCAGCCTCCAGCCTCCTTCCCTCACACATACCAGCTCAGCCTCCCACCTCCCTCCCTCACACATACCAGCTCAGCCTCCCACCTCCCTCCCTCACACATACCAGCTCAGCCTCCCACCTCCCTCCCTCTCACATACCAGCTCAGCCTCCCACCTCCCTCCCTCACACATACCAGCTCAGCCTCCCACCCTCACACATACCAGCTCAGCCTCCCACCTCCCTCCCTCACACATACCAGCTCAGCCTCCCACCTCCCTCCCTCACACATACCAGCTCAGCCTCCTACCTCCCTCCCTCACACATACCAGCTCAGCCTCCAACCTCCTTCCCTCACACATACCAGCTCAGCCTCCCACCTCCTTCCCTCACAGATACCAGTTTAGCCTCCCACTTCCTTCTCTCACACATACCAGCTCAGCCTCCCACCTCCTTCCCTCACACATACCAGCTCAGCCTCCCACCTCCTTCCCTCACACATACCAGCTCAGCCTCCTACCTCCTTCCCTCACACATACCAGCTCAGCCCCCTACCTCCTTCCCTCACACATACCAGCTCAGCCTTCTACCTCCTCCCCTCACACATACCAGCCCAGCCTCCCACCTCCCTCCCTCACACATACCAGCTCAGCCTCTCACCTCCCTCCCTCACACATACCAGCTCAGCCTCCCACCTCCCTCCCTCACACATACCAGCTCAGCCTCCCACCTCCTTCCCTCACACATACCAGCTTAGCCTCCCACCTCCCTCCCTCACACATACCAGCTCAGCCTCCCACCTCCTTCCCTCACACATACCTGCTCAGCCTCCAGCCTCCTTCCCTCACAGATACCCGCTCAGCCTCCCACCTCCCTCCCTCACACATACCAGCTCAGCCTTCCACCTCCATCCCTCACACATACCAGCTCAGCCGCCCACCTCCTTCCCTCACACATACCAGCTCAGCCTCCTACCTCCCTCCCTCACACATACCAGCTCAGCCTCCCACCTCCCTCCCTCACACATACCCGCTCAGCCTCCAACCTCCTTCCCTCACACATACCAGCTCAGCCTCCTACCTCCTTCCCTCACACATACCAGCTCAGCCTCCCACCTCCCTCCCTCACACATACCAGCTCAGCCTCCAGCCTCCTTCCCTCACACATACCAGCTCAGCCTCCAGCCTCCTTCCCTCACACATACCAGCTCAGCCTCCTACCTCCTTCCCTCACACATACCAGCTCAGCCTCCCACCTCCCTCCCTCACACATACCAGCTCATCCTCCAGCCTCCTTCCCTCACATATACCAGCTCAGCCTCTCACCTCCCTCCCTCACACATACCAGCTCAGCCTCCAGCCTCCTTCCCTCACACATACCAGCTCAGCCTCCAGCCTCCTTCCCTTACACATACCCGCTCAGCCTCCTGCCTCCCTCCCTCACACATACCCGCTCAGCCTCCCACCTCCTTCCCTCACACATACCAGCTCAGCCTCCCACCTCCTTCCCTCACACATACCAGCTCAGCCTCCCACCCTCACACCCTCACACATACCCGCTCAGCCTCCCACCTCCCACCCTCACACATACCCGCTCAGCCTCCCACCTCCCACCCTCACACATACCCGCTCAGCCTCCCACCTCCCACCCTCACACATACCAGCTCAGCCTCCCGCCTCCCTCCCTCACACATACCAGCTCAGCCTTCTACCTCCTTCCCTCGCACATAACCGCTCAGCCTCCCACCTCCCACCCTCACACATACCAGCTCAGCCTCCCGCCTCCCTCCCTCACACATACCAGCTCAGCCTTCTACCTCCTTCCCTCGCACATACCAGCTCAGCCTCCTACCTCCTTCCCTCACACATACCAGCTCAGCCTCCCACCTCCCTCCCTCACACATACCAGCTCAGCCTCCAGCCTCCTTCCCTCACACATACCAGCTCAGCCTCCAGCCTCCTTCCCTCACACATACTAGCTCAGCCTCCTACCTCCTTCCCTCACACATACCAGCTCAGCCTCCCACCTCCCTCCCTCACACATACCAGCTCAGCCTCCAGCCTCCTTCCCTCACACATACCAGCTCAGCCTCTCACCTCCCTCCCTCACACATACCAGCTCAGCCTCCAGCCTCCTTCCCTCACACATACCCGCTCAGCCTCCAGCCTCACACCCTCACACATACCCGCTCAGCCTCCCACCTCCCAGCCTCACACATACCCGCTCAGCCTCCCACCTCCCACCCTCCCTCATACCAGCTCAGCCTCCCGCCTCCCTCCCTCATACCAGCTCAGCCTCCTACCTCCCTGCCACCTTGAGTATTGAAGGCATTAGATGTGGCGCTTGGGCAGCCCCAGTGAGGCCTCTCAAGGTGAGTCACTGCAGACACAGCCTTCCAATGTGCCCCCGCACACTGCCAGAACACTCCCAGAGCAACAGGGACTTGCCTGACTTTATGGAGGCTTTTTCGGAAACTTAAAAGCTGTCCGTCTGCCATGATGGGTTTTAGAGGGGTGCGACTGGGTCCAGAGGGGTACGACCGGGTCCAGAGGGATGCGTCCGGGTCCAGACGGGTGCGACCGGGTCCGGAGGGGTACGGCCGGGTCCAGAGGGGTACGGCCGGGTCCAGAGGGGTACGGCCGGGTCCAGAGGGGTACGACCGGGTCCAGAGGGGTACGACCGGGTCCAGAGGGGTACGACCGGGTCCAGAGGGGTACGACCGGGTCCAGAGGGGAACGACCGGGTCCAGAGGGATGCGTCCGGGTCCAGAGGGGTGCGACCGGGTCCGGAGGGGTGCGACTGGGTCCAGAGGGGTACGACCGGGTCCAGAGGGGTACGACCGGGTCCAGAGGGGTGCGACCGGGTCCGGAGGGGTGCGACCGGGTCCAGAGGGGTACGACCGGGTTCCAGAGGGGTACGACCGGGTTCCAGAGGGGTACGACCGGGTTCCAGAGGGGTATGACCGGGTTCTAGAGGGGTACGACCGGGTTCATGGGGGGGTACGACCTGGTTCTAGAGGGTGACGACCGGGTTCTAGAGGGGTACGACCGGGTTCTAGAGGGGTACGCCCGGGTTCTAGAGGGGTACGACCGGGTTCCAGAGGGGTACAACGGGGTTCTAGAGGGGTACGGTGGGGTTCCAGAGGGGTACAACAGGGTTCTAGAGGGGTACGTCGGGGTTCTAGAGGAGTACGACAGGGTTCTAGAGGGGTACGACAGAGTCCACAGGGGTGCAACCGGGTCTAGAGGGGTACGACCAGGTCCGGAGGGGTATGACCGGGTCCGGAGGGGTACGACCGGGTTCTAGAGGGGTACGACCGGGTACAGAGGGGTGCGATCGGGTACAGAGGGGTACGACCGGGTTCTAGAGGGGGACGACCGGGTTCTAGAGGGGTACGACCGGGTTCTAGAGAGGTACGACCAGGTTCTAGAGGGGTACGACCAGGTTCTAGAGGGGTACGACCGGGTCCTAGAGGGGTACGACCGGGTTCTAGAGGGGTACGACCGGGTTCTAGAGGGGGACGACCGGGTTCTAGAGGAGTACGACCGGATTCCAGAGGGGTACAACGGGGTTCCAGAGGGGTATAACGGGGTTCCAGAGGGGTACGGCAGGGTTCTAGAGGGGTACGACCGGCTTCTAGAGGGGTACGACCGGCTTCTAGAGGAGTACTTATTTATTTATTTATTTATTTTATTCAAGAAGTTTTATATAGCGCTGGCTGGACCAAGAGTATCAGAGCGCTTTACAAGGTGTTTCCATACAGGTACAGTGTGTATAAGCAGAGACAATGGAATAATAAAAGAGCAAGTCCACATAGGATACATGACATCTAGATAAGAGAGTAAAAACAAATTGCTAGACATTATGATTATTACAAAATAGCGGTCACAGTTTGGCAGGAAGCCTCACTTAAGTATACAAAAGAAAACATGCAAGAGAACTGAGGGTCATGAGGAGGGGAGGTAAGGTGATCAGATAGAAGGAAAGGGAGCTGGCCAGGCGGGAGGTCACAAGTCATATGCGGAGCAGCTAGTCGGGGTGATGCAGAGGGGCGAGGCTACCAGGGCGTGATTAGAAACCCCAGTATTTATTAAGGAGAAGAAGTTTGAGTTCTTTTTTGAAGCTGGGGTAGGACTGGTTACAGCGGAGGTCTTTTGGGAGGGCATTCCAAATAAGTGGGGCATTGCCTGAAAAGGAGCGTGACTGAGTGGAATTCTTTTTCTGGAGAGGACCTAGTGCAGGGTCCCTGGAGAGGACCTGCTGCAGGGTCCCTGGAGAGGACCTGCTGCAGGGTCCCTGGAGAGGACCTGCTGCAGGGTCCCTGGAGAGGACCTGCTGCAGGGTCCCTGGAGAGGGCCTGGTGCAGGGTGCCTGGAGAGAACCTGGAGCAGGGTCCCTGGTGAGGACCTGGAGCAGGGTCCCTGGAGAGGACCTGGTGCAGGGTCCCTGGAGAGGACCTGCTGCAGGGTCCCTGGAGAGGACCTGCTGCAGGGTCCCTGGAGAGGACCTGCTGCAGGGTGCCTGGAGAGGACCTGCTGCAGGGTGCCTGGAGAGGACCAGGAGCAGGGTCCCAGGAGAGGACCTGGTGCAGGGTCCCAGGAGAGGACCTGCTGCAGGGTCCCTGGAGAGGACCTGGGGCAGGGTGCCTGGAGAGGGCCTGGTGCAGGGTCCCTGGAGAGGACCTGGTGCAGGGTCCCTGGAGAGGACCTGGGGCAGGGTCCCTGGAGAGGACCTGCTGCAGGGTGCCTGGAGCAGGGTCCCTGGGGAGGACCTGGAGCAGAGTCCCTGGAGAGGACCGGGTGCAGGGTCCCTGGAGAGGACCTGGTGCAGGGTCCCTGGAGAGGACCTGGTGCAGGGTCCCTGGAGAGGACCTGCTGCAGGGTCCCTGGAGAGGACCTGGTGCAGGGTGCCTGGAGAGGGCCTGGTGCAGGGTCCCTGGAGAGGACCTGCTGCAGGGTCCCTGGAGAGGACCTGGTGCAGGGTCCCTGGAGAGGACCTGCTGCAGGGTGCCTGGAGCAGGGTCCCTGGGGAGGACCTGGAGCAGGGTCCCTGGAGAGGACCGGGTGCAGGGTCCCTGGAGAGGAACTGCTGCAGGGTCCCTGGAGAGGACCTGGTGCAGGGTCCCTGGAGAGGACCTGGTGCAGGGTCCCTGGAGAGGACCTGCTGCAGGGTCCCTGGAGAGGACCTGGAGCAGGGTCCCTGGAGAGGACCTAGTGCAGGGTCCCTGGAGAGGACCTGCTGCAGGGTCCCTGGAGAGGACCTGCTGCAGGGTCCCTGGAGAGGGCCTGGTGCAGGGTGCCTGGAGAGAACCTGGAGCAGGGTCCCTGGTGAGGACCTGGAGCAGGGTCCCTGGAGAGGACCGGGTGCAGGGTCCCTGGAGAGGACCTGGAGCAGGGTCCCTGGAGAGGACCTGGAGCAGGGTGGCTGGAGAGGACCTGCTGCAGGGTCGCTGGAGAGGACCTGCTGCAGGGTCCCTGGAGAGGGCCTGGTGCAGGGTCCCTGGAGAGGGCCTGGTGAGGGTCCCTGGAGAGGACCTGGTGCAGGGTCCCTGGAGAGGACCTGGTGCAGGGTCCCTGGAGAGGACCTGGAGCAGGGTCCCTGGAGAGGGCCTGGTGCAGGGTGCCTGGAGAGGACCTGGAGCAGGGTCCCTGGAGAGGACCGGGTGCAGGGTCCCTGGAGAGGACCGGGTGCAGGGTCCCTGGAGAGGACCGGGTGCAGGGTCCCTGGAGAGGACCTGGTGCAGGGTGCCTGGAGAGGACCTGGTGCAGGGTGCCTGGAGAGGACCTGGTGCAGGGTGTCTGGAGAGGGCCTGGTGCAGGGTCCCTGGAGAGGACCTGCTGCAGGGTCCCTGGAGAGGACCTGGTGCAGGGTCCCTGGAGAGGACCTGGTGCAGGGTCCCTGGAGAGGACCTGGAGCAGGGTCCCTGGAGAGGACCTGGTGCAGGGTCCCTGGAGAGGACCTGGTGCAGGGTCCCTGGAGAGGACCTGGTGCAGGGTCCCTGGAGAGGACCTGGAGCAGGGTCCCTGGAGAGGACCTGGTGCAGGGTCCCTGGAGAGGACCTGGTGCAGGGTCCCTGGAGAGGACCTGGTGCAGGGTCCCTGGAGAGGACCTGGAGCAGGGTCCCTGGAGAGGGCCTGGTGCAGGGTCCCTGGAGAGGACCTGCTGCAGGGTGCCTGGAGAGGACCTGGAGCAGGGTCCCTGGAGAGGGCCTGGTGCAGGGTCCCTGGAGAGGACCTGGTGCAGGGTCCCTGGAGAGGACCTGGTGCAGGGTCCCCGGAGAGGGCCTGGTGCAGGGTCCCTGGAGAGGACCTGGTGCAGGGTCCCTGGAGAGGACCTGGTGCAGGGTCCCCGGAGAGGGCCTGGTGCAGGGTCCCTGGAGAGGACCGGGTGCAGGGTCCCTGGAGAGGACCGGGTGCAGGGTCCCCGGAGAGGACCGGGTGCAGGGTCCCTGGAGAGGACCTGGTGCAGGGTGCCTGGAGAGGACCTGGTGCAGGGTGTCTGGAGAGGGCCTGGTGCAGGGTCCCTGGAGAGGACCTGCTGCAGGGTCCCTGGAGAGGGCCTGGTGCAGGGTGCCTGGAGAGGACCTGGAGCAGGGTCCCTGGTGAGGACCTGGTGCAGGGTCCCTGGAGAGGACCTGGAGCAGGGTGCCTGGAGAGGACCTGCTGCAGGGTCCCTGGAGAGGACCTGGTGCAGGGTCCCTGGAGAGGGCCTGGTGCAGGGTCCCTGGAGAGGACCTGGAGCAGGGTCCCTGGAGAGGACCTGGAGCAGGGTCCCTGGGGAGGACCTGGAGCAGGGTCCCTGGAGAGGACCTGCTGCAGGGTCCCTGGAGAGGACCTGGCGCAGGGTGCCTGGAGAGGACCTGGTGCAGGGTCCCTGGAGAGGACCTGGGGCAGGGTCCCTGGAGAGGACCGGGTGCAGGGTCCCTGGAGAGGACCTGCTGCAGGGTGCCTGGAGAGAACCTGGAGCAGGGTCCCTGGTGAGGACCTGGTGCAGGGTCCCTGGAGAGGACCTGGAGCAGGGTCCCTGGAGAGGACCGGGTGCAGGGTCCCTGGAGAGGACCGGGTGCAGGGTCGCTGGAGAGGACCTGGGGCAGGGTCCCTGGAGAGGACCGGGTGCAGGGTCCCTGGAGAGGACCTGCTGCAGGGTGCCTGGAGAGAACCTGGAGCAGGGTCCCTGGTGAGGACCTGGTGCAGGGTCCCTGGAGAGGACCTGGAGCAGGGTGCCTGGAGAGGACCTGGGGCAGGGTCCCTGGAGAGGACCTGGAGCAGGGTGCCTGGAGAGGACCTGCTGCAGGGTCCCTGGAGAGGACCTGCTGCAGGGTCCCTGGAGAGGACCTGGTGCAGGGTCCCTGGTGAGGACCTGGGGCAGGGTCCCTGGAGAGGACCTGGAGCAGGGTCCCTGGAGAGGACCGGGTGCAGGGTCCCTGGAGAGGACCGGGTGCAGGGTGCCTGGAGAGGACCTGGTGCAGGGTGCCTGGAGAGGACCTGGAGCAGGGTCCCTGGAGAGGACCTGGTGCAGGGTCCCTGGTGAGGACCTGGTGCAGGGTCCCTGGTGAGGACCTGGGGCAGGGTGCCTGGAGAGGACCTGGAGCAGGGTCCCTGGAGAGGACCGGGTGCAGGGTCCCTGGAGAGGACCGGGTGCAGGGTCCCTGGAGAGGACCTGGTGCAGGGTGCCTGGAGAGGACCTGGTGCAGGGTCCCTGGAGAGGACCTGGTGCAGGGTGCCTGGAGAAGACCTGCTGCAGGGTCCCTGGAGAGGACCTGGTGCAGGGTCCCTGGTGAGGATCTGCTGCAGGGTCCCTGGAGAGGACCTGGCGCAGGGTCCCTGGAGAGGACCTGGCGCAGGGTCCCTGGAGAGGACCTGCTGCAGGGTCCCTGGTGAGGACCTGGGGCAGGGTCCCTGGAGAGGACCTGGTGCAGGGTGCCTGGAGAGGGCCTGGTGCAGGGTCCCTGGAGAGGACCTGGAGCAGGGTCCCTGGAGAGGACCTGGAGCAGGGTGCCTGGAGAGAACCTGGAGCAGGGTCCCTGGTGAGGACCTGGTGCAGGGTCCCTGGAGAGGACCTGGAGCAGGGTGCCTGGAGAGGACCTGGTGCAGGGTCCCTGGAGAGGGCCTGGTGCAGGGTCCCTGGAGAGGACCTGGAGCAGGGTCCCTGGAGAGGACCTGGAGCAGGGTCCCTGGTGAGGACCTGGTGCAGGGTCCCTGGAGAGGACCTGGAGCAGGGTCCCTGGAGAGGACCTGGAGCAGGGTCCCTGGAGAGGACCGGGTGCAGGGTCCCTGGAGAGGACCTGCTGCAGGGTGCCTGGAGAGAACCTGGAGCAGGGTCCCTGGTGAGGACCTGGTGCAGGGTCCCTGGAGAGGACCTGGAGCAGGGTCCCTGGAGAGGACCGGGTGCAGGGTCCCTGGAGAGGACCGGGTGCAGGGTCGCTGGAGAGGACCTGCTGCAGGGTCCCTGGAGAGGACCTGGTGCAGGGTCCCTGGTGAGGACCTGGTGCAGGGTCCCTGGAGAGGACCTGGAGCAGGGTCCCTGGAGAGGACCGGGTGCAGGGTCCCTGGAGAGGACCGGGTGCAGGGTCCCTGGAGAGGACCTGGTGCAGGGTGCCTGGAGAGGACCTGGTGCAGGGTCCCTGGAGAGGACCTGGTGCAGGGTGCCTGGAGAAGACCTGGTGCAGGGTCGCTGGAGAGGACCTGGTGCAGGGTCCCTGGAGAGGGCCTGGTGCAGGGTCCCTGGAGAGGACCTGGTGCAGGGTGCCTGGAGAGGACCTGGTGCAGGGTCCCTGGAGAGGACCTGGTGCAGGGTGCCTGGAGAAGACCTGGTGCAGGGTCGCTGGAGAGGACCTGGTGCAGGGTCCCTGGAGAGGGCCTGGTGCAGGGTCCCTGGAGAGGACCTGGTGCAGGGTGCCTGGAGAAGACCTGGTGCAGGGTCGCTGGAGAGGACCTGGTGCAGGGTCGCTGGAGAGGACCTGGTGCAGGGTCCCTGGAGAGGGCCTGGTGCAGGGTCCCTGGAGTGGACCTGCTGTAGGGTCCCTGGTGAGGACCTGGGGCAGGGTCCCTGGAGAGGACCTGGAGCAGGGTCCCTGGAGAGGACCTGGTGCAGGGTGTCTGGAGAGGACCTGGAGCAGGGTCCCTGGAGAGGACCTGGTGCAGGGTCCCTCGAGAGGGCCTGGTGCAGGGTGCCTGGAGAGGACCTGGTGCAGGGTGTCTGGAGAGGACCTGGAGCAGGGTCCCTGGAGAGGACCTGGTGCAGGGTCCCTCGAGAGGGCCTGGTGCAGGGTGCCTGGAGAAGACCTGGTGCAGGGTCGCTGGAGAGGACCTGGTGCAGGGTCCCTGGAGAGGACCTGGTGCAGGGTCCCTCGAGAGGGCCTGGTGCAGGGTGCCTGGAGAGGACCTGGTGCAGGGTGCCTGGAGAGGACCTGGTGCAGGGTCCCTCGAGAGGGCCTGGTGCAGGGTCCCTGGAGAGGACCTGGGGCAGGGTGCCTGGAGAGGACCTGGTGCAGGGTCCCTCGAGAGGGCCTGGTGCAGGGTGCCTGGAGAGGACCTGGTGCAGGGTGTCTGGAGAGGACCTGGAGCAGGGTCCCTGGAGAGGACCTGGTGCAGGGTCCCTCGAGAGGGCCTGGTGCAGGGTGCCTGGAGAAGACCTGGTGCAGGGTCGCTGGAGAGGACCTGGTGCAGGGTCCCTGGAGAGGACCTGGTGCAGGGTCCCTCGAGAGGGCCTGGTGCAGGGTGCCTGGAGAGGACCTGGTGCAGGGTGTCTGGTGACACCCTCTCCACTTTGGGCGTCTGGCGGGGAAGTGGGAGGAAGGTGGTAAAAAAGAAGAGGGGAGGGATATTAAATGGCCCCCTGTAGGAAACATAAACGCTCTTTGTCCATTCCCCGAGTGTAGCCTCTGCCTGTCATTGTGAGGGTGGGGCCTGCGTTGGCCCCCCTGGGCCCCTCCTCTGCAGACTGGGCTCGGGGGGGGGGGGGGGGGGGGGGCAGGGCCAGGATTGAGAGTGCATTGCCGCTTTCAAAGGCCTAATCCCACCAAGGCTCTGTGGCTAGCTTCCCAGAATGCACTGCTGCCGTGTGATGGAAGTCGAGGTTACTGTGCATGCTTAGCCAGGTCTTAATTACTCCATTCACCAGCGGACTGCCGAGCTGCCCCTGGGGGTGGGAGAGGGGGTGTGCTGTGTCACCAGAGCTGTGCAGTAATACACAGACACGCGATACAGCAGAGCTGTGCAGTAACAGGGAGCTGTGTCACCAGAGCTGTGCAGTAACAGAGAGCTGTGTCAGCAGAGCTGTGCAGTAATACACAGACACGCGATACAGCAGAGCTGTGCAGTAACAGAGAGCTGTGTCAGCAGAGCTGTGCAGTAATACACAGACATGCGATACAGCAGAGCTGTGCAGTAACAGAGAGCTGTGTCAGCAGAGCTGTTCAGTAACAGAGAGCTGTGCAGTAACAGAGAGCTGTGTCAGCAGAGCTGTGCAGTAACAGAGAGCTGTGTCAGCAGAGCTGTGCAGTAACAGAGAGCTGTGTCAGCAGAGCTGTTCAGTAACAGAGAGCTGTGCAGTAACAGAGAGCTGTGTCAGCAGAGCTGTGCAGTAACAGAGAGCTGTGTCAGCAGAGCTGTGCAGTAATACACAGACACGCGATACAGCAGAGCTGTGCAGTAACAGAGAGCTGTGTCAGGAGAGCTGTGCAGTAACAGAGAGCTGTGTCAGCAGAGCTGTGCAGTAACAGAGAGCTGTGTCAGGAGAGCTGTGCAGTAATACACAGACACGCGATACAGCAGAGCTGTGCAGTAATACACAGACACGCGATACAGCAGAGCTGTGCAGTAACAGAGAGCTGTGTCAGGAGAGCTGTGCAGTAACAGAGAGCTGTGTCAGCAGAGCTGTGCAGTAATACACAGACACGCGATACAGCAGAGCTGTGCAGTAACAGAGAGCTGTGTCAGGAGAGCTGTGCAGTAACAGAGAGCTGTGTCAGCAGAGCTGTGCAGTAACAGAGAGCTGTGTCAGCAGAGCTGTGCAGTAATACACAGACACGCGATACAGCAGAGCTGTGCAGTAACAGAGAGCTGTGTCAGGAGAGCTGTGCAGTAATACACAGACACGCGATACAGCAGAGCTGTGCAGTAACAGAGAGCTGTGTCAGGAGAGCTGTGCAGTAACAGAGAGCTGTGTCAGCAGAGCTGTGCAGTAATACACAGACACGCGATACAGCAGAGCTGTGCAGTAACAGAGAGCTGTGTCAGGAGAGCTGTGCAGTAATACACAGACATGCGATACAGCAGAGCTGTGCAGTAATACACAGACACGCGATACAGCAGAGCTGTGCAGTAACAGAGAGCTGTGTCAGGAGAGCTGTGCAGTAACAGAGAGCTGTGTCAGCAGAGCTGTGCAGTAACAGAGAGCTGTGTCAGCAGAGCTGTGCAGTAATACACAGACACGCGATACAGCAGAGCTGTGCAGTAACAGAGAGCTGTGTCAGGAGAGCTGTGCAGTAATACACAGACACGCGATACAGCAGAGCTGTGCAGTAACAGAGAGCTGTGTCAGGAGAGCTGTGCAGTAATACACAGACACGCGATACAGCAGAGCTGTGCAGTAACAGAGAGCTGTGTCAGGAGAGCTGTGCAGTAATACACAGACACGCGATACAGCAGAGCTGTGCAGTAACAGAGAGCTGTGTCAGGAGAGCTGTGCAGTAATACACAGACACGCGATACAGCAGAGCTGTGCAGTAACAGAGAGCTGTGTCAGGAGAGCTGTGCAGTAATACACAGACACGTGATACAGCAGAGCTGTGCAGTAACAGAGAGCTGTGTCAGGAGAGCTGTGCAGTAACAGAGAGCTGTGTCAGCAGAGCTGTGCAGTAATACACAGACATGCGATACAGCAGAGCTGTGCAGTAACAGAGAGCTGTGTCAGGAGAGCTGTGCAGTAACAGAGAGCTGTGTCAGCAGAGCTGTGCAGTAACAGAGAGCTGTGTCAGCAGAGCTGTGCAGTAATACACAGACACGTGATACAGCAGAGCTGTGCAGTAACAGAGAGCTGTGTCAGCAGAGCTGTGCAGTAATACACAGACACGCGATACAGCAGAGCTGTGCAGTAACAGAGAGCTGTGTCAGGAGAGCTGTGCAGTAACAGAGAGCTGTGTCAGCAGAGCTGTGCAGTAATACACAGACATGCGATACAGCAGAGCTGTGCAGTAACAGAGAGCTGTGTCAGGAGAGCTGTGCAGTAATACACAGACACGCGATACAGCAGAGCTGTGCAGTAACAGAGAGCTGTGTCAGGAGAGCTGTGCAGTAACAGAGAGCTGTGTCAGCAGAGCTGTGCAGTAATACACAGACACGCGATACAGCAGAGCTGTGCAGTAACAGAGAGCTGTGTCAGGAGAGCTGTGCAGTAATACACAGACACGCGATACAGCAGAGCTGTGCAGTAACAGAGAGCTGTGTCAGGAGAGCTGTGCAGTAACAGAGAGCTGTCAGCAGAGCTGTGCAGTAATACACAGACACGCGATACAGCAGAGCTGTGCAGTAACAGAGAGCTGTGTCAGGAGAGCTGTGCAGTAACAGAGAGCTGTGTCAGCAGAGCTGTGCAGTAACAGAGAGCTGTGTCAGCAGAGCTGTGCAGTAATACACAGACACGCGATACAGCAGAGCTGTGCAGTAACAGAGAGCTGTGTCAGCAGAGCTGTGCAGTAATACACAGACACGCGATACAGCAGAGCTGTGCAGTAACAGAGAGCTGTGTCAGCAGAGCTGTTCAGTAACAGAGAGCTGTGTCAGCAGAGCTGTGCAGTAATACACAGACACGCGATACAGCAGAGCTGTGCAGTAACAGAGAGCTGTGTCAGGAGAGCTGTGCAGTAACAGAGAGCTGTGTCAGGAGAGCTGTGCAGTAACAGAGAGCTGTGTCAGGAGAGCTGTGCCGTAATACAGAGCTGTGTCAGCAGAGCTGTGCAGTAATACACAGACAATAGGTACATATGAGCTGTGCAGTGACAGAGAGATGTGATAGCAGAACTGTGCAGTAAAGAGATGAAATGCAGCAGGGCTGTGCTGCAGTCGAGCTGAGATGCAGCAGACCCCCTTGCACCGCGGGCAGCAGGGCCGGTCGCTGCAGCCTCTGTGCGGTGGCCTGGACGGGCCTTCCTTCCACCGGGCATTTCCCCGGGGGATGGAGCCCCAGGAAGTGGTTTTGAAAGCCCAGGGCCGCTCCTCTCCACAGCTCCAGGAGGTTAACTGCAGAAGGCAAGAGAGAGGGGAAGGGTAGAGAGAAGGCGACAAGAGGGGTGTAGAGAGGGAAGGCGAGAGAGTGAGAATGGAGAGAGACATTGCGGGGGAAGAAGAGAGAGGGAATGGTTTAAGGATTTTCGTCTGAGCGCTTTTTAGTTCCCCAGGCCATCGTTTGGACCACTTTAAATGTTAAAAGCCCATCCTAAAGAGCCCAGCGCCCCCAGAGGAGGCCAGCGGAGTAGGGGTTCAGGGAGAAGGCTGACAAGTGTTTCATTTCAGCCAGTGAAGGCCACCTGCACTCATTCCTGGGGCCTGCACTCATTCCTGGGGCCTGCACTCATTCCTGGGGGACCTGCACTCATTCCTGGGGGACCTGCACTCATTCTTGAGGACCTGCATTTATTCCGGGGACCTGCACTCATTCCGGGGGACCCGCACTCATTCCTGGGGGACCCGCACTCATTCCTGGGGGACTCGCACTCATTCCTGGGGGACTCGCACTCATTCCTGGGGGACCCGCACTCATTCCTGGGGGACCCGCACTCATTCCTGGGGGACCCGCACTCATTCCTGGGGGACCCGCACACATTCCTGGGGGTCCCGCACACATTCCTGGGGACCGGCACACATTCCTGGGGGACCTGCACACATTCCTGGGGGACCTGCACTCATACCTGGGGGACCCGCACTCATTCCTGGGGGACCTGCACTCATTCCTGGGGGACCCGCACTCATTCCTGGGGGACCCGCACTCATTCCTGGTAGACCCGCACTTATTCCTGGGGGACCGGCACTCATTCTTGGGGGACCGGCACTCATTCCTGGGGGACCCGCACTCATTCCTGGGGGACCCGCACTCATTCCTGGGGGACCCGCACTCATTCCTGGGAGACCCGCACTCATTCCTGGGGACCCGCACTCATTCCTGGGGGACCCGCACTCATTCCTGGGGACCGGCACTCATTCCTGGGGACCGGCACTCATTCCTGGGGGACCTGCACTCATTCCTGGGGGACCTGCACTCATTCTTGGGGATCTGCACTCATTCCTGGGGGGCCGGCACTCATTCCTGGGGGACCGGCACTCATTCCTGGGGGACCGGCACTCATTCCTGGGGGACCCGCACTCATTCCTAGGGTCCTGCACTCATTCCTGGGGGACCTGCACTCATTATTGGGGACCTGCACTCATTCCTGGGGGACATGCACTCCTTCCTGGGGGACCCACACTCATTCCTGGGGGACCCGCACACATTCCTGGGGGACCCGCACACATTCATGGGGGTCCCCGCACACATTCCTGGGGGACCTGCACTCATTCCTGGGGGACCTGCACTCATTCCTGGGGGCTGGCACTCATTCCTGGGGGCTGACACTCATTCCTGGGGGCTGGCACTCCTTCCTAGGGGCTGGCGCTCCTTCCTAGGGGCTGGCACTCATTCCTGGGGGCTGGCACTCATTCCCGGGGGACCTGCACTCATTGCCGGGGGACCTGCACTCATTCCCGGGGGACCTGCACTCATTCCTGGGGCCTGCACTCATTCCTGGGGGACCTGCACTCATTCCTGGGGGACCTGCACTCATTCCTGGGGGACCTGCACTCATTCCTGGGGACCTGCACTCATTCCTGCGGACCTGCACTCATTCCTGGGGGACCTGCACTCATTCCTGGGGGACCTGCACTCATTCCTGGGGGACCTGCACTCATTCCTGGGGGCTGGCACTCAATGAGACCTGCGCTCATTCCTGGGGCCTGCACTCATTCCTGGGGCCTGCACTCATTCCTGGGGCCTGCACTCATTCCTGGGGACCTGCACTCCTTCCTGGGGACCTGCACTCATTCCTGGGGACCTGCACTCATTCATGGGGACCTGCACTCATTCCTGGGGACCTGCACTCATTCCTGGGGGACCTGCACTCATTCCTGGGGGACCTGCACTCATTCCTGGGGGCTGGCACTCAATGAGACCTGGGCTCATTCCTGGGGGACCTGCACTCATTCCTGGGGGCTGGCACTTAATGAGACCTGCGCTCATTCCTGGGGCCTGCACTCATTCCTGGGGGACCTGCACTCATTATTGGGGACCTGCACTCATTCCTGGGGGACATGCACTCCTTCCTGGGGGACCCACACTCATTCCTGGGGGACCCGCACACATTCCTGGGGGACCCGCACACATTCATGGGGGTCCCCGCACACATTCCTGGGGGACCTGCACTCATTCCTGGGGGACCTGCACTCATTCCTGGGGGCTGGCACTCATTCCTGGGGGCTGACACTCATTCCTGGGGGCTGGCACTCCTTCCTAGGGGCTGGCGCTCCTTCCTAGGGGCTGGCACTCATTCCTGGGGGCTGGCACTCATTCCCGGGGGACCTGCACTCATTGCCGGGGGACCTGCACTCATTCCCGGGGGACCTGCACTCATTCCTGGGGCCTGCACTCATTCCTGGGGGACCTGCACTCATTCCTGGGGGACCTGCACTCATTCCTGGGGGACCTGCACTCATTCCTGGGGACCTGCACTCATTCCTGCGGACCTGCACTCATTCCTGGGGGACCTGCACTCATTCCTGGGGGACCTGCACTCATTCCTGGGGGACCTGCACTCATTCCTGGGGGCTGGCACTCAATGAGACCTGCGCTCATTCCTGGGGCCTGCACTCATTCCTGGGGCCTGCACTCATTCCTGGGGCCTGCACTCATTCCTGGGGACCTGCACTCCTTCCTGGGGACCTGCACTCATTCCTGGGGACCTGCACTCATTCATGGGGACCTGCACTCATTCCTGGGGACCTGCACTCATTCCTGGGGGACCTGCACTCATTCCTGGGGGACCTGCACTCATTCCTGGGGGCTGGCACTCAATGAGACCTGGGCTCATTCCTGGGGGACCTGCACTCATTCCTGGGGGCTGGCACTTAATGAGACCTGCGCTCATTCCTGGGGCCTGCACTCATTCCTGGGGCCTGCACTCATTCCTGGGGGACCTGCACTCATTCCTGGGGGGCCTGCACTCATTCCTGGGGGACCCGCACTCATTCCTGGGGGACCCGCGCACATTCCTGGGGGTCCCGCACACATTCCTAGGGGTCCCGCACACATTCCTGGGGGTCCCGCACACATTCCTGGGGGTCCCGCACACATTCCTGGGGGATCTGCACACATTCCTGGGGGACCTGCACACATTCCTATGGGACCCGCACTCATTCCTGGGGGACCCACACTCATTCCTGGGGACCCGCACTCATTCCTGGGGAACCCGCACTCATTCCTGGGGCCTGCACTCATTCCTGGGGCCTGCACTCATTCCTGGGGGACCCGCACTCATTCCTGGGGGACCTGCACTCATTCCTGGGGACCTGCACTCATTCTGGGGGACCCGCACTCATTCCTGGGGAACCCGCACTCATTCCTGGGACCTGCACTCATTCCTGGGGACCCGCACTCATTCCTGGGGGACCTGCACTCATTCCTGGGGGACCCGCACTCATTCCTGGGGGACCTGCGCACATTCCTGGGGGTCCTGCACTCATTCCTGGGGGCTGGCACTCAATGAGACCTGCGCTCATTCCTGGGGGACCTGCACTCATTCCTGGGACCTGCACTCATTCCCGGGGGACCTGCACTCATTCCCGGGGGACCTGCACTCATTCCTAGGGCCTGCACTCATTCCTGGGGACCTGCACTCATTCCTGGGGGACCTGCACTCATTCCTGGGGGACCTGCACTCATTCCTGGGGGACCCGCACTCATTCCTGGGGGACCCGCACTCATTCCTGGGGGACCCGCGCACATTCCTGGGGGACCCGCGCACATTCCTGGGGGACCCGCGCACATTCCTAGGGGTCCCGCACACATTCCTGGGGGTCCCGCACACATTCCTAGGGGTCCCGCACACATTCCTGGGGCCTGCACTCATTCCTGGGGCCTACACTCATTCCTGGGGGACCCACACTCATTCCTGGGGGACCTGCACTCATTCCTGGGGGACCTGCACTCATTCCTGGGGACCTGCACTCATTCTGGGGGACCTGCACTCATTTCTGGGGACCCGCACTCATTCCTATGGGACCCGCACTCATTCCTGGGGGACCCGCACTCATTCCTGGGGACCCGCACTCATTCCTGGGGGACCCGCACACATTCCTGGGGCCTGCACTCATTCCTGGGGCCTGCACACATTCCTGGGGCCTGCACTCATTCCTGGGGCCTGCACTCATTCCTGGGGCCTGCACTCATTCCTGGGGGATCTGCACTCATTTCTGGGGACCTGCACTCATTCCTGGGGGACCTGCACTCATTCCTGGGGGCTGGCACTCAATGAGACCTGCGCTCATTCCTGGGGCCTGCACTCATTCCTGGAGCCTGCACTCATTCCTGGGGACCTGCACTCATTCCTGGGGGACCTGCACTCATTCCTGGGGGACCTGCACTCATTCCTGGGGGACCTGCACTCATTCCTGGGGGACCTGCACTCATACCTGGGGGACCTGCACTCATTCCTGGGGGACCTGCACTCATTCCTGGGGGACCTGCACTCATTACTGGGGGCTGGCACTCAATGAGACCTGGGCTCATTCCTGGGGGACCTGCACTCATTCCTGGGGGCTGGCGCTCAATGAGACCTGCGCTCATTCCTGGGGCCTGCACTCATTCCTGGGGCCTGCACTCATTCCTGGGGACCTGCACTCATTCCTGGGGACCTGCACTCAATCCTGGGGGACCTGCACTCATTCCTGGGGGACCTGCACTCATTCCTGGGGGACCTGCACTCATTCCTGGGGGACCTGCACTCATTCCTGGGGCCTGCACTCATTCCTGGGGGACCCGCACTCATTCCTGGGGGACCCGCACTCATTCCTGGGGGACCTGCACACATTCCTGGGGGTCCCGCACACATTCCTGGGGGTCACACACACATTCCTGGGGGTCCCGCACACATTCCTGGGGGACCTGCACACATTCCTGGGGGACCTGCACACATTCCTGGGGGACCTGTACACATTCCTATGGGACCCGCACACATTCCTGGGGGACCCGCACTCATTCCTGGGGGACCCGCACACATTCCTGGGGGACTCGCACTCATTCCTGGGGGACCTGCACACATTCCTGGGGGACCTGCACTCATTCCTGGGGGGCCTGCACTCATTCCTGGGGACCTGCACTCATTCCTGGGGACCTGCTCTCATTCATTGGGGACTTGCACTCATTCCTGGGGGACCTGCACTCATTCCTGGGGGCTGGCAATCAATGAGACCTGCGCTCATTCCTGGGGCCTGCACTCATTCCTAGGGCCTGCACTCATTCCTGGGGACCTGCACTCATTCCTGGGGGACCTGCACTCATTCCTGGGGGACCTGCACTCATTCCTGGGGGACCTGCACTCATTCCTGGGGGACCTGCACTCATTCCTGGGGGACCTGCACTCATTCCTTGGGGACCTGCACTCATTCCTGGGGGACCTGCACTCATTCCTGGGGGACCTGCACTCATTCCTGGGGGACCTGCACTCATACCTGGGGGACCTGCACTCATTCCTGGGGGACCTGCACTCATTCCTGGGGGCTGGCACTCAATGAGACCTGGGCTCATTCCTGGGGGACCTGCACTCATTCCTGGGGGCTGGCACTTAATGAGACCTGCGCTCATTCCCGGGGGACCTGCACTCATTCCTGGGGGACCTGCACTCATTCCTGGGGGACCTGCACTCATTCCTGGGGGACCTGCACTCATTCCTGGGGGACCTGCACTCATTCCTGGGACCTGCACTCATTCCTCGGGGACCTGCACTCATTTCTGGGGTCTGCACTCATTCCAGGGGGACCTGCACTCATTCCAGGGGGACCTGAACTCATTCCAGGGGGACCTGAACTCATTCCTGGGGGACCTGCACTCATTCCTGGGGGACCTGCACTCATTCCTGGGGGACCTGCACTCATTCCTAGGGGGCCTGCACTCATTCTGGGGGACCTGCACTCATTTCTGGGGACCCGCACTCATTCCTGGGGGACCTGCACTCATTCTTGGGGACCCGCACTCATTCCTGGGGGACCCGCACTCATTCCTGGGGGACCCGCGCACATTCCTGGGGGTCCCGCACACATTCCTGGGGGTCCTGCACTCATTCCTGGGGGCTGGCACTCAATGAGACCTGCGCTCATTCCTGGGGGACCTGCACTCATTCCTGGGACCTGCACTCATTCCTGGGGGACCTGCACTCATTCCCGGGGGACCTGCACTCATTCCTGGGGGACCTGCACTCATTCCTGGGGCCTGCACTCATTCCTGGGGACCCGCACTCATTCCTGGAGGACCTGCACTCATTCCTGGGGGACCCGCACTCATTCCTGGGGGACCCGCGCACATTCCTGGGGGACCCGTGCACATTCCTTGGGGTCCCTCACACATTCCTAGTGGTCCCGCACACATTCCTGGGGGTCCCGCACACATTCCTGGGGGTCCCGCACACATTCCTGGGGGTCCCGCACACATTCCTGGGGCCTGCACTCATTCCTGGGGCATGCACTCATTCCTGGGGGACCCGCACTCATTCCTGGGGGACCTGCACTCATTCCTGGGGGACCTGCACTCATTCCTGGGGACCTGCACTCATTCTGGGGGACCCGCACTCATTTCTGGGGACCCGCACTCATTCCTATGGGACCCGCACTCATTCCTGGGGACCCGCACTCATTCCTGGGGGACCCGCACACATTCCTGGGGCCTGCACTCATTCCTGGGGCCTGCACACATTCCTGGGGCCTGCACACATTCCTGGGGCCTGCACTCATTCCTGGGGCCTGCACTCATTCCTGGGGCCTGCACTCATTCCTGGGGGACCCGCACTTATTTCTGGGGGACCTGCCCTCATTCCTGGGGGACCTGCACTCATTTCTGGGGACCTGCACTCATTCCTGGGGGACCTGCACTCATTCCTGGGGGACCTGCACTCATTCCTGGGGGACCTGCACTCATTCCTGGGGGACCTGCACTCATTCCTGGGGGACCTGCACTCATTCCTGGGGACCTGCACTCATTCCTGGGGACCTGCACTCATTCCTGGGGGACTTGCACTCATTCCTGGGGGACCTGCACTCATTCCTGGGGGACCTGCACTCATTCCTGGGGGCTGGCACTCAATGAGACCTGCGCTCATTCCTGGGGCCTGCACTTATTCCTGGAGCCTGCACTCATTCCTGTGGACCTGCACTCATTCCTGTGGACCTGCACTCATTCATGGGGGACCTGCACTCATTCCTGGGGGACCTGCACTCATTCCTGGGGGACCTGCACTCATTCCTGGGGGACCTGCACTCATTCCTAGGGGACCTGCACTCATTCCTAGGGGACCTGCACTCATTCCTGGGGGACCTGCACTCATTCCTGGGGGCTGGCACTCAATGAGACCTGGGCTCATTCCTGGGGGACCTGCACTCATTCCTGGGGGCTGGCGCTCAATGAGACCTGCGCTCATTCCTGGGGCCTGCACTCATTCCTGGGGCCTGCACTCATTCCTGGGGACCTGCACTCATTCCTGGGGACCTGCACTCATTCCTGGGGGACCTGCACTCATTCCTGGGGGACCTGCACTCATTCCTGGGGGACCTGCACTCATTCCTGGGGGACCTGCACTCATTCCTGGGGGACCTGCACTCATTCCTGGGGGACCTGCACTCATTCCTGGGGGCTGGCACTCAATGAGACCTGGGCTCATTCCTGGGGGACCTGGGCTCATTCCTGGGGGCTGGCGCTCAATGAGACCTGCGCTCATTCCTGGGGCCTGCACTCATTCCTGGGGCCTGCACTAATTCCTGGGGACCTGCACTCATTCCTGGGGACCTGCACTCATTCCTGGGGGACCTGCACTCATTCCTGGGGGACCTGCACTCATTCCTGGGGGACCTGCACTCATTCCTGGGGGACCTGCACTCATTCCTGGGGGCTGGCACTCAATGAGACCTGGGCTCATTCCTGGGGGACCTGCACTCATTCCTGGGGGCTGGCGCTCAATGAGACCTGCGCTCATTCCTGGGGCCTGCACTCATTCCTGGGGCCTGCACTCATTCCTGGGGACCTGCACTCATTCCTGGGGGACCTGCACTCATTCCTGGGGGACCTGCACTCATTCCTGGGGGACCTGCACTCATTCCTGGGGGACCTGCACTCATTCCTGGGGGACCTGCACTCATTCCTGGGGGACCTGCACTCATTCCTGGGGGACCTGCACTCATTCCTGGGGGACCTGCACTCATTCCTGGGGCCTGCACTCATTCCCGGGGGACCTGCACTCATTCCTGGGGGACCTGCACTCATTCCTGGGGCCTGCACTCATTCCTGGGGACCCGCACTCATTCCTGGGGGACCCGCACTCATTCCTGGGGGACCCGCACACATTCCTGGGGGTCCCGCACACATTCCTGGGGGTCACGCACACATTCCTGGGGGTCCCGCACACATTCCTGGGGGACCTGCACACATTCCTGGGGGACCTGCACACATTCCTATGGGACCCGCACACATTCCTGGGGGACCCGCACTCATTCCTGGGGGACCCGCACACATTCCTGGGGGACTCGCACTCATTCCTGGGGGACCTGCACACATTCCTGGGGGGCCTGCACTCATTCCTGGGGGGCCTGCACTCATTCCTGGGGGGCCTGCACTCATTCCTGGGGACCTGCACTCATTCCTGGGGACCTGCTCTCATTCCTCGGGGACCTGCACTCATTCCTGGGGGACCTGCACTCATTCCTGGGGGCTGGCAATCAATGAGACCTGCGCTAATTCCTGGGGCCTGCACTCATTCCTAGGGCCTGCACTCATTCCTGGGGACCTGCACTCATTCCTGGGGGACCTGCACTCATTCCTGGGGGACCTGCACTCATTCCCTGGGGACCTGCACTCATTCCTGGGGGACCTGCACTCATTCCTGGGGGACCTGCACTCATTCCTGGGGGACCTGCACTCATTCCTGGGGGACCTGCACTCATTCCTGGGGGCTGGCACTCAATGAGACCTGGGCTCATTCCTGGGGGACCTGCACTCATTCCTGGGGGCTGGCACTTAATGAGACCTGCGCTCATTCCTGGGGGACCTGCACTCATTCCTGGGGGGCCTGCACTCATTCCTGGGGGACCTGCACTCATTCCTGGGGGACCTGCACTCATTCCTGGGACCTGCACTCATTCCTGGGGGACCTGCACTCATTCCTCGGGGACCTGCACTCATTTCTGGGGTCTGCACTCATTCCAGGGGGACCTGCACTCATTCCAGGGGGACCTGAACTCATTCCTGGGGGACCTGCACTCATTCCTGGGGGACCTGCACTCATTCCTAGGGGGCCTGCACTCATTCTGGGGGACCTGCACTCATTTCTTGGGACCCGCACTCATTCCTGGGGGACCTGCACTCATTCCTGGGGGACCCGCACTCATTCCTGGGGGACCCGCACTCATTCCTGGGGGACCCACGCACATTCCTGGGGGTCCCGCACACATTCCTGGGGGTCCTGCACTCATTCCTGGGGGCTGGCACTCAATGAGACCTGCGCTCATTCCTGGGGGACCTGCACTCACTCCTGGGACCTGCACTCATTCCTGGGGGACCTGCACTCATTCCCGGGGGACCTGCACTCATTCCCGGGGGACCTGCACTCATTCCTGGGGGACCTGCACTCATTCCTGGGGCCTGCACTCATTCCTGGGGACCCGCACTCATTCCTAGAGGACCTGCACTCATTCCTGGGGGACCCGCACTCATTCCTGGGGGACCCGCGCACATTCCTGGGGGACCCGTGCACATTCCTAGGGGTCCCGCACACATTCCTAGGGGTCTCGCACACATTCCTGGGGGTCCCGCACACATTCCTGGGGGTCCCGCACACATTCCTGGGGCCTGCACTCATTCCTGGGGCATGCACTCATTCCTGGGGGACCCGCACTCATTCCTGGGGGACCTGCACTCATTCCTGGGGGACCTGCACTCATTCCTGGGGACCTGCACTAATTCTGGGGAACCTGCACTCATTTCTGGGGACCCGCACTCATTCCTATGGGACCCGCACTCATTCCTGGGGACCCGCACTCATTCCTGGGGGACCCGCACACATTCCTGGGGCCTGCACTCATTCCTGGGGCCTGCACACATTCCTGGGGCCTGCACACATTCCTGGGGCCTGCACACATTCCTGGGGCCTGCACTCATTCCTGGGGCCTGCACTCATTCCTGGGGCCTGCACTCATTCCTGGGGCCTGCACTCATTTCTGGGGGACCCGCACTTATTTCTGGGGGACCTGCCCTCATTCCTGGGGGACCTGCACTCATTTCTGGGGACCTGCACTCATTCCTGGGGGACCTGCACTCATTCCTGGGGGACCTGCACTCATTCCTGGGGGACCTGCACTCATTCCTGGGGGACCTGCACTTATTCCTGGGGGACCTGCACTCATTCCTGGGGGACCTGCACTCATTCCTGGGGACCTGCACTCAATCCTGGGGACCTGCACTCATTCCTGGGGGACCCGCACACATTCCTGGGGGACCCGCACACATTCCTGGGGGACCCGCACACATTCATGGGGGACCCGCACACATTCCTGGGGGACCCGCACACATTCATGGGGGACCCGCACACATTCATGGGGGTCCCGCACACATTCCTGGGGGACCCGCACTCATTCCTGGGGGCTGGCACTCAATGAGACCTGCGCTCATTCCTGGGGCCTGCACTCATTCCTGGGGCCTGCACTCATTCCTGGGGACCTGCACTCATTCCTGGGGCCTGCACTCATTCCTGGGGACCTGCACTCATTCCTGGGGGACCTGCAATCATTCCTGGGGGACCTGCACTCATTCCTGGGGACCTGCACTCATTCCTGGGGACCTGCACTCATTCCTGGGGACCTGCACTCATTCCTGGGGGACTTGCACTCATTCCTGGGGGACCTGCACTCATTCCTGGGGGCTGGCACTCAATGAGACATGCGCTCATTCCTGGGGCCTGCACTTATTCCTGGAGCCTGCACTCATTCCTGTGGACCTGCACTCATTCCTGTGGACCTGCACTCATTCATGGGGGACCTGCACTCATTCATGGGGGACCTGCACTCATTCCTGGGGGACCTGCACTCATTCCTGGGGGACCTGCACTCATTCCTAGGGGACCTGCACTCATTCCTAGGGGACCTGCACTCATTCCTGGGGGACCTGCACTCATTCCTGGGGGCTGGCACTCAATGAGACCTGGGCTCATTCCTGGGGGACCTCCACTCATTCCTGGGGGCTGGCGCTCAACGAGACCTGCGCTCATTCCTGGGGCCTGCACTCATTCCTGGGGCCTGCACTCATTCCTGGGGACCTGCACTCATTCCTGGGGGACCTGCACTCATTCCTGGGGGACCTGCACTCATTCCTGGGGGACCTGCACTCATTCATGGGGGACCTGCACTCATTCATGGGGGACCTGCACTCATTCTTGGGGGACCTGCACTCATTCCTGGGGGACCTGCACTCATTCATGGGGGCTGGCACTCAATGAGACCTGGGCTCATTCCTGGGGGACCTGGGCTCATTCCTGGGGGCTGGCGCTCAATGAGACCTGCGCTCATTCCTGGGGCCTGCACTCATTCCTGGGGCCTGCACTCATTCCTGGGGACCTGCACTCATTCCTGGGGACCTGCACTCATTCCTGGGGGACCTGCACTCATTCCTGGGGGGCCTGCACTCATTCCTGGGGGACCTGCACTCATTCCTGGGGGACCTGCACTCATTCCTGGGGGCTGGCACTCAATGAGACCTGGGCTCATTCCTGGGGGACCTGCACTCATTCCTGGGGGCTGGCGCTCAATGAGACCTGCGCTCATTCCTGGGGCCTGCACTCATTCCTGGGGCCTGCACTCATTCCTGGGGACCTGCACTCATTCCTGGGGGACCTGCACTCATTCCTGGGGGACCTGCACTCATTCCTGGGGGACCTGCACTCATTCCTGGGGGACCTGCACTCATTCCTGGGGGACCTGCACTCATTCCTGGGGGACCTGCACTCATTCCTGGGGGACCTGCACTCATTCCTGGGGCCTGCACTCATTCCCGGGGGACCTGCACTCATTCCTGGGGGACCTGCACTCATTCCTGGGGCCTGCACTCATTCCTGGGGACCCGCACTCATTCCTGGGGGACCCGCACTCATTCCTGGGGGACCCGCACTCATTCCTGGGGGACCCGCACACATTCCTGGGGGTCCTGCACACATTCCTGGGGGTCACGCACACATTCCTGGGGGTCCCGCACACATTCCTGGGGGACCTGCACACATTCCTGGGGGACCTGCACACATTCCTATGGGACCCGCACACATTCCTGGGGGACCCGCACTCATTCCTGGGGGACCCGCACACATTCCTGGGGGACTCGCACTCATTCCTGGGGGACCTGCACACATTCCTGGGGGGCCTGCACTCATTCCTGGGGGGCCTGCACTCATTCCTGGGGACCTGCACTCATTCCTCGGGGACTTGCACTCATTCCTGGGGGACCTGCACTCATTCCTGGGGGCTGGCAATCAATGAGACCTGCGCTAATTCCTGGGGCCTGCACTCATTCCTAGGGCCTGCACTCATTCCTGGGGACCTGCACTCATTCCTGGGGGACCTGCACTCATTCCTGGGGGACCTGCACTCATTCCTGGGGGACCTGCACTCATTCCTGGGGGACCTGCACTCATTCCTTGGGGACCTGCACTCATTCCTGGGGGACCTGCACTCATTCCTGGGGGACCTGCACTCATTCCTGGGGGACCTGCACTCATTCCTGGGGGCTGGCACTCAATGAGACCTGGGCTCATTCCTGGGGGACCTGCACTCATTCCTGGGGGCTGGCACTTAATGAGACCTGCGCTCCTTCTTGGGGGACCTGCACTCATTCCTGGGGGGCCTGCACTCATTCCTGGGGGACCTGCACTCATTCCTGGGGGACCTGCACTCATTCCTGGGGGACCTGCACTCATTCCTGGGACCTGCACTCATTCCTGGGGGACCTGCACTCATTCCTCGGGGACCTGCACTCATTTCTGGGGTCTGCACTCATTCCAGGGGGACCTGCACTCATTCCTGGGGGACCTGCACTCATTCCTGGGGGACCTGCACTCATTCCTAGGGGGCCTGCACTCATTCTGGGGGACCTGCACTCATTTCTGGGGACCCGCACTCATTCCTGGGGGACCTGCACTCATTCCTGGGGGACCCGCACTCATTCCTGGGGGACCCGCACTCATTCCTGGGGGACCCGCGCACATTCCTGGGGGTCCGGCACACATTCCTGGGGGTCCTGCACTCATTCCTGGGGGCTGGCACTCAATGAGACCTGCGCTCATTCCTGGGGGACCTGCACTCATTCCTGGGACCTGCACTCATTCCTGGGGGACCTGCACTCATTCCCGGGGGACCTGCACTCATTCCCGGGGGACCTGCACTCATTCCCGGGGGACCTGCACTCATTCTTGGGGCCTGCACTCATTCCTGGGGACCCGCACTCATTCCTAGAGGACCTGCACTCATTCCTGGGGGACCCGCACTCATTCCTGGGGGACCCGCGCACATTCCTGGGGGACCCGTGCACATTCCTGGGGGTCCCGCACACATTCCTAGGGGTCCCGCACACATTCCTGGGGGTCCCGCACACATTCCTGGGGGGCCTGCACTCATTCCTGGGGCATGCACTCATTCCTGGGGGACCCGCACTCATTCCTGGGGGACCTGCACTCATTCCTGGGGGACCTGCACTCATTCCTGGGGGACCTGCACTCATTCCTGGGGACCTGCACTCATTCTGGGGGACCTGCACTCATTTCTGGGGACCCGCACTCATTCCTATGGGACCCGCACTCATTCCTGGGGACCCGCACTCATTCCTGGGGGACCCGCACACATTCCTGGGGCCTGCACTCATTCCTGGGGCCTGCACACATTCCTGGGGCCTGCACACATTCCTGGGGCCTGCACACATTCCTGGGGCCTGCACACATTCCTGGGGCCTGCACTCATTCCTGGGGCCTGCACTCATTCCTGGGGCCTGCACTCATTCCTGGGGGACCCGCACTTATTTCTGGGGGACCTGCCCTCATTCCTGGGGGACCTGCACTCATTTCTTGGGACCTGCACTCATTCCTGGGGGACCTGCACTCATTCCTGGGGGACCTGCACTCATTCCTGGGGGACCTGCACTCATTCCTGGGGGACCTGCACTCATTCCTGGGGACCTGCACTCATTCCTGGGGACCTGCACTCATTCCTGGGGACCTGCACTCATTCCTGGGGGACTTGCACTCATTCCTGGGGGACCTGCACTCATTCCTGGGGGCTGGCACTCAATGAGACCTGCGCTCATTCCTGGGGCCTGCACTCATTCCTGGAGCCTGCACTCATTCCTGTGGACCTGCACTCATTCATGGGGGACCTGCACTCATTCCTGGGGGACCTGCACTCATTCCTGGGGGACCTGCACTCATTCCTGGGGGACCTGCACTCATTCCTGGGGGACCTGCACTCATTCCTAGGGGACCTGCACTCATTCCTAGGGGACCTGCACTCATTCCTGGGGGCTGGCACTCAATGAGACCTGGGCTCATTCCTGGGGGACCTGCACTCATTCCTGGGGGCTGGCGCTCAATGAGACCTGCGCTCATTCCTGGGGCCTGCACTCATTCCTGGGGCCTGCACTCATTCCTGGGGACCTGCACTCATTCCTGGGGGACCTGCACTCATTCCTGGGGGACCTGCACTCATTCCTGGGGGACCTGCACTCATTCCTGGGGGACCTGCACTCATTCCTGGGGGACCTGCACTCATTCCTGGGGGACCTGCACTCATTCCTGGGGGCTGGCACTCAATGAGACCTGGGCTCATTCCTGGGGGACCTGCACTCATTCCTGGGGGCTGGCGCTCAATGAGACCTGCGCTCATTCCTGGGGCCTGCACTCATTCCTGGGGACCTGCACTCATTCCTGGGGGACCTGCACTCATTCCTGGGGGACCTGCACTCATTCCTGGGGGACCTGCACTCATTTCTGGGGGACCTGCACTCATTCCTGGGGGACCTGCGCTCATTCCTGGGGGACCTGCACTCATTCCTGGGGGACCTGCACTCATTCCTGGGGGGCCTGCACTCATTCCTGGGGGACCTGCACTCATTCCTGGGGGACCTGCACTCATTCCCTGCACTCATTCCTGTGGGACCTGCACTCATTCCTGGGGGACCTGCACTCATTCCTGGGGGACCTGCACTCATTCCTGGGGGACCTGCACTCATTCCTGGGGGACCTGCACTCATTCCTGGGGCCTGCACTCATTCCTGGGGGACCTGCACTCATTCCTGGGGGGCCTGCACTCATTCCTGGGGCCTGCACTCATTCCTGGGGACCCGCACTCATTCCTGGGGGACCCGCACTCATTCCTGGGGGACCCGCACTCATTCCTGGGGGACCTGCACACATTCCTGGGGGTCCCGCACACATTCCTGGGGGTCAAGCACACATTCCTGGGGGTCCCGGACACATTCCTGGGGGACCTGCACACATTCCTGGGGGACCTGCACACATTCCTATGGGACCCGCACACATTCCTGGGGGACCCGCACTCATTCCTGGGGGACCCGCACACATTCCTGGGGGACTCGCACTCATTCCTGGGGGACTCGCACTCATTCCTGGGGGACCTGCACTCATTCTTGGGGGCCTGCACTCATTCCTGGGGGGCCTGCACTCATTCCTGGGGGGCCTGCACTCATTCCTGGGGGACCTGCACTCATTCCTGGGGGACCTGCACTCATTCCTGGGGGCTGGCACTCAATGAGACCTGCGCTCATTCCTGGGGCCTGCACTCATTCCTAGGGCCTGCACTCATTCCTGGGGACCTGCACTCATTCCTGGGGGACCTGCACTCATTCCTGGGGGACCTGCACTCATTCCTTGGGGACCTGCACTCATTCCTGGGGGACCTGCACTCATACCTGGGGGAACTGCACTCATTCCTGGGGGACCTGCACTCATTCCTGGGGGCTGGCACTCAATGAGACCTGGGCTCATTCCTGGGGGACCTGCACTCATTCCTGGGGGCTGGCACTTAATGAGACCTGCGCTCATTCCTGGGGCCTGCACTCATTCCTGGGGGACCTGCACTCATTCCTGGGGGACCTGCACTCATTCCTGGGGGACCTGCACTCATTCCTGGGACCTGCACTCATTCCTGGGGGACCTGCACTCATTCCTGGGGGACCTGCACTCATTTCTGGGGTCTGCACTCATTCCAGGGGGACCTGCACTCATTCCTGGGGGACCTGCACTCATTCCTGGGGGACCTGCACTCATTCTTGGGGGACCTGCACTCATTCATGGGGCCTGCACTCATTCCTGGGGATCCGCACTCATTCCTGGGGGACCCGCACTCATTCCTGGGGGACCTGCACACATTCCTGAGGGTCCCGCACACATTCCTGGGGGTCACGCACACATTCCTGGGGGTCCCGCACACATTCCTGGGGGACCTGCACACATTCCTGGGGGACCTGCACACATTCCTATGGGACCCGCACACATTCCTGGGGGACCCGCACTCATTCCTGGGGGACCCGCACACATTCCTGGGGGACTCGCACTCATTCCTGGGGGACTCGCACTCATTCCTGGGGGACCTGCACTCATTCCTGGGGGGCCTGCACTCATTCCTGGGGGGCCTGCACTCATTCCTGGGGGGCCTGCACTCATTCCTGGGGGACCTGCACTCATTCCTGGGGGACCTGCACTCATTCCTGGGGGCTGGCACTCAATGAGACCTGCGCTCATTCCTGGGGCCTGCACTCATTCCTAGGGCCTGCACTCATTCCTGGGGACCTGCACTCATTCCTGGGGGACCTGCACTCATTCCTGGGGGACCTGCACTCATTCCTTGGGGACCTGCACTCATTCCTGGGGGACCTGCACTCATACCTGGGGGAACTGCACTCATTCCTGGGGGACCTGCACTCATTCCTGGGGGCTGGCACTCAATGAGACCTGGGCTCATTCCTGGGGGACCTGCACTCATTCCTGGGGGCTGGCACTTAATGAGACCTGCGCTCATTCCTGGGGGACCTGCACTCATTCCTGGGGGACCTGCACTCATTCCTGGGGGACCTGCACTCATTCCTGGGGGACCTGCACTCATTCCTGGGGGACCTGCACTCATTCCTGGGACCTGCACTCATTCCTGGGGGACCTGCACTCATTCCTGGGGGACCTGCACTCATTTCTGGGGTCTGCACTCATTCCAGGGGGACCTGCACTCATTCCTGGGGGACCTGCACTCATTCCTAGGGGACCTGCACTCATTCCTGGAGGACCTGCACTCATTCCTGGGGGACCTGCACTCATTCCTGGGGGCTGGCACTCAATGAGACCTGCTCTCATTCCTGGGGGACCTGCACTCATTCCTGGGACCTGCACTCATTCCTGGGGGACCTGCACTCATTCCCGGGGGACCTGCACTCATTCCCGGGGGACCTGCACTCATTCCCGGGGGACCTGCACTCATTCCTGGGGGACCTGCACTCATTCCTGGGGGACCTGCACTCATTCCTGGGGCCTGCACTCATTCCTGGGGACCAGCACTCATTCCTGGGGGACCTGCACTCATTCCTGGGGGATGCGCACTCATTCCTGGGGGACCCGCGCACATTCCTGGGGGTCCCGCACACATTCCTAGGGGTCCCGCACACATTCCTGGGGGTCCCGCACACATTCCTGGGGGTCCCGCACACATTCCTGGGGGACCTGCACACATTCCTGGGGGACCTGCACACATTCCTATGGGACCCGCACTCATTCCTGGGGGACCCGCACTCATTCCTGGGGACCCGCACTCATTCCTGGGGGACCCGCACACATTCCTGGGACCTGCACTCATTCCTGGGGCCTGCACTCATTCCTGGGGGACCCGCACTCATTCCTGGGGGACCTGCACTCATTCCTGGGGGACCTGCACTCATTCCTGGGGACCTGGACTCATTCTGGGGGACCTGCACTAATTTCTGGGGACCCGCACTCATTCCTATGGGACCCGCACTCATTCCTGGGGGACCTGCACTCATTCCTGGGGGACCCGCACTCATTCCTGGGGGACCCCTGCACATTCCTGGGGGTCCTTCACTCATTCCTGGGGGCTGGCACTCAATGAGACCTGCGCTCATTCCTGGGGGACCTGCACTCATTCCTGGGACCTGCACTCATTCCTGGGGGACCTGCACTCATTCCCGGGGGACCTGCACTCATTCCCGGGGGACCTGCACTCATTCCTGGGGACCCGCACTCATTCCTGGGGACCCGCACTCATTCCTGGGGGACCTGCACTCATTCCTGGGGGACCCGCACTCATTCCTTGGGGACCCACGCACATTCCTGGGGGACCCGCGCACATTCCTGGGGGTCCCGCACACATTCCTGGGGGTCCCGAACACATTCCTGGGGGACCTGCACACATTCCTGGGGGACCTGCACACATTCCTATGGGACCCGCACTCATTCCTAGGGGACCCACACTCATTCCTGGGGACCCGCACTCATTCCTGGGGGACCCGCACACATTCCTGGGGCCTGCACTCATTCCTGGGGGACCCGCACACATTCCTGGGACCTGCACTCATTCCTGGGGCCTGCACTCATTCCTGGGGACCTGCACTCATTCCTGGGGGACCTGCACTCATTCCTGGGGGACCCGCACTCATTCCTGGGGGACCCGCGCACATTCCTGGGGGACCCGCGCACATTCCTGGGGGTCCCGCACACATTCCTAGGGGTCCCGCACACATTCCTGGGGGTCCCACACACATTCCTGGGGGTCCCGCACACATTCCTGGGGGACCTGCACACATTCCTGGGGGACCTGCACACATTCCTATGGGACCCGCACTCATTCCTGGGGGACCCACACTCATTCCTGGGGACCCGCACTCATTCCTGGGGGACCCGCACACATTCCTGGGGCCTGCACTCATTCCTGGGGCCTGCACTCATTCCTGGGGGACCCGCACTCATTCCTGGGGGACCTGCACTCATTCCTGGGGACCTGCACTCATTCTGGGGGACCTGCACTCATTTTTGGGGACCCTCACTCATTCCTATGGGACCCGCACTCATTCCTGGGGGACCCGCACTCATTCCTGGGGACTCGCACTCATTCCTGGGGGACCCGCACACATTCCTGGGGCGTGCACTCATTCCTGGGGCCTGCACACATTCCTGGGGCCTGCACTCATTCCTGGGGCCTGCACTCATTCCTGGGGCCTGCACTCATTCCTGGGGACCTGCACTCATTCCTGGGGACCTGCACTCATTCCTGGGGGACTTGCACTCATTCCTGGGGGACCTGCACTCATTCCTGGGAGCTGGCACTCAATGAGACCTGCGCTCATTCCTGGGGCCTGCACTCATTCCTGGAGCCTGCACTCATTCCTGGGGACCTGCACTCATTCCTGGGGGACCTGCACTCATTCCTGGGGGACCTGCACTCATTCCTGGGGGACCTGCACTCATTCCTGGGGGACCTGCACTCATTCCTGGGGGACCTGCACTCATTCCTGGGGGCTGGCACTCAATGAGACCTGGGCTCATTCCTGGGGGACCTGCACTCATTCCTGGGGGCTGGCGCTCAATGAGACTTGCGCTCATTCCTGGGGCCTGCACTCATTCCTGGGGACCTGCACTCATTCCTGGGGACCTGCACTCATTCCTGGGGGACCTGCACTCATTCCTGGGGGACCTGCACTCATTCCTGGGGGACCTGGACTCATTCCTGGGGGACCTGGACTCATTCCTGGGGGACCTGCACTCATTCCTGGGGGCTGGCGCTCAATGAGACCTGCGCTCATTCCTGGGGCCTGCACTCATTCCTGGGGCCTGCACTCATTCCTGGGGACCTGCACTCATTCCTGGGGGACCTGCACTCATTCCTGGGGGACCTGCACTCATTCCTGGGGGACCTGCACTCATTCCTGGGGGACCTGCACTCATTCCTGGGGGACCTGCACTCATTCCTGGGGCCTGCACTCATTCCCGGGGGACCTGCACTCATTCCTGGGGGACCTGCACTCATTCCTGGGGCCTGCACTCATTCCTGGGGACCCGCACTCATTCCTGGGGGACCCGCACTCATTCCTAGGGGACCCGCACACATTCCTGGGGGTCCCGCACACATTCCTGGGGGTCACGCACACATTCCTGGGGGACCTGCACACATTCCTGGGGGACCTGCACACATTCCTATGGGACCCGCACACATTCCTGGGGGACCCGCACTCATTCCTGGGGGATCCGCACACATTCCTGGGGGACTCGCACTCATTCCTGGGGGACCTGCACACATTCCTGGGGGACCTGCACACATTCCTATGGGACCTGCACTCATTCCTGGGGGGCCTGCACTAATTCCTGGGGACCTGCACTCATTCCTGGGGACCTGCTCTCATTCCTGGGGGACTTGCACTCATTCCTGGGGGACCTGCACTCATTCCTGGGGGCTGGCACTCAATGAGACCTGCGCTCTTTCCTGGGGCCTGCACTCATTCCTAGGGTCTGCACTCATTCCTGGGGACCTGCACTCATTCCTGGGGGACCTGCACTCATTCCTGGGGGACCTGCACTCATTCCTGGGGGACCTGCACTCATTCCTGGGGGACCTGCACTCATTCCTGGGGGGCCTGCACTCATTCCTGGGGCCTGCACTCATTCCCGGGGGACCTGCACTCATTCCTGGGGGACCTGCACTCATTCCTGGGGCCTGCACTCATTCCTGGGGACCCGCACTCATTCCTGGGGGACCCGCACTCATTCCTAGGGGACCCGCACACATTCCTGGGGGTCCCGCACACATTCCTGGGGGTCACGCACACATTCCTGGGGGACCTGCACACATTCCTGGGGGACCTGCACACATTCCTATGGGACCTGCACTCATTCCTGGGGGGCCTGCACTAATTCCTGGGGACCTGCACTCATTCCTGGGGACCTGCTCTCATTCCTGGGAGCTGGCACTCAATGAGACCTGCGCTCATTCCTGGGGCCTGCACTCATTCCTGGAGCCTGCACTCATTCCTGGGGGACCTGCACTCATTCCTGGGGGACCTGCACTCATTCCTGGGGGACCTGCACTCATTCCTGGGGGACCTGCACTCATTCCTGGGGGACCTGCACTCATTCCTGGGGGACCTGCACTCATTCCTGGGGGACCTGCACTCATTCCTAGGGGACCTGCACTCATTCCTGGGGGCTGGCACTCAATGAGACCTGGGCTCATTCCTGGGGGACCTGCACTCATTCCTGGGGGCTGGCGCTCAATGAGACTTGCGCTCATTCCTGGGGCCTGCACTCATTCCTGGGGACCTGCACTCATTCCTGGGGACCTGCACTCATTCCTGGGGGACCTGCACTCATTCCTGGGGGACCTGCACTCATTCCTGGGGGACCTGGACTCATTCCTGGGGGACCTGCACTCATTCCTGGGGGACCTGCACTCATTCCTGGGGGCTGGCACTCAATGAGACCTGGGCTCATTCCTGGGGGACCTGCACTCATTCCTGGGGGCTGGCGCTCAATGAGACCTGCGCTCATTCCTGGGGCCTGCACTCATTCCTGGGGCCTGCACTCATTCCTGGGGACCTGCACTCATTCCTGGGGACCTGCACTCATTCCTGGGGGACCTGCACTCATTCCTGGGGGACCTGCACTCATTCCTGGGGGACCTGCACTCATTCCTGGGGGACCTGCACTCATTCCTGGGGGACCTGCACTCATTCCTGGGGCCTGCACTCATTCCCGGGGTACCTGCATTCATTCCTGGGGGACCTGCACTCATTCCTGGGGCCTGCACTCATTCCTGGGGACCCGCACTCATTCCTGGGGGACCCGCACTCATTCCTAGGGGACCCGCACACATTCCTGGGGGTCCCGCACACATTCCTGGGGGTCACGCACACATTCCTGGGGGACCTGCACACATTCCTGGGGGACCTGCACACATTCCTATGGGACCCGCACACATTCCTGGGGGACCCGCACTCATTCCTGGGGGATCCGCACACATTCCTGCGGGACTCGCACTCATTCCTGGGGGACCTGCACACATTCCTGGGGGACCTGCACACATTCCTGGGGGACCTGCACTCATTCCTGGGGGGCCTGCACTAATTCCTGGGGACCTGCACTCATTCCTGGGGACCTGCTCTCATTCCTGGGGGACTTGCACTCATTCCTGGGGGACCTGCACTCATTCCTGGGGGCTGGCACTCAATGAGACCTGCGCTCATTCCTGGGGCCTGCACTCATTCCTAGGGTCTGCACTCATTCCTGGGGGACCTGCACTCATTCCTGGGGGACCTGCACTCATTCCTGGGGGACCTGCACTCATTCCTGGGGGACCTGCACTCATTCCTGGGGGACCTGCACTCATTCCTGGGGGACCTGCACTAATTCCTGGGGGACCTGCACTCATTCCCGGGGGACCTGCACTCATTCCTGGGGGACCTGCACTCATTCCTGGGGGACCTGCACTCATTCCTGGGGGACCTGCACTCATTCCTGGGGGCTGGCACTCAATGAGACCTGGGCTCATTCCTGGGGGACCTGCACTCTTTCCTGGGGGCTGGCACTTAATGAGACCTGCGCTCATTCCTGGGGCCTGCACTCATTCCTGGGGCCTGCACTCATTCCTGGGGGACCTGCACTCATTCCTGGGGGACCTGCACTCATTCCTGGGGGACCTGCACTCATTCCTGGGGGGCCTGCACTCATTTCTGGGGCCTGCACTCATTCCCGGGGGACCTGCACTCATTCCTGGGGGACCTGCACTCATTCCTGGGGCCTGCACTCATTCCTGGGGACCCGCACTCATTCCTGGGGGACCCGCACACATTCCTGGGGGTCACGCACACATTCCTGGGGGTCACGCACACATTCCTGGGGGTCACGCACACATCCCTGGAGGTCCCGCACACATTCCTGGGGGACCTGCACACATTCCTGGGGCCTGCACTCATTCCTGGGGGACCTGCACTCATTCCTGGGGGACCTGCACTCATTCTTGAGGACCTGCATTTATTCCGGGGACCTGCACTCATTCCGGGGGACCCGCACTCATTCCTGGGGGACCCGCACTCATTCCTGGGGGACTCGCACTCATTCCTGGGGGACTCGCACTCATTCCTGGGGGACCCGCACTCATTCCTGGGGGACCCGCACTCATTCCTGGGGGACCCGCACACATTCCTGGGGGTCCCGCACACATTCCTGGGGACCGGCACACATTCCTGGGGGACCTGCACACATTCCTGGGGGACCTGCACTCATACCTGGGGGACCCGCACTCATTCCTGGGGGACCTGCACTCATTCCTGGGGGACCCGCACTCATTCCTGGGGGACCCGCACTCATTCCTGGTAGACCCGCACTTATTCCTGGGGGACCGGCACTCATTCTTGGGGGACCGGCACTCATTCCTGGGGGACCCGCACTCATTCCTGGGGGACCCGCACTCATTCCTGGGGGACCCGCACTCATTCCTGGGAGACCCGCACTCATTCCTGGGGACCCGCACTCATTCCTGGGGGACCCGCACTCATTCCTGGGGACCGGCACTCATTCCTGGGGACCGGCACTCATTCCTGGGGGACCTGCACTCATTCCTGGGGGACCTGCACTCATTCTTGGGGATCTGCACTCATTCCTGGGGGGCCGGCACTCATTCCTGGGGGACCGGCACTCATTCCTGGGGGACCGGCACTCATTCCTGGGGGACCCGCACTCATTCCTAGGGTCCTGCACTCATTCCTGGGGGACCTGCACTCATTCTTGGGGACCTGCACTCATTCCTGGGGGACATGCACTCCTTCCTGGGGGACCCACACTCATTCCTGGGGGACCCGCACACATTCCTGGGGGACCCGCACACATTCATGGGGGTCCCCGCACACATTCCTGGGGGACCTGCACTCATTCCTGGGGGACCTGCACTCATTCCTGGGGGCTGGCACTCATTCCTGGGGGCTGACACTCATTCCTGGGGGCTGGCACTCCTTCCTAGGGGCTGGCGCTCCTTCCTAGGGGCTGGCACTCATTCCTGGGGGCTGGCACTCATTCCCGGGGGACCTGCACTCATTGCCGGGGGACCTGCACTCATTCCCGGGGGACCTGCACTCATTCCTGGGGCCTGCACTCATTCCTGGGGGACCTGCACTCATTCCTGGGGGACCTGCACTCATTCCTGGGGGACCTGCACTCATTCCTGGGGACCTGCACTCATTCCTGCGGACCTGCACTCATTCCTGGGGGACCTGCACTCATTCCTGGGGGACCTGCACTCATTCCTGGGGGACCTGCACTCATTCCTGGGGGCTGGCACTCAATGAGACCTGCGCTCATTCCTGGGGCCTGCACTCATTCCTGGGGCCTGCACTCATTCCTGGGGCCTGCACTCATTCCTGGGGACCTGCACTCCTTCCTGGGGACCTGCACTCATTCCTGGGGACCTGCACTCATTCATGGGGACCTGCACTCATTCCTGGGGACCTGCACTCATTCCTGGGGGACCTGCACTCATTCCTGGGGGACCTGCACTCATTCCTGGGGGCTGGCACTCAATGAGACCTGGGCTCATTCCTGGGGGACCTGCACTCATTCCTGGGGGCTGGCACTTAATGAGACCTGCGCTCATTCCTGGGGCCTGCACTCATTCCTGGGGCCTGCACTCATTCCTGGGGGACCTGCACTCATTCCTGGGGGACCCGCACTCATTCCTGGGGGACCCGCGCACATTCCTGGGGGTCCCGCACACATTCCTAGGGGTCCCGCACACATTCCTGGGGGTCCCGCACACATTCCTGGGGGTCCCGCACACATTCCTGGGGGTCCCGAACACATTCCTGGGGGACCTGCGCACATTCCTGGGGGTCCTGCACTCATTCCTGGGGGCTGGCACTCAATGAGACCTGCGCTCATTCCTGGGGGACCTGCACTCATTCCTGGGACCTGCACTCATTCCTGGGGGACCTGCACTCATTCCCGGGGGACCTGCACTCATTCCCGGGGGACCTGCACTCATTCCCGGGGGACCTGCACTCATTCCTAGGGCCTGCACTCATTCCTGGGGACCTGCACTCATTCCTGGGGGACCTGCACTCATTCCTGGGGGACCTGCACTCATTCCTGGGGGACCCGCACTCATTCCTGGGGGACCCGCACTCATTCCTGGGGGACCCGCGCACATTCCTGGGGGACCCGCGCACATTCCTGGGGGACCCGCGCACATTCCTGGGGGTCCCGCACACATTCCTAGGGGTCCCGCACACATTCCTGGGGGTCCCGCACACATTCCTGGGGGTCCCGCACACATTCCTGGGGCCTGCACTCATTCCTGGGGCCTACACTCATTCCTGGGGGACCCACACTCATTCCTGGGGGACCTGCACTCATTCCTGGGGGACCTGCACTCATTCCTGGGGACCTGCACTCATTCTGGGGGACCTGCACTCATTTCTGGGGACCCGCACTCATTCCTATGGGACCCGCACTCATTCCTGGGGGACCCGCACTCATTCCTGGGGACCCGCACTCATTCCTGGGGGACCCGCACACATTCCTGGGGCCTGCACTCATTCCTGGGGCCTGCACACATTCCTGGGGCCTGCACTCATTCCTGGGGCCTGCACTCATTCCTGGGGGATCTGCACTCATTTCTGGGGACCTGCACTCATTCCTGGGGGACCTGCACTCATTCCTGGGGGACCTGCACTCATTCCTGGGGGACCTGCACTCATTCCTGGGGACCTGCACTCATTCCTGGGGGACCTGCACTCATTCCTGGGGGACCTGCACTCATTCCTGGGGGCTGGCACTCAATGAGACCTGCGCTCATTCCTGGGGCCTGCACTCATTCCTGGAGCCTGCACTCATTCCTGGGGACCTGCACTCATTCCTGGGGGACCTGCACTCATTCCTGGGGGACCTGCACTCATTCCTGGGGGACCTGCACTCATTCCTGGGGGACCTGCACTCATTCCTGGGGGACCTGCACTCATACCTGGGGGACCTGCACTCATTCCTGGGGGACCTGCACTCATTCCTGGGGGACCTGCACTCATTCCTGGGGGCTGGCACTCAATGAGACCTGGGCTCATTCCTGGGGGACCTGCACTCATTCCTGGGGGCTGGCGCTCAATGAGACCTGCGCTCATTCCTGGGGCCTGCACTCATTCCTGGGGCCTGCACTCATTCCTGGGGACCTGCACTCATTCCTGGGGACCTGCACTCAATCCTGGGGGACCTGCACTCATTCCTGGGGGACCTGCACTCATTCCTGGGGGACCTGCACTCATTCCTGGGGGACCTGCACTCATTCCTGGGGCCTGCACTCATTCCTGGGGGACCCGCACTCATTCCTGGGGGACCCGCACTCATTCCTGGGGGACCTGCACACATTCCTGGGGGTCCCGCACACATTCCTGGGGGTCACACACACATTCCTGGGGGTCCTGCACACATTCCTGGGGGACCTGCACACATTCCTGGGGGACCTGCACACATTCCTATGGGACCCGCACACATTCCTGGGGGTCCCGCACACATTCCTGGGGGACCTGCACACATTCCTGGGGGACCTGCACACATTCCTGGGGGACCTGCACACATTCCTATGGGACCCGCACACATTCCTGGGGGACCTGCACACATTCCTGGGGGACCTGCACACATTCCTATGGGACCCGCACACATTCCTGGGGGACCCGCACTCATTCCTGGGGGACCCGCACACATTCCTGGGGGACTCGCACTCATTCCTGGGGGACCTGCACACATTCCTGGGGGACCTGCACTCATTCCTGGGGGGCCTGCACTCATTCCTGGGGACCTGCACTCATTCCTGGGGACCTGCTCTCATTCATTGGGGACTTGCACTCATTCCTGGGGGACCTGCACTCATTCCTGGGGGCTGGCAATCAATGAGACCTGCGCTCATTCCTGGGGCCTGCACTCATTCCTAGGGCCTGCACTCAATCCTGGGGACCTGCACTCATTCCTGGGGGACCTGCACTCATTCCTGGGGGACCTGCACTCATTCCTGGGGGACCTGCACTCATTCCTGGGGGACCTGCACTCATTCCTTGGGGACCTGCACTCATTCCTGGGGGACCTGCACTCATTCCTGGGGGACCTGCACTCATTCCTGGGGGACCTGCACTCATACCTGGGGGACCTGCACTCATTCCTGGGGGACCTGCACTCATTCCTGGGGGCTGGCACTCAATGAGACCTGGGCTCATTCCTGGGGGACCTGCACTCATTCCTGGGGGCTGGCACTTAATGAGACCTGCGCTCATTCCTGGGGGACCTGCACTCATTCCTGGGGGACCTGCACTCATTCCTGGGGGACCTGCACTCATTCCTGGGGGACCTGCACTCATTCCTGGGGGACCTGCACTCATTCCTGGGACCTGCACTCATTCCTCGGGGACCTGCACTCATTTCTGGGGACCTGCACTCATTCCAGGGGGACCTGCACTCATTCCAGGGGGACCTGAACTCATTCCAGGGGGACCTGAACTCATTCCTGGGGGACCTGCACTCATTCCTGGGGGACCTGCACTCATTCCTGGGGGACCGGCACTCATTCCTAGGGGGCCTGCACTCATTCTGGGGGACCTGCACTCATTTCTGGGGACCCGCACTCATTCCTGGGGGACCTGCACTCATTCTTGGGGACCCGCACTCATTCCTGGGGGACCCGCACTCATTCCTGGGGGACCCGCGCACATTCCTGGGGGTCCCGCACACATTCCTGGGGGTCCTGCACTCATTCCTGGGGGCTGGCACTCAATGAGACCTGCGCTCATTCCTGTGGGACCTGCACTCATTCCTGGGACCTGCACTCATTCCTGGGGGACCTGCACTCATTCCTGGGGGACCTGCACTCATTCCTGGGGGACCTGCACTCATTCCTGGGGCCTGCACTCATTCCTGGGGACCCGCACTCATTCCTGGAGGACCTGCACTCATTCCTGGGGGACCCGCACTCATTCCTGGGGGACCCGCGCACATTCCTGGGGGACCCGCGCACATTCCTGGGGGTCCCGCACACATTCCTAGTGGTCCCGCACACATTCCTGGGGGTCCCGCACACATTCCTGGGGGTCCCGCACACATTCCTGGGGCCTGCACTCATTCCTGGGGCATGCACTCATTCCTGGGGGACCCGCACTCATTCCTGGGGGACCTGCACTCATTCCTGGGGGACCTGCACTCATTCCTAGGGGACCTGCACTCATTCCTAGGGGACCTGCACTCATTCCTGGGGGACCTGCACTCATTCCTGGGGGCTGGCACTCAATGAGACCTGGGCTCATTCCTGGGGGACCTGCACTCATTCCTGGGGGCTGGCGCTCAATGAGACCTGCGCTCATTCCTGGGGCCTGCGCTCATTCCTGGGGCCTGCACTCATTCCTGGGGACCTGCACTCATTCCTGGGGACCTGCACTCATTCCTGGGGGACCTGCACTCATTCCTGGGGGACCTGCACTCATTCCTGGGGGACCTGCACTCATTCCTGGGGGACCTGCACTCATTCCTGGGGGACCTGCACTCATTCCTGGGGGACCTGCACTCATTCCTGGGGGACCTGCACTCATTCCTGGGGGCTGGCACTCAATGAGACCTGGGCTCATTCCTGGGGGACCTGGGCTCATTCCTGGGGGCTGGCGCTCAATGAGACCTGCGCTCATTCCTGGGGCCTGCACTCATTCCTGGGGCCTGCACTCATTCCTGGGGACCTGCACTCATTCCTGGGGACCTGCACTCATTCCTGGGGGACCTGCACTCATTCCTGGGGGACCTGCACTCATTCCTGGGGGACCTGCACTCATTCCTGGGGGACCTGCACTCATTCCTGGGGGACCTGCACTCATTCCTGGGGGCTGGCGCTCAATGAGACCTGCGCTCATTCCTGGGGCCTGCACTCATTCCTGGGGCCTGCACTCATTCCTAGGGACCTGCACTCATTCCTGGGGGACCTGCACTCATTCCTGGGGGACCTGCACTCATTCCTGGGGGACCTGCACTCATTCCTGGGGGACCTGCACTCATTCCTGGGGGACCTGCACTCATTCCTGGGGGACCTGCACTCATTCCTGGGGCCTGCACTCATTCCCGGGGGACCTGCACTCATTCCTGGGGGACCTGCACTCATTCCTGGGGCCTGCACTCATTCCTGGGGACCCGCACTCATTCCTGGGGGACCCGCACTCATTCCTGGGGGACCCGCACTCATTCCTGGGGGACCCGCACACATTCCTGGGGGTCCCGCACACATTCCTGGGGGTCACGCACACATTCCTGGGGGTCACGCACACATTCCTGGGGGACCTGCACACATTCCTGGGGGACCTGCACACATTCCTATGGGACCCGCACACATTCCTGGGGGACCCGCACTCATTCCTGGGGGACCCGCACACATTCCTGGGGGACCTGCACACATTCCTGGGGGGCCTGCACACATTCCTGGGGGGCCTGCACTCATTCCTGGGGGGCCTGCACTCATTCCTGGGGACCTGCACTCATTCCTGGGGACCTGCTCTCATTCCTCGGGGACTTGCACTCATTCCTGGGGGGCCTGCACTCATTCCTGGGGGGCCTGCACTCATTCCTGGGGACCTGCACTCATTCCTGGGGACCTGCTCTCATTCCTGGGGGACTTGCACTCATTCCTGGGGGACCTGCACTCATTCCTAGGGCCTGCACTCATTCCTGGGGACCTGCACTCATTCCTGGGGGACCTGCACTCATTCCTGGGGGACCTGCACTCATTCCCTGGGGACCTGAACTCATTCCTGGGGGACCTGCACTCATTCCTGGGGGACCTGCACTCATTCCTGGGGGACCTGCACTCATTCCTGGGGGACCTGCACTCATTCCTGGGGGCTGGCACTCAATGAGACCTGGGCTCATTCCTGGGGGACCTGCACTCATTCCTGGGGGCTGGCACTTAATGAGACCTGCGCTCATTCCTGGGGGACCTGCACTCATTCCTGGGGGGCCTGCACTCATTCCTGGGGGACCTGCACTCATTCCTGGGGGACCTGCACTCATTCCTGGGACCTGCACTCATTCCTGGGGGACCTGCACTCATTCCTCGGGGACCTGCACTCATTCCTCGGGGGTCTGCACTCATTTCTGGGGTCTGCACTCATTCCAGGGGGACCTGCACTCATTCCAGGGGGACCTGAACTCATTCCTGGGGGACCTGCACTCATTCCTGGGGGACCTGCACTCATTCCTAGGGGGCCTGCACTAATTCTGGGGGACCTGCACTCATTTCTTGGGACCCGCACTCATTCCTGGGGGACCTGCACTCATTCCTGGGGGACCCGCACTCATTCCTGGGGGACCCGCACTCATTCCTGGGGGACCCGCGCACATTCCTGGGGGTCCCGCACACATTCCTGGGGGTCCTGCACTCATTCCTGGGGGCTGGCACTCAATGAGACCTGCGCTCATTCCTGGGGGACCTGCACTCACTCCTGGGACCTGCACTCATTCCTGGGGGACCTGCACTCATTCCCGGGGGACCTGCACTCATTCCCGGGGGACCTGCACTCATTCCTGGGGCCTGCACTCATTCCTGGGGACCCGCACTCATTCCTAGAGGACCTGCACTCATTCCTGGGGGACCCGCACTCATTCCTGGGGGACCCGCGCACATTCCTGGGGGACCCGTGCACATTCCTGGGGGTCCCGCACACATTCCTAGGGGTACCCGCACACATTCCTGGGGGTCCCGCACACATTCCTGGGGGTCCCGCACACATTCCTGGGGCCTGCACTCATTCCTGGGGCCTGCACTCATTCCTGGGGCATGCACTCATTCCTGGGGGACCCGCACTCATTCCTGGGGGACCTGCACTCATTCCTGGGGGACCTGCACTCATTCCTGGGGACCTGCACTCATTCTGGGGGACCTGCACTCATTTCTGGGGACCCGCACTCATTCCTATGGGACCCGCACTCATTCCTGGGGACCCGCACTCATTCCTGGGGGACCCGCACACATTCCTGGGGTCTGCACTCATTCCTGGGGCCTGCACACATTCCTGGGGCCTGCACACATTCCTGGGGCCTGCACTCATTCCTGGGGCCTGCACTCATTCCTGGGGCCTGCACTCATTCCTGGGGCCTGCACTCATTTCTGGGGGACCCGCACTTATTTCTGGGGGACCTGCCCTCATTCCTGGGGGACCTGCACTCATTTCTGGGGACCTGCACTCATTCCTGGGGGACCTGCACTCATTCCTGGGGGACCTGCACTCATTCCTGGGGGACCTGCACTCATTCCTGGGGGACCTGCACTCATTCCTGGGGACCTGCACTCAATCCTGGGGACCTGCACTCATTCCTGGGGGACCCGCACACATTCCTGAGGGACCCGCACACATTCCTGGGGGACCCGCACACATTCATGGGGGTCCCGCACACATTCCTGGGGGACCCGCACACATTCATGGGGGCTGGCACTCAATGAGACCTGCGCTCATTCCTGGGGCCTGCACTCATTCCTGGGGCCTGCACTCATTCCTGGGGACCTGCACTCATTCCTGGGGCCTGCACTCATTCCTGGGGACCTGCACTCATTCCTGGGGGACCTGCAATCATTCCTGGGGGACCTGCACTCATTCCTGGGGACCTGCACTCATTCCTGGGGACCTGCACTCATTCCTGGGGACCTGCACTCATTCCTGGGGGACTTGCACTCATTCCTGGGGGACCTGCACTCATTCCTGGGGGCTGGCACTCAATGAGACCTGCGCTCATTCCTGGGGCCTGCACTTATTCCTGGAGCCTGCACTCATTCCTGTGGACCTGCACTCATTCCTGTGGACCTGCACTCATTCATGGGGGACCTGCACTCATTCATGGGGGACCTGCACTCATTCCTGGGGGACCTGCACTCATTCCTGGGGGACTTGCACTCATTCCTAGGGGACCTGCACTCATTCCTAGGGGACCTGCACTCATTCCTGGGGGACCTGCACTCATTCCTGGGGGCTGGCACTCAATGAGACCTGGGCTCATTCCTGGGGGACCTGCACTCATTCCTGGGGGCTGGCGCTCAATGAGACCTGCGCTCATTCCTGGGGCCTGCACTCATTCCTGGGGCCTGCACTCATTCCTGGGGACCTGCACTCATTCCTGGGGGACCTGCACTCATTCCTGGGGGACCTGCACTCATTCCTGGGGGACCTGCACTCATTCCTGGGGGACCTGCACTCATTCCTGGGGGACCTGCACTCATTCCTGGGGGACCTGCACTCATTCCTGGGGGACCTGCACTCATTCATGGGGGCTGGCACTCAATGAGACCTGGGCTCATTCCTGGGGGACCTGGGCTCATTCCTGGGGGCTGGCGCTCAATGAGACCTGCGCTCATTCCTGGGGCCTGCACTCATTCCTGGGGCCTGCACTCATTCCTGGGGACCTGCACTCATTCCTGGGGGGCCTGCACTCATTCCTGGGGGACCTGCACTCATTCCTGGGGGACCTGCACTCATTCCTGGGGGCTGGCACTCAATGAGACCTGGGCTCATTCCTGGGGGACCTGCACTCATTCCTGGGGGCTGGCGCTCAATGAGACCTGCGCTCATTCCTGGGGCCTGCACTCATTCCTGGGGCCTGCCCTCATTCCTGGGGACCTGCACTCATTCCTGGGGGACCTGCACTCATTCCTGGGGGACCTGCACTCATTCCTGGGGGACCTGCACTCATTCCTGGGGGACCTGCACTCATTCCTGGGGGACCTGCACTCATTCCTGGGGGACCTGCACTCATTCCTGGGGGACCTGCACTCATTCCTGGGGGACCTGCACTCATTCCTGGGGGACCTGCACTCATTCCTGGGGGCTGGCACTCAATGAGACCTGGGCTCATTCCTGGGGGACCTGCACTCATTCCTGGGGGCTGGCACTTAATGAGACCTGCGCTCATTCCTGGGGGACCTGCACTCATTCCTGGGACCTGCACTCATTCCTGGGGGACCTGCACTCATTCCTCGGGGACCTGCACTCATTTCTGGGGTCTGCACTCATTCCAGGGGGACCTGCACTCATTCCTGGGGGACCTGCACTCATTCCTGGGGGACCTGCACTCATTCCTAGGGGACCTGCACTCATTCCTGGGGGACTTGCACTCATTCCTGGGGGACCTGCACTCATTCCTGGGGGCTGGCACTCAATGAGACCTGCGCTCATTCCTGGGGCCTGCACTCATTCCTGGAGCCTGCACTCATTCCTGTGGACCTGCACTCATTCATGGGGGACCTGCACTCATTCCTGGGGGACCTGCACTCATTCCTGGGGGACCTGCACTCATTCCTGGGGGACCTGCACTCATTCCTGGGGGACCTGCACTCATTCCTGGGGGACCTGCACTCATTCCTAGGGGACCTGCACTCATTCCTAGGGGACCTGCACTCATTCCTGGGGGCTGGCACTCAATGAGACCTGGGCTCATTCCTGGGGGACCTGCACTCATTCCTGGGGGCTGGCGCTCAATGAGACCTGCGCTCATTCCTGGGGCCTGCACTCATTCCTGGGGCCTGCACTCATTCCTGGGGACCTGCACTCATTCCTGGGGGACCTGCACTCATTCCTGGGGGACCTGCACTCATTCCTGGGGGACCTGCACTCATTCCTGGGGGACCTGCACTCATTCCTGGGGGACCTGCACTCATTCCTGGGGGACCTGCACTCATTCAGGGGGGCTGGCACTCAATGAGACCTGGGCTCATTCCTGGGGGACCTGCACTCATTCCTGGGGGCTGGCGCTCAATGAGACCTGCGCTCATTCCTGGGGCCTGCACTCATTCCTGGGGACCTGCACTCATTCCTGGGGGACCTGCACTCATTCCTGGGGGACCTGCACTCATTCCTGGGGGACCTGCACTCATTTCTGGGGGACCTGCACTCATTCCTGGGGGACCTGCGCTCATTCCTGGGGGACCTGCACTCATTCCTGGGGGACCTGCACTCATTCCTGGGGGGCCTGCACTCATTCCTGGGGGACCTGCACTCATTCCTGGGGGACCTGCACTCATTCCCTGCACTCATTCCTGGGGGACCTGCACTCATTCCTGGGGGACCTGCACCTCATTCCTGGGGGACCTGCACTCATTCCTGGGGCCTGCACTCATTCCCGGGGGACCTGCACTCATTCCTGGGGGGCCTGCACTCATTCCTGGGGACCCGCACTCATTCCTGGGGGACCCGCACTCATTCCTGGGGGACCCGCACTCATTCCTGGGGGACCCGCACTCATTCCTGGGGGACCTGCACACATTCCTGGGGGTCCCGCACACATTCCTGGGGGTCAAGCACACATTCCTGGGGGTCCCGCACACATTCCTGGGGGACCTGCACACATTCCTATGGGACCCGCACACATTCCTGGGGGACCCGCACTCATTCCTGGGGGACCCGCACACATTCCTGGAGGACTCGCACTCATTCCTGGGGGACTCGCACTCATTCCTGGGGGACCTGCACTCATTCTTGGGGGCCTGCACTCATTCCTGGGGGGCCTGCACTCATTCCTGGGGGGCCTGCACTCATTCCTGGGGGACCTGCACTCATTCCTGGGGGACCTGCACTCATTCCTGGGGGCTGGCACTCAATGAGACCTGCGCTCATTCCTGGGGCCTGCACTCATTCCTAGGGCCTGCACTCATTCCTGGGGACCTGCACTCATTCCTGGGGGACCTGCACTCATTCCTGGGGGACCTGCACTCATTCCTTGGGGACCTGCACTCATTCCTGGGGGACCTGCACTCATACCTGGGGGAACTGCACTCATTCCTGGGGGACCTGCACTCATTCCTGGGGGCTGGCACTCAATGAGACCTGGGCTCATTCCTGGGGGACCTGCACTCATTCCTGGGGGCTGGCACTTAATGAGACCTGCGCTCATTCCTGGGGCCTGCACTCATTCCTGGGGGACCTGCACTCATTCCTGGGGGACCTGCACTCATTCCTGGGACCTGCACTCATTCCTGGGGGACCTGCACTCATTCCTGGGGGACCTGCACTCATTTCTGGGGTCTGCACTCATTCCAGGGGGACCTGCACTCATTCCTGGGGGACCTGCACTCATTCCTGGGGGACCTGCACTCATTCCTGGGGGACCTGCACTCATTCCTGGGGCCTGCACTCATTCCTGGGGACCCGCACTCATTCCTGGGGGACCCGCACTCATTCCTGGGGGACCTGCACACATTCCTGAGGGTCCCGCACACATTCCTGGGGGTCACGCACACATTCCTGGGGGTCCCGCACACATTCCTGGGGGACCTGCACACATTCCTGGGGGACCTGCACACATTCCTATGGGACCCGCACACATTCCTGGGGGACCCGCACTCATTCCTGGGGGACCCGCACACATTCCTGGGGGACTCGCACTCATTCCTGGGGGACTCGCACTCATTCCTGGGGGACCTGCACTCATTCCTGGGGGGCCTGCACTCATTCCTGGGGGGCCTGCACTCATTCCTGGGGGGCCTGCACTCATTCCTGGGGAACCTGCACTCATTCCTGGGGGACCTGCACTCATTCCTGGGGGCTGGCACTCAATGAGACCTGCGCTCATTCCTGGGGCCTGCACTCATTCCTAGGGCCTGCACTCATTCCTGGGGACCTGCACTCATTCCTGGGGGACCTGCACTCATTCCTGGGGGACCTTCACTCATTCCTGGGGGACCTGCACTCATTCCTTGGGGACCTGCACTCATTCCTGGGGGACCTGCACTCATACCTGGGGGACCTGCACTCATACCTGGGGGAACTGCACTCATTCCTGGGGGACCTGCACTCATTCCTGGGGGCTGGCACTCAATGAGACCTGGGCTCATTCCTGGGGGACCTGCACTCATTCCTGGGGGCTGGCACTTAATGAGACCTGCGCTCATTCCTGGGGGACCTGCACTCATTCCTGGGGGACCTGCACTCATTCCTGGGGGACCTGCACTCATTCCTGGGGGACCTGCACTCATTCCTGGGACCTGCACTCATTCCTGGGGGACCTGCACTCATTCCTGGGGGACCTGCACTCATTTCTGGGGTCTGCACTCATTCCAGGGGGACCTGCACTCATTCCTGGGGGACCTGCACTCATTCCTAGGGGACCTGCACTCATTCCTGGAGGACCTGCACTCATTCCTGGGGGACCTGCACTCATTCCTGGGGGCTGGCACTCAATGAGACCTGCTCTCATTCCTGGGGGACCTGCACTCATTCCTGGGACCTGCAGTCATTCCTGGGGGACCTGCACTCATTCCCGGGGGACCTGCACTCATTCCCGGGGGACCTGCACTCATTCCCGGGGGACCTGCACTCATTCCTGGGGGACCTGCACTCATTCCTGGGGGACCTGCACTCATTCCTGGGGCCTGCACTCATTCCTGGGGACCAGCACTCATTCCTGGGGGACCTGCACTCATTCCTGGGGGATGCGCACTCATTCCTGGGGGACCCGCGCACATTCCTGGGGGTCCCGCACACATTCCTAGGGGTCCCGCACACATTCCTGGGGGTCCCGCACACATTCCTGGGGTCCCGCACACATTCCTGGGGGACCTGCACACATTCCTGGGGGACCTGCACACATTCCTATGGGACCCGCACTCATTCCTGGGGGACCCACACTCATTCCTGGGGACCCGCACTCATTCCTGGGGGACCCGCACACATTCCTGGGACCTGCACTCATTCCTGGGGGACCCGCACTCATTCCTGGGGGACCCGCACTCATTCCTGGGGGACCTGCACTCATTCCTGGGGGACCTGCACTCATTCCTGGGGACCTGGACTCATTCTGGGGGACCTGCACTCATTTCTGGGGACCCGCACTCATTCCTATGGGACCCGCACTCATTCCTGGGGGACCTGCACTCATTCCTGGGGGACCCGCACTCATTCCTGGGGGACCCCTGCACATTCCTGGGGGTCCTTCACTCATTCCTGGGGGCTGGCACTCAATGAGACCTGCGCTCATTCCTGAGGGACCTGCACTCATTCCTGGGACCTGCACTCATTCCTGGGGGACCTGCACTCATTCCCGGGGGACCTGCACTCATTCCCGGGGGACCTGCACTCATTCCTGGGGACCCGCACTCATTCCTGGGGACCCGCACTCATTCCTGGGGACCCGCACTCATTCCTGGGGGACCTGCACTCATTCCTGGGGGACCCGCACTCATTCCTGGGGGACCCGCGCACATTCCTGGGGGACCCGCGCACATTCCTGGGGGTCCCGCACACATTCCTAGGGGTCCCGCACACATTCCTGGGGGTCCCGCACACATTCCTGGGGGTCCCGCACACATTCCTGGGGGTCCCGAACACATTCCTAGGGGACCTGCACACATTCCTGGGGGACCTGCACACATTCCTATGGGACCCGCACTCATTCCTAGGGGACCCACACTCATTCCTGGGGACCCGCACTCATTCCTGGGGGACCCGCACACATTCCTGGGGCCTGCACTCATTCCTGGGGGACCCGCACACATTCCTGGGACCTGCACTCATTCCTGGGGCCTGCATTCATTCCTGGGGGACCCGCACTCATTCCTGGGGGACCCACACTCATTCCTGGGGACCCGCACTCATTCCTGGGGGACCCGCACACATTCCTGGGACCTGCACTCATTCCTGGGGCCTGCACTCATTCCTGGGGGACCCGCACTCATTCCTGGGGGACCTGCACTCATTCCTGGGGACCTGGGCTCATTCTGGGGGACCTGCACTCATTTCTGGGGACCCGCACTCATTCCTATGGGACCCGCACTCATTCCTGGGGGACCTACACTCATTCCTGGGGGACCCGCACTCATTCCTGGGGGACCCGTGCACATTCCTGGGGGTCCGGCACACATTCCTGGGGGTCCTTCACTCATTCCTGGGGGCTGGCACTCAATGAGACCTGCGCTCATTCCTGGGGGACCTGCACTCATTCCTGGGACCTGCACTCATTCCTGGGGGACCTGCACTCATTCCCGGGGGACCTGCACTCATTCCCGGGGGACCTGCACTCATTCCTGGGGCCTGCACTCATTCCTGGGGACCTGCACTCATTCCTGGGGGACCTGCACTCATTCCTGGGGGACCCGCACTCATTCCTGGGGGACCCGCGCACATTCCTGGGGGACCCGCGCACATTCCTGGGGGTCCCGCACACATTCCTAGGGGTCCCGCACACATTCCTGGGGGTCCCGCACACATTCCTGGGGGTCCCGCACACATTCCTGGGGGACCTGCACACATTCCTGGGGGACCTGCACACATTCCTATGGGACCCGCACTCATTCCTGGGGGACCCACACTCATTCCTGGGGACCCGCACTCATTCCTGGGGGACCCGCACACATTCCTGGGGCCTGCACTCATTCCTGGGGCCTGCACTCATTCCTGGGGGACCCGCACTCATTCCTGGGGGACCTGCACTCATTCCTGGGGACCTGCACTCATTCTGGGGGACCTGCACTCATTTTTGGGGACCCTCACTCATTCCTATGGGACCCGCACTCATTCCTGGGGGACCCGCACTCATTCCTGGGGACTCGCACTCATTCCTGGGGGACCCGCACTCATTCCTGGGGCCTGCACTCATTCCTGGGGCCTGCACACATTCCTGGGGCCTGCACTCATTCCTGGGGCCTGCACTCATTCCTGGGGACCTGCACTCATTCCTGGGGACCTGCACTCATTCCTGGGGGACTTGCACTCATTCCTGGGGGACCTGCACTCATTCCTGGGAGCTGGCACTCAATGAGACCTGCGCTCATTCCTGGGGCCTGCACTCATTCCTGGAGCCTGCACTCATTCCTGGGGATCTGCACTCATTCCTGGGGGACCTGCACTCATTCCTGGGGGACCTGCACTCATTCCTGGGGGACCTGCACTCATTCCTGGGGGACCTGCACTCATTCCTGGGGGCTGGCACTCATTCCTGGGGGCTGGCACTCAATGAGACCTGGGCTCATTCCTGGGGGACCTGCACTCATTCCTGGGGGCTGGCGCTCAATGAGACTTGCGCTCATTCCTGGGGCCTGCACTCATTCCTGGGGACCTGCACTCATTCCTGGGGACCTGCACTCATTCCTGGGGGACCTGCACTCATTCCTGGGGGACCTGCACTCATTCCTGGGGGACCTGGACTCATTCCTGGGGGACCTGCACTCATTCCTGGGGACCTGCACTCATTCCTGGGGGACCTGCACTCATTCCTGGGGGACCTGCACTCATTCCTGGGGGACCTGGACTCATTCCTGGGGGACCTGCACTCATTCCTGGGGGACCTGCACTCATTCCTGGGGGCTGGCACTCAATGAGACCTGGGCTCATTCCTGGGGGACCTGCACTCATTCCTGGGGGCTGGCGCTCAATGAGACCTGCGCTCATTCCTGGGGCCTGCACTCATTCCTGGGGCCTGCACTCATTCCTGGGGACCTGCACTCATTCCTGGGGACCTGCACTCATTCCTGGGGGACCTGCACTCATTCCTGGGGGACCTGCACTCATTCCTGGGGGACCTGCACTCATTCCTGGGGGACCTGCACTCATTCCTGGGGGACCTGCACTCATTCCTGGGGCCTGCACTCATTCCCGGGGGACCTGCACTCATTCCTGGGGGACCTGCACTCATTCCTGGGGCCTGCACTCATTCCTGGGGACCCGCACTCATTCCTGGGGGACCCGCACTCATTCCTAGGGGACCCGCACACATTCCTGGGGGTCCCGCACACATTCCTGGGGGTCACGCACACATTCCTGGGGGACCTGCACACATTCCTGGGGGACCTGCACACATTCCTATGGGACCCGCACACATTCCTGGGGGACCCGCACTCATTCCTGGGGGATCCGCACACATTCCTGGGGGACTCGCACTCATTCCTGGGGGACCTGCACACATTCCTGGGGGACCTGCACACATTCCTATGGGACCTGCACTCATTCCTGGGGGGCCTGCACTAATTCCTGGGGACCTGCACTCATTCCTGGGGACCTGCTCTCATTCCTGGGGGACTTGCACTCATTCCTGGGGGACCTGCACTCATTCCTGGGGGCTGGCACTCAATGAGACCTGCGCTCATTCCTGGGGCCTGCACTCATTCCTAGGGTCTGCACTCATTCCTGGGGACCTGCACTCATTCCTGGGGGACCTGCACTCATTCCTGGGGGACCTGCACTCATTCCTGGGGGACCTGCACTCATTCCTGGGGGACCTGCACTCATTCCTGGGGGGCCTGCACTCATTCCTGGGGCCTGCACTCATTCCCGGGGGACCTGCACTCATTCCTGGGGGACCTGCACTCATTCCTGGGGCCTGCACTCATTCCTGGGGACCCGCACTCATTCCTGGGGGACCCGCACTCATTCCTAGGGGACCCGCACACATTCCTGGGGGTCCCGCACACATTCCTGGGGGTCACACACACATTCCTGGGGGACCTGCACACATTCCTGGGGGACCTGCACACATTCCTATGGGACCCGCACACATTCCTGGGGGACCCGCACTCATTCCTGGGGGATCCGCACACATTCCTGGGGGACTCGCACTCATTCCTGGGGGACCTGCACACATTCCTGGGGGACCTGCACACATTCCTATGGGACCTGCACTCATTCCTGGGGGGCCTGCACTAATTCCTGGGGACCTGCACTCATTCCTGGGGACCTGCTCTCATTCCTGGGAGCTGGCACTCAATGAGACCTGCGCTCATTCCTGGGGCCTGCACTCATTCCTGGAGCCTGCACTCATTCCTGGGGACCTGCACTCATTCCTGGGGGACCTGCACTCATTCCTGGGGGACCTGCACTCATTCCTGGGGGACCTGCACTCATTCCTGGGGGACCTGCACTCATTCCTGGGGGACCTGCACTCATTCCTGGGGGACCTGCACTCATTCCTGGGGGACCTGCACTCATTCCTGGGGGACCTGCACTCATTCCTGGGGGCTGGCACTCAATGAGACCTGGGCTCATTCCTGGGGGACCTGCACTCATTCCTGGGGGCTGGCGCTCAATGAGACTTGCGCTCATTCCTGGGGCCTGCACTCATTCCTGGGGACCTGCACTCATTCCTGGGGACCTGCACTCATTCCTGGGGGACCTGCACTCATTCCTGGGGGACCTGCACTCATTCCTGGGGGACCTGGACTCATTCCTGGGGGACCTGCACTCATTCCTGGGGGACCTGCACTCATTCCTGGGGGCTGGCACTCAATGAGACCTGGGCTCATTCCTGGGGGACCTGCACTCATTCCTGGGGGCTGGCGCTCAATGAGACCTGCGCTCATTCCTGGGGCCTGCACTCATTCCTGGGGCCTGCACTCATTCCTGGGGACCTGCACTCATTCCTGGGGACCTGCACTCATTCCTGGGGGACCTGCACTCATTCCTGGGGGACCTGCACTCATTCCTGGGGGACCTGCACTCATTCCTGGGGGACCTGCACTCATTCCTGGGGGACCTGCACTCATTCCTGGGGCCTGCACTCATTCCCGGGGGACCTGCATTCATTCCTGGGGGACCTGCACTCATTCCTGGGGCCTGCACTCATTCCTGGGGACCCGCACTCATTCCTGGGGGACCCGCACTCATTCCTAGGGGACCCGCACACATTCCTGGGGGTCCCGCACACATTCCTGGGGGTCACGCACACATTCCTGGGGGACCTGCACACATTCCTGGGGGACCTGCACACATTCCTATGGGACCCGCACACATTCCTGGGGGACCCGCACTCATTCCTGGGGGATCCGCACACATTCCTGGGGGACTCGCACTCATTCCTGGGGGACCTGCACACATTCCTGGGGGACCTGCACACATTCCTATGGGACCTGCACTCATTCCTGGGGGGCCTGCACTAATTCCTGGGGACCTGCACTCATTCCTGGGGACCTGCTCTCATTCCTGGGGGACTTGCACTCATTCCTGGGGGACCTGCACTCATTCCTGGGGGTTGGCACTCAATGAGACCTGCGCTCATTCCTGGGGCCTGCACTCATTCCTAGGGTCTGCACTCATTCCTGGGGGACCTGCACTCATTCCTGGGGGACCTGCACTCATTCCTGGGGGACCTGCACTCATTCCTGGGGGACCTGCACTCATTCCTGGGGGACCTGCACTCATTCCTGGGGGACCTGCACTCATTCCCGGGGGACCTGCACTCATTCCTGGGGGACCTGCACTCATTCCTGGGGGACCTGCACTCATTCCTGGGGGACCTGCACTCATTCCTGGGGGCTGGCACTCAATGAGACCTGGGCTCATTCCTGGGGGACCTGCACTCATTCCTGGGGGCTGGCACTTAATGAGACCTGCGCTCATTCCTGGGGCCTGCACTCATTCCTGGGGCCTGCACTCATTCCTGGGGGACCTGCACTCATTCCTGGGGGACCTGCACTCATTCCTGGGGGACCTGCACTCATTCCTGGGGGACCTGCACTCATTTCTGGGGCCTGCACTCATTTCTGGGGCCTGCACTCATTCCCGGGGGACCTGCACTCATTCCTGGGGGACCTGCACTCATTCCTGGGGCCTGCACTCATTCCTGGGGACCCGCACTCATTCCTGGGGGACCCGCACACATTCCTGGGGGTCACGCACACATTCCTGGGGGTCACGCACACATTCCTGGGGGTCACGCACACATTCCTGGAGGTCCCGCACACATTCCTGGGGGACCTGCACACATTCCTGGGGGACCTGCACACATTCCTATGGGACCCGCACACATTCCTGGGGGACCAGCACACATTCCTGGGGGACCCGCACACATTCCTGGGGGACCCGCACTCATTCCTGGGGGACCTGCACACATTCCTGGGGGACCTGCACACATTCCTATGGGACCCGCACTCATTCCTGGGGGACCCACACTCATTACTGGGGACCCGCACCCATTCCTGGGGGACCCGCACACATTCCTGGGGCCTGCACTCATTCCTGGGGCCTGCATTCATTCCTGGGGGACCTGCACTCATTCCTGGGGGACCTGCACTCATTCCTGGGGGACCTGCACTCATTCCTGGGGCCTGCACTCATTCCTGGGGCCTGCACTTATTCCCGGGGGACCCGCACTCATTCCCGGGGGACCCGCACTCATTCCTGGGGGACCCGCACTCATTCCTGGGGGACCCGCACACATTCCTGGGGGACCCGCACACATTCATGGGGGTCCCGCACACATTCCTGGGGGACCCGCACACATTCATGGGGGTCCCGCACACATTCCTGGGGGACCCGCACTCATTCCTGGGGGCTGGCACTCAATGAGACCTGCGCTCATTCCTGAGGCCTGCACTCATTCCTGAGGCCTGCACTCATTCCTGGGGCCTGCACTCATTCCTGGGGACCTGCACTCATTCCTGGGGACCTGCACTTATTCCTGGGGGACCTGCACTCATTCCTGGGGGACCTGCACTCATTCCTGGGGGACCTGCACTCATTCCTGGGGGACCTGCACTCATTCCTGGGGGACCTGCACTCATTCCTGGGGGACCTGCACTCATTCCTTGGGGACCTGCACTCATACCTGGGGGACCTGCACTCATTCCTGGGGGACCTGCACTCATTTCTGGGGCCTGCACTCATTCCCGGGGGACCTGCACTCATTCCTGGGGGACCTGCACTCATTCCTGGGGCCTGCACTCATTCCTGGGGACCCGCACTCATTCCTGGGGGACCCGCACTCATTCCTGGGGGACCCGCACACATTCCTAGGGGTCCCGCACACATTCCTGGGGGTCCCGCACACATTCCTGGGGGTCCCGCACACATTCCTGGGGGTCCCGAACACATTCCTAGGGGACCTGCACACATTCCTGGGGGACCTGCACACATTCCTATGGGACCCGCACTCATTCCTAGGGGACCCACACTCATTCCTGGGGACCCGCACTCATTCCTGGGGGACCCGCACACATTCCTGGGGCCTGCACTCATTCCTGGGGGACCCGCACACATTCCTGGGACCTGCACTCATTCCTGGGGCCTGCACTCATTCCTGGGGGACCCGCACTCATTCCTGGGGGACCCACACTCATTCCTGGGGACCCGCACTCATTCCTGGGGGACCCGCACACATTCCTGGGACCTGCACTCATTCCTGGGGCCTGCACTCATTCCTGGGGGACCCGCACTCATTCCTGGGGGACCTGCACTCATTCCTGGGGACCTGGGCTCATTCTGGGGGACCTGCACTCATTTCTGGGGACCCGCACTCATTCCTGGGGGACCTGCACTCATTCCTGGGGGACCCGCACTCATTCCTGGGGGACCCCTGCACATTCCTGGGGGTCCTTCACTCATTCCTGGGGGCTGGCACTCAATGAGACCTGCGCTCATTCCTGGGGGACCTGCACTCATTCCTGGGACCTGCACTCATTCCTGGGGGACCTGCACTCATTCCCGGGGGACCTGCACTCATTCCCGGGGGACCTGCACTCATTCCTGGGGACCCGCACTCATTCCTGGGGACCCGCACTCATTCCTGGGGACCCGCACTCATTCCTGGGGGACCTGCACTCATTCCTGGGGGACCCGCACTCATTCCTGGGGGACCCGCGCACATTCCTGGGGGACCCGCGCACATTCCTGGGGGTCCCGCACACATTCCTAGGGGTCCCGCACACATTCCTGGGGGTCCCGCACACATTCCTGGGGGTCCCGCACACATTCCTGGGGGTCCCGAACACATTCCTAGGGGACCTGCACACATTCCTGGGGGACCTGCACACATTCCTATGGGACCCGCACTCATTCCTAGGGGACCCACACTCATTCCTGGGGACCCGCACTCATTCCTGGGGGACCCGCACACATTCCTGGGGCCTGCACTCATTCCTGGGGGACCCGCACACATTCCTGGGACCTGCACTCATTCCTGGGGCCTGCACTCATTCCTGGGGGACCCGCACTCATTCCTGGGGGACCCACACTCATTCCTGGGGACCCGCACTCATTCCTGGGGGACCCGCACACATTCCTGGGACCTGCACTCATTCCTGGGGCCTGCACTCATTCCTGGGGGACCCGCACTCATTCCTGGGGGACCTGCACTCATTCCTGGGGACCTGGGCTCATTCTGGGGGACCTGCACTCATTTCTGGGGACCCGCACTCATTCCTATGGGACCCGCACTCATTCCTGGGGGACCTGCACTCATTCCTGGGGGACCCGCACTCATTCCTGGGGGACCCGTGCACATTCCTGGGGGTCCGGCACACATTCCTGGGGGTCCTTCACTCATTCCTGGGGGCTGGCACTCAATGAGACCTGCGCTCATTCCTGGGGGACCTGCACTCATTCCTGGGACCTGCACTCATTCCTGGGGGACCTGCACTCATTCCCGGGGGACCTGCACTCATTCCCGGGGGACCTGCACTCATTCCTGGGGCCTGCACTCATTCCTGGGGACCTGCACTCATTCCTGGGGGACCTGCACTCATTCCTGGGGGACCCGCACTCATTCCTGGGGGACCCGCGCACATTCCTGGGGGACCCGCGCACATTCCTGGGGGTCCCGCACACATTCCTAGGGGTCCCGCACACATTCCTGGGGGTCCCGCACACATTCCTGGGGGTCCCGCACACATTCCTGGGGGACCTGCACACATTCCTGGGGGACCTGCACACATTCCTATGGGACCCGCACTCATTCCTGGGGGACCCACACTCATTCCTGGGGACCCGCACTCATTCCTGGGGGACCCGCACACATTCCTGGGGCCTGCACTCATTCCTGGGGCCTGCACTCATTCCTGGGGGACCCGCACTCATTCCTGGGGGACCTGCACTCATTCCTGGGGACCTGCACTCATTCTGGGGGACCTGCACTCATTTTTGGGGACCCTCACTCATTCCTATGGGACCCGCACTCATTCCTGGGGGACCCGCACTCATTCCTGGGGACTCGCACTCATTCCTGGGGGACCCGCACACATTCCTGGGGCGTGCACTCATTCCTGGGGCCTGCACACATTCCTGGGGCCTGCACTCATTCCTGGGGCCTGCACTCATTCCTGGGGCCTGCACTCATTCCTGGGGACCTGCACTCATTCCTGGGGACCTGCACTCATTCCTGGGGGACTTGCACTCATTCCTGGGGGACCTGCACTCATTCCTGGGAGCTGGCACTCAATGAGACCTGCGCTCATTCCTGGGGCCTGCACTCATTCCTGGAGCCTGCACTCATTCCTGGGGATCTGCACTCATTCCTGGGGGACCTGCACTCATTCCTGGGGGACCTGCACTCATTCCTGGGGGACCTGCACTCATTCCTGGGGGACCTGCACTCATTCCTGGGGGCTGGCACTCATTCCTGGGGGCTGGCACTCAATGAGACCTGGGCTCATTCCTGGGGGACCTGCACTCATTCCTGGGGGCTGGCGCTCAATGAGACTTGCGCTCATTCCTGGGGCCTGCACTCATTCCTGGGGACCTGCACTCATTCCTGGGGACCTGCACTCATTCCTGGGGGACCTGCACTCATTCCTGGGGGACCTGCACTCATTCCTGGGGGACCTGGACTCATTCCTGGGGGACCTGCACTCATTCCTGGGGGACCTGCACTCATTCCTGGGGGACCTGCACTCAATGAGACCTGGGCTCATTCCTGGGGGACCTGCACTCATTCCTGGGGGCTGGCGCTCAATGAGACCTGCGCTCATTCCTGGGGCCTGCACTCATTCCTGGGGCCTGCACTCATTCCTGGGGACCTGCACTCATTCCTGGGGACCTGCACTCATTCCTGGGGGACCTGCACTCATTCCTGGGGGACCTGCACTCATTCCTGGGGGACCTGCACTCATTCCTGGGGGACCTGCACTCATTCCTGGGGGACCTGCACTCATTCCTGGGGCCTGCACTCATTCCCGGGGGACCTGCACTCATTCCTGGGGGACCTGCACTCATTCCTGGGGCCTGCACTCATTCCTGGGGACCCGCACTCATTCCTGGGGGACCCGCACTCATTCCTAGGGGACCCGCACACATTCCTGGGGGTCCCGCACACATTCCTGGGGGTCACGCACACATTCCTGGGGGACCTGCACACATTCCTGGGGGACCTGCACACATTCCTATGGGACCCGCACACATTCCTGGGGGACCCGCACTCATTCCTGGGGGATCCGCACACATTCCTGGGGGACTCGCACTCATTCCTGGGGGACCTGCACACATTCCTGGGGGACCTGCACTTCATTCCTATGGGACCTGCACTCATTCCTGGGGGGCCTGCACTAATTCCTGGGGACCTGCACTCATTCCTGGGGACCTGCTCTCATTCCTGGGGGACTTGCACTCATTCCTGGGGGACCTGCACTCATTCCTGGGGGCTGGCACTCAATGAGACCTGCGCTCATTCCTGGGGCCTGCACTCATTCCTAGGGTCTGCACTCATTCCTGGGGACCTGCACTCATTCCTGGGGGACCTGCACTCATTCCTGGGGGACCTGCACTCATTCCTGGGGGACCTGCACTCATTCCTGGGGGACCTGCACTCATTCCTGGGGGACCTGCACTCATTCCTGGGGGGCCTGCACTCATTCCTGGGGCCTGCACTCATTCCCGGGGGACCTGCACTCATTCCTGGGGGACCTGCACTCATTCCTGGGGCCTGCACTCATTCCTGGGGACCCGCACTCATTCCTGGGGGACCCGCACTCATTCCTAGGGGACCCGCACACATTCCTGGGGGTCCCGCACACATTCCTGGGGGTCACACACACATTCCTGGGGGACCTGCACACATTCCTGGGGGACCTGCACACATTCCTATGGGACCCGCACACATTCCTGGGGGACCCGCACTCATTCCTGGGGGATCCGCACACATTCCTGGGGGACTCGCACTCATTCCTGGGGGACCTGCACACATTCCTGGGGGACCTGCACACATTCCTATGGGACCTGCACTCATTCCTGGGGGGCCTGCACTAATTCCTGGGGACCTGCACTCATTCCTGGGGACCTGCTCTCATTCCTGGGAGCTGGCACTCAATGAGACCTGCGCTCATTCCTGGGGCCTGCACTCATTCCTGGAGCCTGCACTCATTCCTGGGGACCTGCACTCATTCCTGGGGGACCTGCACTCATTCCTGGGGGACCTGCACTCATTCCTGGGGGACCTGCACTCATTCCTGGGGGACCTGCACTCATTCCTGGGGGACCTGCACTCATTCCTGGGGGACCTGCACTCATTCCTGGGGGACCTGCACTCATTCCTGGGGGCTGGCACTCAATGAGACCTGGGCTCATTCCTGGGGGACCTGCACTCATTCCTGGGGGCTGGCGCTCAATGAGACTTGCGCTCATTCCTGGGGCCTGCACTCATTCCTGGGGACCTGCACTCATTCCTGGGGGACCTGCACTCATTCCTGGGGGACCTGCACTCATTCCTGGGGGACCTGGACTCATTCCTGGGGGACCTGCACTCATTCCTGGGGGACCTGCACTCATTCCTGGGGGCTGGCACTCAATGAGACCTGGGCTCATTCCTGGGGGACCTGCACTCATTCCTGGGGGCTGGCGCTCAATGAGACCTGCGCTCATTCCTGGGGCCTGCACTCATTCCTGGGGCCTGCACTCATTCCTGGGGACCTGCACTCATTCCTGGGGACCTGCACTCATTCCTGGGGGACCTGCACTCATTCCTGGGGGACCTGCACTCATTCCTGGGGGACCTGCACTCATTCCTGGGGGACCTGCACTCATTCCTGGGGGACCTGCACTCATTCCTGGGGCCTGCACTCATTCCCGGGGGACCTGCATTCATTCCTGGGGGACCTGCACTCATTCCTGGGGCCTGCACTCATTCCTGGGGACCCGCACTCATTCCTGGGGGACCCGCACTCATTCCTAGGGGACCCGCACACATTCCTGGGGGTCCCGCACACATTCCTGGGGGTCACGCACACATTCCTGGGGGACCTGCACACATTCCTGGGGGACCTGCACACATTCCTATGGGACCCGCACACATTCCTGGGGGACCCGCACTCATTCCTGGGGGATCCGCACACATTCCTGGGGGACTCGCACTCATTCCTGGGGGACCTGCACACATTCCTGGGGGACCTGCACACATTCCTATGGGACCTGCACTCATTCCTGGGGGGCCTGCACTAATTCCTGGGGACCTGCACTCATTCCTGGGGACCTGCTCTCATTCCTGGGGGACTTGCACTCATTCCTGGGGGACCTGCACTCATTCCTGGGGGCTGGCACTCAATGAGACCTGCGCTCATTCCTGGGGCCTGCACTCATTCCTAGGGTCTGCACTCATTCCTGGGGGACCTGCACTCATTCCTGGGGGACCTGCACTCATTCCTGGGGGACCTGCACTCATTCCTGGGGGACCTGCACTCATTCCTGGGGGACCTGCACTCATTCCTGGGGGACCTGCACTCATTCCCGGGGGACCTGCACTCATTCCTGGGGGACCTGCACTCATTCCTGGGGGACCTGCACTCATTCCTGGGGGACCTGCACTCATTCCTGGGGGCTGGCACTCAATGAGACCTGGGCTCATTCCTGGGGGACCTGCACTCATTCCTGGGGGCTGGCACTTAATGAGACCTGCGCTCATTCCTGGGGCCTGCACTCATTCCTGGGGCCTGCACTCATTCCTGGGGGACCTGCACTCATTCCTGGGGGACCTGCACTCATTCCTGGGGGACCTGCACTCATTCCTGGGGGACCTGCACTCATTTCTGGGGCCTGCACTCATTTCTGGGGCCTGCACTCGTTCCCGGGGGACCTGCACTCATTCCTGGGGGACCTGCACTCATTCCTGGGGCCTGCACTCATTCCTGGGGACCCGCACTCATTCCTGGGGGACCCGCACACATTCCTGGGGGTCACGCACACATTCCTGGGGGTCACGCACACATTCCTGGGGGTCACGCACACATTCCTGGAGGTCCCGCACACATTCCTGGGGGACCTGCACACATTCCTGGGGGACCTGCACACATTCCTATGGGACCCGCACACATTTTTGGGGGACCAGCACACATTCCTGGGGGACCCGCACACATTCCTGGGGGACCCGCACTCATTCCTGGGGGACCTGCACACATTCCTGGGGGACCTGCACACATTCCTATGGGACCCGCACTCATTCCTGGGGGACCCGCACTCATTACTGGGGACCCGCACCCATTCCTGGGGTACCCGCACACATTCCTGGGGCCTGCACTCATTCCTGGGGCCTGCATTCATTCCTGGGGGACCTGCACTCATTCCTGGGGGACCTGCACTCATTCCTGGGGGACCTGCACTCATTCCTGGGGCCTGCACTCATTCCTGGGGCCTGCACTTATTCCCGGGGGACCCGCACTCATTCCCGGGGGACCCGCACTCATTCCTGGGGGACCCGCACTCATTCCTGGGGGACCCGCACACATTCCTGGGGGACCCGCACACATTCATGGGGGTCCCGCACACATTCCTGGGGGACCCGCACACATTCATGGGGGTCCCGCACACATTCCTGGGGGACCCGCACTCATTCCTGGGGGCTGGCACTCAATGAGACCTGCGCTCATTCCTGAGGCCTGCACTCATTCCTGAGGCCTGCACTCATTCCTGGGGCCTGCACTCATTCCTGGGGACCTGCACTCATTCCTGGGGACCTGCACTTATTCCTGGGGGACCTGCACTCATTCCTGGGGGACCTGCACTCATTCCTGGGGGACCTGCACTCATTCCTGGGGGACCTGCACTCATTCCTGGGGGACCTGCACTCATTCCTGGGGGACCTGCACTCATTCCTGGGGGACCTGCACTCATTCCTGGGGGACCTGCACTCATTTCTGGGGCCTGCACTCATTCCCGGGGGACCTGCACTCATTCCTGGGGGACCTGCACTCATTCCTGGGGCCTACACTCATTCCTGGGGACCCGCACTCATTCCTGGGGGACCCGCACTCATTCCTGGGGGACCCGCACACATTCCTGGGGGTCCCGCACACATTCCTGGGGGTCACGCACACATTCCTGGGGGTCCCGCACACATTCCTGGGGGACCCGCACACATTCCTGGGGGACCTGCACACATTCCTATGGGACCCGCACACATTCCTGGGGGACCCGTACTCATTCCTGGGGGACCCGCACACATTCATGGGGGACCCGCACTCATTCCTGGGGGACCTGCACACATTCCTGGGGGACCTGCACACATTCCTATGGGACCCGCACTCATTCCTGGGGGACCCGCACTCATTACTGGGGACCCGCACCCATTCCTGGGGGACCGCACACATTCCTGGGGCCTGCACTCATTCCTGGGGCCTGCACTCATTCCTGGGGGACCTGCACTCATTCCTGGGGCCTGCACTCATTCCTGGGGCCTGCACTTATTCCCGGGGGACCCGCACTCATTCCCGGGGGACCCGCACTCATTCCTGGGGGACCCGCACTCATTCCTGGGGGACCCGCACACATTCCTGGGGGACCCGCACACATTCATGGGGGTCCCGCACACATTCCTGGGGGACCCGCACACATTCATGGGGGTCCCGCACACATTCCTGGGGGACCCGCACTCATTCCTGGGGGCTGGCACTCAATGAGACCTGCGCTCATTCCTGGGGCCTGCACTCATTCCTGGGGCCTGCACTCATTCCTGGGGACCTGCACTCATTCCTGGGGCCTGCACTCATTCCTGGGGGCTGGCACTCAATGAGACCTGCGCTCATTCCTGGGGGACCTGCACTCATTTGTCGTCATTAAACTAGAGGGCAACTCCTCCACAATGGCAGAGGAGCGTCACCCCACCCGCTCAGAGCCAGCACCTGAAAAATAAATCTATATACTTGCATGGTTTTATTTTTTAGCAGCAGCGTGTGTAGGGAGGGGCGGGCGGGGCCACTGGAGGGGGGAGTGCTCATGTTTGTTTGGCCAGCTGACTCAGGCCGGCCAACACACATGCACACTTAGGCTTCTAAAGCCCGGCTGTATTGAACAGCACAGACTCCCTGTCCTGAGCGGAGCGTCTTTCCAGCCCGCTCAGGCCAATCCCTGCGCTGCTTTCATAGCATGAGAGCAGCGTGGGGATTGCACAGGGAGTCTGTGATGTTGTCCCAGTGTCTGGGACAAGGAAGAATACTGAGGCGAGACACGGGAAGAGGCCGGCAGCACAGGTAAGTTTTCCATTTACTGTTATTAAACTCACCTGAGAGAAGAGATACTTTAGCAGAACCTCCCCTACCCCTTTGAAGAGCCCCCCCGTGCAGCCCCACTGATGCCTAGGCCTGAACAATAGCTATAGAACCACCCCTGTCTGCTTTAATTAAGGTGTGTAGTAAAGCGCCCCTATTGGCATGGTTACCCCCCACTTTCTGCCTGATTTCTGATGCACGTTGACGGAGTGTGCCCTGGGTCCCTGCCAATCAGGTTCCCTGTGTTCTTTTCAAAAACTGTACCTTTGTTTCCACAATTGGCACACCTCTGGCACACATATAAGTCCCTTAAAAAGGTACCAGTGGTACCAAGGGCCTTGTGCCCAGAGGGGGCCTCTAAGGGCTGCAGCATGTATTGTGCCACCCTCGGAGACCCATCACCAAACACGCTGCCATTGAAGACTGTGTTTTGGTGCAGACAAAACTTAAGAGTCGGAATGGCACATCGGTGTGCCATGCCTACAAACACTACCTCTAGCATAGGCAAGTCACCCCTCTAGCAGGTCTTACAGCCCTAAGGCAAGGTGCACTATACCACGGGAGAGGGCATATCTGCGTGGGCAATGTGCCCCTACAGTGTCTGCACCGTTTACAGGCATTGTAAGTGCAGTGAAGCCATACTGGGTACATGGGCTGGGAGCTTGTCATTACGAACTCCAGAGCTTCATGATGGCTTTACTGAATGCTAAGAAGTTTGGCATCAAACTTCTCAGCACAATAAACCCACACCGACGCCAGTGCTGGATTTATTACAAAATGCACTCAGAGGGCATCTCAGAGGTGCCCCCTGAAAAACAACCAACTCCCTTGTGTCCAGCTGACTGGTCTTTACCAGTCTGCCGCTGTAGGAAGGTGGATACCTGACTATGGTTGCCCCCAACTTTTTGCCTGGTGTTTTGCTGGTTTTCCGACTTAGTTGGCCTGGGGCCCTGCCAATCAGGGACCTACTGCTCTCTCTCTAAAATGGATTCCATGTACCTTAGGTACATTTCCAATTGGTACTGGGCCACCTTATCAGACTCTGTAACTCAGGGCATAGGTGTGCCCAGGGCCTACCAGGGGCTGCAGCATGTATTATGCCACCCCTGGCTGGCCATCTAAATCTGACACAACTGGCTGCACGACAGCTGGGGCAAGGTGGTGTAATCACCCTTTGCTGTAGATATAGTATACCTATATCTAACCCTAAAATGGACACACAGATTCCTATCAGTCACTCCTATGGCAGGCCTTGACAATCCTGAAGGCAGAGTGCTTGGAATCGTGTGAGATGGTGCTCTGGCATGAGCTGAGCCCGTTTGCAGCTTGCGGAACCAAGTCCTAATAGCTGTTCCATGATAACGCATACCATATACTACTAAGTGCATTATAATCCTCGCGGTTAAATGCTATCTTTGGTATCGCTTTATCAAAACATGTCCAGTAAGGTGTCATACGAATTGGAATACTAACCCTTCGCCAATTCTGGCGACTGGGTTAGCATTCCACCCTTCTAGAGGGACACGACATGTATGTAACTGTGAACCCCGGTTAAAGTTAACTCAAGCCTCAGCATCACAAAATGGATGCTGCCACCACAGACACAAGTCTGACCCCCTGCAGCTGGGAGTCCTTCCAGCGAGGGGAGCTTGAACAAAGGGTTTCCTGTCAGGGGCGGTGCTAGCACCATCCCAGACAGGGTTTTGTGTATCCTGGGTAGGCAGGGCTTTACAGGAAGGTGACTGCAAGTGGCACCCCGGTGCTCACTACGCATCTGCCGGCTAGAACCAGTTCCAGGGGCACACCAGCCCCTGAGCTGGGGAAAGTCCGGCATGGGAGAGGGGTGTAACCACCCCCCTTCCTGGTCCCACCCCTAGGGCAGGACCTAGTCGCATACCCACCCCTTTCTTTAGGATAAAGGCAGGAGCGGGGACCCTTCCAAATCAGATCATCTTTGAATCAAGAAACTACTTTCTACGAAAGGAACTCTCGACTCTTCTCAAGATTTCTCCCTTGTGGCTAAGGAGTAGTCACCCTGCATCCGCAGGCACCATCTAAGAACACTGTGGTTTGCTGCACGTCCTTCCTCTGGAATCCGACCGACCAGCACGACGAGACCCGACTTCCCTGGCACCTCTGACCTCTACCTACCTCTACAGCTAAGCTGAGAACCGTAGGTGCGACGAGACCTCGAGGGACCGGCCATCATCAGAACTGCACGACTTCTATCCAGCACGACCGCCGAGGGATCCTCTGGTGAGTGCTTTGGGGTCCGAGAAGCCCCGACCCTGAGCAGCTCCAGCACCGAAGACCAGCCCCCCAGCATCCACAAGATCTGCGTGGGGCCCTTCTGCTTTTTGGCTGCTCACAGCGTTGTCTGGCTACTAGCCCGCTGGCTTGTGGCCTTCCCGACGACGACCGACGACAACAACACTGCTGGTCTGGTTGCTCCAGACTGGCCCTTGCTCCCTTCCAAAAGAGGAGCACCCCGGACCCTCCTGGTCCACTCCAGACGCCATTTTAGGTCCACCGCGTGGGCTTGAATTTGCCAAGACTTGTTGTCCCAATCCTGGGTCCAGCGACGTCGACAGCAGCAACCATCGTGGGACAGCTCGCACCTCCATCCTGGTCGCCGACAACGCCTCCTGGCCCGTGAGACTGCAGAGCCTAGCGTCGCCCACTCACCTGGTCGAGGTGACTACCATCCGGTGCCATCCTGGTGCCCATCTGATCACTGGCTACTGATTCAGGACTTGGTTCCCTCTGCTTACATGTGTCTTCCATCTTCGATCCAGGCTTGGATCCACCGAACAATCTTCACTGGTCGCCTGCCAGCAACTCCTTCTTTCAGGCTCCTGGTTCGTCAACGAGGATTCCCGACGTCTTTTCAGACCTATGCAGCCGCAGCCCCTGGGCTAGGTAACTTCGGCATTTCGGTGCCCCAGCATAGCCTCACTATCCAAGGGTCCAGATCCACTTTCGTTTTCAGCCTACCTTATCGGGTTCGCCCGAGAACACTAACTTTGCTTTTACTAGCCTCCATAGACTTTGTCCCGCATCCCGCGTGAGAGTGCACACTCTGCACCCGAGTCCCCTAGGCCTCCTACTAGTAATCTGAAGGTTCAGTAACGTAGTCCTAGCGATTCCAAAGCCTATTAGTCCAGTACTTACCTGCTAGTAATTTCGCATTCCACTTTTGTAGTATATGGTTTTTCGTGCCCCTCGGGCATTTGTGTAAATTGTGCAACTTAAAGTATTTTCGTAAGAGTTTTGTTGTGTGCTTAGTACCCTGTCCTCATAAAGAGTACAGGGCTGTTGTGATCTAAATAAATACACTGTTTATTTTCATAACACTTGTGTGGTGTCCTTTCACTTGGTGTTCAAGGGGTATATGTGATGGTATAACAGCTGGCTTAACACGCCCTCTAGAGTTTAGCCCAAAGACTGCTCGTATCCACGCTACTAGGATAGCTGGTCTATAAGGTTGACTTACAACCAATCACCAATAAGGGTTGTTTGGACTGATACATAGTGATCACTAGAATAGTGAACATTATATATCAGGCCAACTTCTCACAGCCGCATCCAGACATGTTTCTGACCCCCTGAGGTGGGAGACCTTGTGCTTTCGTAGGTCATAAACAAAGCCTGCTCTGGGTGGAGGTGCTTCACACCCAACCTAAGCAAAAAACAGCATTCAGGGCAGAGAGCTTCAAAGGCTTCCTGCCCCTTGTTACGCTAGCCAGGGCCTCTCTAGCTTGTGGAGATACCCGCCCCCCTGAACAAGCCCCACTTTTGATGGCAAGATGAGCGGGAAAATTAGTAGTCAGGAGAAGTTTCCCCCCACTCTTCTAGGACCACCCCTAAGGTGTCCCAGACCGAGGTGACCCCCCTCCTTAGGAAATCCTCCATCTTGAATGGAAGGATTCTACCCAATCAGGATAGAGGATGCCCCCTCCCCAAAGGGAGGGGACATCCAAAGGGTGTTGTCACCCTAAAGTTAAATAGTCCATTGGCTACTACTTGCCAGGGCCTGTAATGCCTCTAAATTCAGTATTTAGGGGGAACTCTGAACCTTGATCCTCAGATTCCTGCGACCCAAGGACGAAGAACATTGTGTGCAGCCACGCCTGAAGACAACCACTGATTTGGCCCCAGACCTACTGCCCTGTCTCCCGCTTAAAGAGACTGCAAAGAAGACGGCGCCTGTCCTGCAGCACTGACTTCCAGAACCCCGAGGAAGACTGCCTGCAGTTCAATAAAAAGCAGATCTCCCGAGGACAGTGGCCCCGTCTACAAGAAAAACCTTCCAAGAACACCTGATCCAGCGACACGAGCCCCTCTGCACCAGCCGCCCGCGGCCCGAGTGGCCCACCTGTCCAGTGAAGTCTCCCCAGTGATCCTGACCTTGAAACCTTTAGTGGCTGACCTCTCCTGGACCCCTCAAAAACACCTGCAGCCTCATCTTGAAGCGTTCCCCTGACCACGACCAGCTAAGGTAAAGAAGCTCCGAAGTCCAAAGGCTCCCCTGCATCCTCAGCACCCCCCCCCTCCCCCTCCCCGTCTTCGGGGACCCCAGCTGATGGTGCGAAGGTATCCACCGGCACCTCTATTAATCTGTCCAGCTGTTGCATACCTTCATCCAGCCTCCTGGTTCGAGCCTGCAGCCTCTTTGTGCGACCGAGATTCCCCATCCGCTTGCATTAGGTGCGGGACACTAATTCAACACCCTGTACCCGGTCGCACCTGGGCCGCTGGTGGACTATGGTTGGTGGTGCCTTGTTGGCCGCCCCTTGTACTTGCTTTAACTCTCGGAGCCTGTGCCCTTAAACCGCGAGTACCTACCTGCAATCAACACCTTGTGGGTTCCTGCAGTCTCCATTGACTAACATTGAGCTCAGTGACCTCTGCCCACGGCCGCCCCAGTGCCGCTGGTGGTGCAGTATCTACCTTGATCTGACTCTTGCCCAGCGTTTGTCCAAACCCCCTGAAGACTGGATGTTTAAGGTGAGTACTTACCTGTAAATGTGCATACCTGCTTTCCTCCCTTAGGATTGCATTGCATTTCTTGACATTTGCACTAAGTGTTTATCTTGCACGTTGCCAGGTCACTGCTACTGTTGATTGGCACCACAAAGTATTTTCGGTATCACTGTAAAGTATTCATACTGCTTTTGCAGACACCTTTCCATTGTACCAAAGAAGTGTTGCTATTTTAAACTGGTACTTACCTGCAACTGAGTTCCTCTTGGTTCTCAAAATTAAAGTCATATTTTTACAAACAATTGGTCCTTGATTCAGTCTGTGAGCGTGTGCCACCATTTCTTGCCTGAGTGTGTACAACAAATGCGTAACACAGCCTCTTGACAAGCCGGACTGCTCGTCCACACTACCAGGAAGAGAGCTCTTGGCACCTACCTAACCTGGCCTCAACTCCCCCTCTGGGCCTCCCTGGCCTCTGCGCACACGGTGCCTTACTTTGGAATAGTATATACAGAGACAGCTTCCTACAAGGTGTTCTCAAGATGGCCTCGTCGACAAATAATGTAAATTTAGAATTAATTGTATTAAATGCATTGGTGTTATTTTAAACGCCTGGTAGGGAGTGATTTATTGCAACAAGCCCCGTGCCCTGTTAACGCTGCTGTTTTTAATCCGCTGTGAAAAATAGCTTCGAAAAAACGGTTGTAGAAGAGTCTGGCTCAGCTTCGGCGGAGGGACACAGCGTTATTCATTCAAAGAAGTGCCCCCAGTATTCCCTGAGGAGCAAAGGTTTACCTCGGTTCTGTCCCCGGTGCTGTCCGCAGTTCTGTCCCCGGTGCTGTCCGCAGTTCTGTCCCCGGTGCTAGACTTGCCGAGCCCGGCCGCAGGTTCCGGTTTCAACCCCGAGCTGGAGTCTGCAAAGGAGTGTGGTAATCACAGCATCACTAGCGCCTTGACGGCCAGGCACCACCCGCACTGCAAGAAAGACGAAGGGCTCTGTTAACATCGCTTTCACTTTCTGTTTAGGGAAGCAGTGTGAAGTCAGCGCTGTGATTTAGGGGGAATAATTCAGTTAGACCTCTTTTCAGACACCTGCGAGCTTTAACCACCTGCACGCAATAAGAAGTCTTAATCCTGTGATATCCATCCATCCATCCATCCATCTATCTGTCTATCTGTCTATCTATCTATCACTCTATCTATCTATCTATCTATCACTCTATCTATCTATCTATCTATCTATCTATCTATCTATCTATCTATCTATCTATCTATCTATCTATCTATCTATCACTCTATCTATCTATCTATCTATATCTATATCTATCTATCTATATCTATATCTATATCTATATCTATCTATATCTATCTATATCTATATCTATATCTATATCTATCTATCTATATC